>NC_048235.1:24458454-24537054 GCF_002007445.2 Ailuropoda melanoleuca | reverse complement strand
TTTAAAAAAAAAAAAAAAGAAATAACAGTGGAGGCATATTATATGGTACCAAGGACGTAAATGCCAAAATAACCAGCTAAAAGAACAGAACTTGGAAGCGACTGCCTCCAGACAGCAAGATCACAGCTCGGTTGTAGAGGTGGGGAAAGCTGTTTCTCATTATTACCGTTGAAATAAAATACAGTTGGCTTTTTAACCAGGTCATGTATAACTCTGATAAACTTGAATAGTAGTTAAAAATAAATAAGTACAATAAAATAAAGGCTGAATTGTGACCCATCTGGAATATTCTAGAGAATGCTCCTCGGAGGGGTAACAATGGTAGCTAAGACTTAAGTCATGTTCGCCAACTGTCTGTGCAGTCGACTACAAATTACCCCTTGAAGGGAGATATTACGGCAGACTCCTAAAGTTTCCTCTAATTGTTCCCCCCCTTTCTTCTATTTTGTGCTTTATTTAGGCCCAGTGATTAGAGTGCACATAATATTTCTTAAAATACATTTCGATTTTTCAAGATATTCCAAAAGCATTATTTGTTTTTATAATAATTGTAAAAAGTCAATATTTTGAAGGCTGCAAGTTGTATAAATTATGAGGATAACCCACAGGGCATGATTTATAAAAATATAAAGAAGAGATCACCGTCCTCCCAGGGGTTTCAAGTTTGGCAGCTCTCTAGAACACGGCAGAGCGGTGTGAAGTCTACCATTCCAAAGACCCTGGGTTTGTACAGCGGCTGTCCTATTGGGGCTGTGTAAGTTGGAAGCTGCTTAAATCTTGAAACGTCACCATCAGAGAAAAGTCACCATTTCGTATCAACATCTTTCCCGGGTCTGGAAGCATCCTTTCCCCCTGCGTGGGCAGCAGCCCAATCATACTAACCATTTTGCAGGAAGAGTAGGTCCTCTCATCCCGGTCCCAGTTAGCACAGTCCCTGAGCTACCTGGTGAGGAAACCAGGGCAACGCCAGCTGGTTGTGGTACCCCAACAGATGGGTTTGAAATTAGAAGCACAGCACCCTCAAGCTGGCATAGGCTGGATGGGTTTGTCAGAAGGCATGATATTTTTTCAGTTCTCATGTATATGACGGTGTTCTCTTTGTCTTCTAGGTCCACTGCATTCTCGGGAAGAGCCCCCAACTCTGAGAAGTCTCATTAACGGTGGTTGGGTTTTTTCACCATACCCCATGGAGTACGTACCTATAGGAAAAATGCCTTCATGCTCGTGCATTCCACACTGTGCTCACACACAAACCTGTTCACCATTTACAGTAAACACGCAGGCTAGTATTGGGCTAGTATTATCAGCCTTATTTTAAAGCTAAGACAGATTCAGAGAGGTTAAGTAACTTGCCATTCGAATCCCAAATTGCACAGTGGGATCCCAGGAAGTGCCATTTGAATCCAGTCACATTAACAGATTTCTCCATTATACACCTGTTCTTGGTTTCTCTTGTCTGCAGGAATAAAGCCACAATATACTGAGATGATTCAAACCCATGGAATATTTTTCAAAGGTCAGATGTCCCTTCTTCACGAGTCAGTATAAGGGCCTTGACAAGAAATCACTACTTTAAAGAATGGTTTGAGATGTACTCAGAACCTGAAAAATGTCTGGTCTTTCATTAAAATCACACATGTTAAAGGTCAGTGTAACATTATGAATGTTGTCTTGGGGGGGTTTGGAGAAGGAGGGAAAACGGTGGTGCTTAAATCATTTAAATTACCTCTTAAGTTTCTCTTCGTTTCAACATAATTCCTTAGTAAGTTGAAGGCGCTTATAAGCTTTGCAGGGTTTGGGCTTCTATCCGATATTCTGTAACTTCCCCTTTCTTTGAAAGAAACATTACATAGTTCTCTCCTAGAGCGCTCTGGGAATATTTTAGAGATCTATGCATCTTTGGAGGGAAATGGTTTCTTCCCTAAAATATTGTTTTAAGCATTTAAAGCCAGCTTTGTTAATCTTCCATTTCTTAAAAATTGGGACATGACAATAACATTGTAAAAGAGCGGTTGTCTATACTTCGCACAGCTAAATTTGGTTTCCGGATTGCCAAATAGGCAAACGTTTTGTTTGGAATAATAGTTAATAATAGTTTCCAAGCCAGTCGGAAATAGAGCCAGCCTCATTGAAAAGCGGGAGCCCAAATGCAACTGCTTCTCCAGTAAGATAATGAGTTAATGAGGAGGACCTCTTTTGAACCAATAAACAACACTATCATTCAGGGTTATCTGGGCACCCACTACCTTGAACATGAAGCAGCTAACCCATCACTATGTGAGCACCAAGAATAGACCCATTACCGCCTCTTTAGCAAGGGCTTGAGCTAAACAGCTGGCCCTGGTATCTGGGGCCGCAGGGAACGATGACTACACTAAGAATAAGGTCCCAGTTTCTAGAGCTTCTGTGGCGAACCAGGGCAAGCTGTTGGAGTATGAAAGGGAATGAATTTAACAGGACATGCTAGGGACTGTAGGTTTTTATTTTTGTTTGTTTGTTTGTTCGTTTGTTAAAAAAAATAAAAAATAAAATAAAATATTTAAGATTCAAGGGTAGAAGTTAAAAATGCTTGCGCTCTGGAACGCAGTAATTGAACTCCTGGGTGGATACCCAAGAGGAACTTCCTCATTTGAGCACGTGGTGACCTGGACAAGAATGTCTTTGGTAACACTGTTGACAATACCACACAATGGTTGGAAACAAAGGTTCATCAACAGGAAGGAAGATGTTACAGTGTAGTCAAACAGGGACCTATTCCTCTGAAGCCATAAAAATGCATGAATTAAGGAGGTATGTCAAAAGGAATGTCAACCATAATGCGGGGTGGAAAAAATGGAAGTTTTAGGATATGATCAGTATTTTGGATTTATACAAAGTATCAGAACATGCAAAACTATCTTTATATTATAATGGATATACTGTTAAATGGCAGTAATACAAAATAATATAAGAAGTGGAAGGGTTTGAGAAACACCGAATTCAGGGTAGTGGTTGCCTTTGAGGAGGGTAGAGAGGGATTGTATGGGTAAGAATACACAGGGGTAGGGGGGCTGGGTGGCGCAGTCGTTAAGAGTCTGCCTTCGGCTCAGGGCGTGATCCCGGCGTTCTGGNCAAATAAATAAATAAAATCTTGAAAAAAAAAAAAAAAGAATACAGAGGGGTAAAATGGAAGTCATCTGAAAAGTTCTTTCACTATCTCAAGAAAGGGAATGAATTTAAAACTCTGAGCTTCTAAGGACACCTGGAATAGCTCCTTTGATGCGCTGCCCAGAAAAGCCTTCCCAGATCCACCCCCCTCCCGCCACCCCGGGTACAGGCTTTGACCTGGATAGCATCCATCTGTCACTCCAGACCCACCCTCTGTCCTTCTGTACCCCCAGAGCTTGATCTTTGAGCCCAGGACCTACCTAGCTCTGTGACCCCTGGTTTGGGCCAATAGGAAAAACAAGGAGTGAGCAAAGGCCACGAGGGTATTTACTCCCCAACCTGGAGCTCGGTGCCCTTCCTCCCCCCAGCGCTCCCGGCCATCCCCGGCGCCCTCTCTGCACCTCTGCCCCTCCCACGTGGGGTGATCACGGCTTCCTGCCCTTGGGCTCCTGGTGCTTCGCTCCGAACCGCTCCGCCTCTGCAAACGGGCCATCCCTGGAACTCGTCAGTCCCCTGCCTTGAGCGTCACAGCTTCCCTGTGGGACTCCGGCACCGTGGTCCTTGCTCTGGTCACTCGCAGCTGATTGAGGTTGGCTCTGTAACAAGAAAGTTTCAGTTTTTCAAGAACACGGAAGTTGATAGATGTCAGTACGAGGCAGGAGGCCTGACACTTCGTCCTCGTTCAGCCACCAGCCCTTTCTCAGCTCTCTTGGTAAACGCGAGCAACTCGCCAAAACTTCACTGCCCGGCTTCGAAAGCTCTGGGTATTCAGATTCCCAACTGCATACATGCCCACTGCTCCAATTCCCCTCCTTCCCCCAGTCAGGCCTTTCTAGAACTCCACTGCCCTCCCCGTCCCCACACACAACCTCCCACTCAGTGCCTCGCTTCTGCAAGCACATGATAGGGTCTTTGCCAGGAGATGCTACTCTTGAACTGCCAACGTGCAGAGCACGCGTCTCAGGCTCTGGTACCTTCTTGGGTCTTGTTAACTAAAAAACTTGGGAACAGCTCAATGCGTGTCAATTGATAGCAATAGTAAATTAAGATCACCCATGTATTTGGACCCATTTGCCTCCATGTTCTGTGATAGACTGTTGTATTTTTTTTTTTTGAAGGCATTTGGAAGTTTTAAAAATGTAATATATAGCACATCCTACTATGTATGGGTGTGTGTGTGTGTATTTATAGCGATTTAAATATAATTTGTCTGGGGGTGGGGAGCAGAGGGTAGATCCATGATAAGAAAAGGATGGGCTCTAAAACAGTAGAGACCTGGGTTTCAATTCCAGCGCATGCCACTTGATACGGCACCCTGGACAAGCTGCTTAGACGCTTAGATCCTATTTCCCCTTCCGTCAGCATGGTGGTGATCCCATCTCTGCTGTAGGTTATTTGTAAGTGTTACGTGATTTTTTTTTATGTAAAGTGCTTGACACATAAAAAGTGCTTGCTAAGTGTTCATTTCCTTCCTTCTAGAATTATGGCTCTTACGCAAAGAAAATCCTGAAGTTCCTTGGAAGTTCTGTTGGTTTTTGTTTTCCCTAAAAGTCCTTGATTCTTTGAGTCAAATTGCCCAGGACCAGAAGCTGGGACACAAGAAACCTTACAGCAAGAAAAAATAAGCCTTCTACGGCAAATACCTTCCAATTAATCTTATCAAAGTCTCTTGAGGTCAAATGTTTAAGCATTGGAAATTGAGGTGATTAATAAGTAGAAAAGCCTTAAATTTTGTTACCTACCTCCTGGCCCTTTAGAAACTAGAGATGCCTCGAGAAGTATCGTAAAAGTATAAATCAGCTTGGTAGATGTCTTCAGCCCAACTCATCAATCTCTTCTATCTCAGTAGCTAATAAGAAAATACAGAGGCAAAAGGGAACTTCCAAGTATGATGCATATGCTGGCCGTCTTGGTCTTGGTCGTAGGGATTGTTCCAAGTATTTACACATGCATAGGTTCATTACTGTGTGCCAATGGTACCTCGATAAAGGTGTTTTTAAAAGTCACCCAAGAGGGGCGCCTGGGTAGCTCAGCCGATTGAGTGGCTGACTCTTGATTTCAGTTCAGGTCCTGATTTCAGGGTCATGGGATTGGGCCCTGCATCCAGCCCTGCACTGGGCTGTCTGCATGGGATTCTCTCTGCCCCGCCCCCCATTCCCATGCACTCTCTGTCTCTCAAATAAATAAATAAATCTTTTAAAAATAAAAATAAAAAAAATAAACGTCACCAAGAAAAACAAATTTTAAAAAAGGAAAAATTTCATTGGCCTAAGCACTTGAATGTTTTGTACATTTTAGTGGATATAAGTTCAACCTCAGTAAAGTGCTGCTTGGGCGAAAAACATAAGCTGTCAAATGGTGAGCGTCGTACCCTATCTTCAGAGTAAGAAATAGAACGGGCATAAGAGTATCTTTATGTGTTGTTATCTGCATAAGAGTCCTGGAAAAATAAATAAGAATCTAATGACAATTGTGCAGACTTCTGGCCCAAGGAGAGGAGGACGAGGACAGAGGAAGGAGTGAGACTTTTTAACACATACCTTTTTAAATTCTCTCGCTCTCTGAACTCTGTAAAAACCAAAAATGAAGAGTCTTTAAAGGAAAAGAAGTAATCACTTGATTGAGGTGGGGAGAAAAGGCAAGACAGGCGCTTTCTAAAATCAGAAACAACTTGAAAGTGCAAACAAGAAAAGGCCAAATTGGAAGATCTGCAAAGTTCAGTGACAAAACTGAGGTCACTGAGCAGACAGGAGCTGTTTGCCACGTGACTAATGTCCTGCCCAGGAGGACAAAGACTGCAATCCTCTACACTGATTTGCCAGAATATTTGAAATTAAACAAACCACAGCATCCCCGGCGGCCCACACTGTACTGAGAGCGGTCTCCACGGTACCAGCACGTCTCTTTTGTCATCTGGGCGGTGTCCCCTAGCATGACTTCAGCAGGTCATTGTGTTAAACATCTCCCCCCTAGGCAGCACAGGGAGGATGGAGAGGAACACAGGAATGAAGAGGGTAGAAAATCCATTTCCTTCCACCTTGGGGAGAGGGAGCTGAGACAAAGGAGGGAGATGGCAGAGAGCCCCGCTCTGCTCGCTCTGCTCCCCTCAAAGTTCTGCTTCAATGCCCTCTGGAGGGAGGCTGCCTCCGAGGGCGGGGCCGAGGAAGTCAGGGTGGGAAGGCCTCGGGGCCCTGCTCACCACCACCTCTAATGCGCTGTTTAGCATTTTGGATCCTCAGTTCCCCTGCCTGTAAAAGAGAAGGGGGTGAACTCCATTGCCCAAGTCCTTTGTAGCTTGCAAATGTTCTGATTTCAAGGTGACATGGGGGGTTTCCCATCATGGCTGACGCTGGGTTCACCAGAGGTAACCGGCTGGGTGGCAGGCAGGCCTGGGCTGTCAGCACCCAGTGTGGCCTGGGCTGGAAGACCAGAGCCAGGATTGGCAGGAAGAAAAGGGGCGGCCCCAGAAGGGTGTGGAATGCAGCTCTGCAGGATGCAGGCCCAGCCCCTTTCATTCCCCAGTTAGGGAGTCATCTGGGTCCCTTCAATCCCTCCTCTTCTGCCATTCACTTTTCTGCTCCTTGGCATGCCCCACAGAGCCAGGCAAGGGAAATTGAAAAAGACCAGTTATACTTCCTGTCTATCAGCTCTTGAGTTAGAAGGTCTTAAGCAAGGCCTTAGATTTCCTGAAACTTGACCTCGCAGCATCCCTACCCCTGATATCCCAGCCACGCAGGCCCAGGGCCCTCCCCTTCTGCAGGTGCACTCCTGCACCATTGGGCGCTGGGTTCACCCCCATAGGCTTGCCCTCATCTGCTCCATCAACAAGCTGTTTTCCAGCCTCCACAGTGTGAATCAGACACCTCCCTGCCTCCCGGGGACACAATAAGAGGAATTACCCTCTAATCTGCTTGGGTCTTCAAAGCAGGACACCAGAAGGACAGGGGACCAGAGAGTGAGGGGACACATCTGATGCTGGGCCTCACACATTAGAGTTTGAACTCAGGCCATTTAACCGCCACTGCCGATGCTAACATCCAGTGCTTATGACCATTATTATTTCATTTAGATTCCAAAATGCTTTCTCACGGCAATGCAAGCCTCTACCCAAGACTGATCTCTTCTCTCCACTGTTACCCTTCCCCAAGTCTCGCTTTTACATTGATGTCATCCCAGCAGCTTTATTTCAAGTGAATCCAAGCAGATTCCCCCCCCTTTTTTTTAACTTAATGTATTCCCAAGGGAAACTTGTCTTCAAGGATATTAAGAGACCCATTGACCCTTGGAAGCATAGAGAAGAATAGTTTCTCCTTATTTTTGCCTCAACCCAAGCCCACTCCTCCTGTATGCTCTGGTGCATGCCCCGGTACTCCTCTTTCTGTTTCCACAGAAAATCAACTCCAGTAGCCACTCCCAGCTTTGAAGTGTTTGCTAGTACTGTGCTACTCGAAATGGGGTTCACAGATCAGCGACATTTGCCCTCACCTCGATAGAAATGCAAATATATGGGCTCCATCCCAGATGTACCAAGTCAGAATCTGTGTCTTTAAAAGCTCTCCTAGGGGCACCTGGGTGGCTCAGTCGGTTAAGCGTCTGCCTTCGGCTCAGGTCATGATCTTGGGGTCCTGGGATCGAGCCCTCCATGGCGGGCTCCCTGCTCAGTGGAGAGCCTGCTTCTCCCTCTGCCTCTGCCCTTCCCCCTACTTGTGCGCGCTCTCTCGCTCTTTCCCTCTCTCTCTCTCTCAAAATAAATAAATAAAAAAGAAAGAGAAAAAAGAAAAGCTGTCCTGGTGATTCTCTTGGCACACTCGAGTCTTCCAGCTGCCCCTGTAGTGCGACCCCTCAGACAAGCCCGCCTGCCGTGTGGACCCCTGTCAACCAAATAACCTCCCCAATGCCGGTCGGTTCCGACATCAGCCATTCCCTTCAGAGAGCACCGTCAGTCATTCGGTCCTCACCTTAGCACAACCACTGTTTCCATCGCAACTTCTGCCTCAGCCCAACACGGTGCAGGTGTCTCTGGTTTATTGCCGTAGAAGGTGCCAGATACATTCCCCGTCATCAAAGTTATTCATACATGTTGCGTTTCCTCAGTAGTTGATTGGCTTACATTTGGGGAAGAAAACTCTTCTGTCCTTTAGAACGTTCTCTAGAATGAGTGTGCCCAAATTTGATCTCATGACCTCAGAGATTTGAAACAGTGCCACGATCAGGGTTCTTTAGACTAATGTATTTATTGGGTTATTTCATTATCCCAACAATCTTCCCCATTTTCTTTAAAAATCCTCTGTTTTCTTACTAAGTTTGAATCTGAGACAAGATCTGAAGCATTCTTGGTTTTAATCAACTCTTTTCGTCTGTGGTTGGGAGTTTTGTTTGCTTTACCAAGGGGACCAAACTCTCTTTGGAATTCTTATTCCTTATACAGAACAAAAGCCCACATATTAGAAATCCAAAACAAGGCTAGTAACAGGCCTCACATTGGACCACATGACAAGTGTAGTATTGGGCTGTTGGCCTGGGAAACAGCCAGATGTCACAACAGCCCTGTGCTGTTAAGGTGGGTCATTATCTTGGGAAATCAGCACAAAGTTTATTTCTGAGCCTCCAAAGTTCAGAAACTTGGTTTTGTTGGCACAGAGATGATGGCTGCTCTTCTCATAGCAGAGACAGATCACCGGATGACTCAAAATGGAAAGGCAATTTATTCGCTTACACTGAGAAATTACCCTCTCTGGAAATGGAAAACCCTGGTCCGCATATAATCAGTGCCTTATTTTCCTACAGCCCAGCTACATGAAACCATTCTCTAAGTCAGATTTATACATTTTGCAATAAGAAATCACTGACACAGGAATTAGAATACTTAAAGTACATATGACCAAGACATCCTATCCCAGAAGGGAGTCTCCATGGAAGCTACATCCTAATCCAAGGGTTGCTGTTATGGGTCCCCCAAGGAGATGTGTTGAAGTCTTAACCCCTATTAATTGTAAATGTGGTGTGTTTGGGACATAGTGTCTTTGCAGGTCTAATTAAGTTAATATGAGGTCATTAGGGTGACCCCAGTCCACTCTGACTAGCGTCCTTATAAGAAGAGACACAGAGACATAGAGACATCACTGTCCTGTGAGGACAGAGGCAGAGATTGGAGAGATGCATCTAGGAGCCAAGGGACACCAAAGATGCTGGAAAACACCAAAAACCAGAAGAGGCAAGGAAGGTTCCTCCCTTACGGACTTCAGAGGGAGCGTGGCCCTGCAGACATCTTGATTTCAGACTTCTGGCCACGAGAACTGTGAGGGAATAAATCTCTATTGTTTGCAACCACCCAGTTTGTAATTCTTTGTTACGATAGCCCTAGGAAGCTGAAACGGTTGCTTTTCCAGCATGGAACCTAGAGAAGGGAACAAAGACAATCCCACACGTGATGGTATCATGCTAGGAGAGCCCGCTCACCTTTCTTATTTCAGAGAGGGCCTTTCCGGTGGGACTGGAATATCTAAAGTGCATTAGCCAAGGCCCACTCTTACACAGACAGTACTTACAGGCTTAAACAGTACTTGTGGGGTCACATTTAATGTTTAATAGAAATCCCACACCCTGAGGCACATGTCCTCATTTCCAAACAACAAACGGGTGGAGTCGGGTTTAGGACCAGCTTCCAGAACACGCAAAGACGCTGGGGAATAACCAATTCGTGGTATTCCAGCCCACCACCTTTTTTTCCTGGAAATACAATCCATATTCTGACAGTGCTTTGTCGCTGGCAAATGTCCTAGAAAAAAATCTTTCTGGGTTTCACTGCCACAGCTTTTATCCACTGGCTTCTGAGGCTTCCTTGGGGGGCGGGGGGTGGCCAATGGACTGTTAGCCAAAGGGGGGGACGCCTTAAACTAAACATGTTGACAATTTTGTTCTAATGATTTAAGCGTTGGTTTGAATTTGGGGTTTGAATAGAGGGTAAAATAACGGATACCTTTGGGCATCCAGCTTTCCCCAGGTATCCATAAACCCTGGAGGCCCCTCCTCCCCTCCCCACCCCTGCCCCCCACTCCCAGTCATGCAAGCTCACTGCCACCGTCTCTGACCAGATAGTTCTCTTCTCCTGTCTTGGCCAGGGGATGATGGAGGCAGCAAATAGAGGCCCTGCAGGCCTTCCTCTGAAAAGGGGTGGGGAAGACTGATTCCTTGTGAGACTCAATCAGAAGTGAAAGAATCCCAGACTGATCGGCCACCAGGTCTATGACCGCAGGATTGCCCACGGTCATCACAACACACACTGTTAAATCCGCATGACTGCAAGTCCAGCTTTAGAACAGAGAGCCTCTCCCCTCTGCTGTCCCTGGACTCCCATCCAGCACCCTCCCCCGAAAGCCGCCTTCCAAACCTCCCAGGGAAAGTGACAAATCTCCTCACACTGAGAAAAAAGTACTTTGTAGAAAGATACTCGAGCCCTCTTCCTGCTGTTACTCAGACCAGCGAAGAGCCCCATGTGTAATCTCTCTATTTGGAGGCCTCACCTATATCCAGCACTACCACCTACCCCCTTAAATACCCACTTTTCTCACATAGCATGATGGCGAGAGCACCCCAGAAACAGAGCTTGCCCTGAAAACCAAGCTTTACTTCTGCCTGAGAGCCACGGGAAGAACATTTCTGGGAGTTGGAGCTTCCGTTCCGTGGCTCTCCTGCCACCGGGGTCAGAAACCCTGAGCTCCCACCCGCGGCCTCCTGACACTGATAGGCGTGTTCAGGTTTCCTTTGAAGAATGTGTACTTTGCTGTATCAGACAGACAGAAAGCCAAAACGCCCAGCTTCCCGGATCGGTCTGGGAGGGCAGACAGTCTCAACGGCTCACGATGAACACGGTAACCTCTGCCTCTGGGTTTCGTCTGTGCTCTGGACCCTGGCCTTTTCTGACCCAGAAGGGTTGTTTTTTTCCCCCAGATAATTTACTACCTTTAATCTGGACACACGGTCATATGTTGAAGATCTGGCAGCCCCTTCCCCTTTTAAGGTAACTTTACCCGTCTCTGCTCTGATCATAGAAGTCACTCTCACACTTACAATCCCAGTAACCTTATTTCCCTACATGGGTGGGGAAATGGAGCCCTGGCCTTCCCAAGAACTGACACCACGAACTGCTCTGTGGCCTCAAGTGTGAGGACTGCATCACAAACACGAGGAAGGGGCTATTTTAAAAGATGTGTGTCTTACCTTGCTTTCCCTAGGTGTTCATGGTGCGGTGATTTGTAAAATTGTCCCCATTCTTCGGGGGTGCAAGCTGAAGTGTTTAGGGATAAAGTATCATGATGTGTACGACTTCCTTTTAAACGAACCAGCCAAACACACACACACACACACACACACATGCACACACACAGCTATATATACGCAAATAAAGTGAACACAGCAATTGTTCAGTCCAGGTAAAGGGTATGTGAGTGTTCCTTGTACTATTCCATCAATTTTGTAAAAGTCTAAAACAATTTTAATATTAAGGGAAAAAGAAGCTGTTGTGCTTTCTGCATTCTAGAAGGCTGATAGGGAGATGCTCTCTTTTCCCCAGCAAGGCTGGTTCTTTGAAAAGCCAGTGTCATCACCCAGATGAAACCGCTTCAGACTGAGATGTTAAATAAAAATTCATGTTCATTTTGGACAGGAGGTCTTTGTAGAGATTATTTACGGCATTTTACTCCCTCTGCCTGGGACCAGGAGACAGGGAAGAGCAAGAGACTGAGGGTCTCCGAGCCAGCACAAGAGCTGATCTGGCCAGTCAAGGGGCAGGCAAGAGCAACCCCATGAAAGGGTCAGTAGTGAGTGTGGGGCAGCCTGAAGGTAGGACCAGAGGGCCAGGGCTACCGGAACAAAATACCATGGACTGGGTGGCTTAAACAACAGCAACTTAGTTTTCGCAGATCTGGAGGCTGGAAGTCCAAGATCAAGGTGCTGGCAGGGCTGGCGTCTGATGAGCGCTCTCCCTTTGGGTAGCAGACGGCCCTCCCGCTCACGGGGCGCTCAGGTGCCCGTCCCGTATGTGCACGTGCTCATGCACAGAGACAGCCAGCTCTCTGCTACCTCTTCTTAAGGAGACACTAATCCTGGGATCCTCAGTTGGTTAAGCGTCCTCCTCTTGATCTCAGCTCAGGTCTTAATCTCAGGGTCATGAGTTCAAGCCCACTGGGCGTGGAACCTACTTTAAAAAAAAGAAAGAAAAAGGAGAGAAGTGGAAAGAAAACCATGTTAATTTAGCAATAGTTCAAAAAAAAAAAAAAGACACTAATCCTATTGGATCAGAGTCCCGCCCTTATGACCTCGTTTAACCTTATTTCCTTAGAAGCTCCATCTGCAAATCGGCCACCCTGGTGGTTAAGGCTTTAACATACGGATTTTGAGGGACACACAAGCCTTCAGTCCATAAACACCTCCTATTGCTTTTGCTCCCATTTTCTGCATTATAATTCCATTCGATTATCTTCAAGCCCTGAAAAGTTCATTAAACACAAGAGCCTCTTGTTAGCCGTTCTTGGAGAATGGGAGGGAGGGGCCGGGTTCCCTCCTTCCCTGAGAGGCAGATTGGAAGGGGCCCCTGCAGCACAGGTGGGCGGCAGCAACATGGCCAGAGGTGGCCAGAGTTGGCCAGGGAGAAGCCCTGAGCAGTGGGCTTCTGGAGCAAGCCAGTGGGTGAGCGGCCTCTCTCCGCTGTCCCAGAGGGAGCCTCAAAGATGTGGGGAAGGGGCTGGATTTGCTGCCCTGCACAGGAGTGAGGCTCAGCTGTTTCCGTGGGCAGAAGAAACTTGGAAATACACAGGTTATGTAATAGCAGGGACAGATTTTTGCCTTCCATCTTCCCCAGGCGCTCCGACAAGGGGAGAAGGTGTTATTGGGAAGGTCTTTACTGTGCCGAGCACTCGGTTGGTGTGTGAAAGCAAGCCGGGGGCAGAGACATCAGCCTTGGCAACAAGCCCTTGGAAGGGGGCCCCTAATGTGCACTGTAGTGGAGAAAAATCTGGAGCAACCACGGGCCAATCCAGGATGCAGTGAATGAGACCCTGAGGTTGCAGGGGGAGCCACAGAAGAGGTGGGGGAGGGCAGAAAGCTCAGTACGGCTTGATGAGACCCCATCCTCCCAAACACCCCAAACTTTAACTTCAGCAGGGCTTGGGACGTGCTTGGCCCAGAGAGTTCCTGATGGAAACCAAGGGCAAGGTGGACCTCAGTATCCCACAGCCCAGGCCGAAGGGAGGCAGAACACTGAGCTACAGCCGGGGCCCGCAGGGTCCTCCTGACATCCCACAACGGGCACAGACTTACTTTCAGGTTTGATCAGAGGTGGTTGGTCGGCACTTGACGTTTCTTAGCATAGGTAACAATATCTTCAAAAGTCATTTCCTTCCACTTTTACTAGTGGTTTCTCCACGCCATACGCTCCAGCGTCCTGCGTTTCATGCCAATAATTTAACTGCTTTCTTTGCAGTGGCTCTGTTCTTGGGCAGTGTAATTTAAGTTTGGACTAACTCTTAAATATATATCGTGTCACTGGATTTATGACCGGAAGAAAAGAGCGCAGAACCGGTTAAGGGATCAAAGACAAGCTCATCCGTGCTCTCCAGGCAAAAGCGAAAGGGCCCTCGGAGGACCTCCTCTCTCTCCTGGTCCTCCCCCCTCCCCCCCAGTGTCAAGGCCAGAAACTTCCCCCAACACCCTGTGGGCTGCTGGCCCGGGGCTCTGTGTTCGCAGTGTTAGGGGCGGCCGTCCTGTGATTTGCTGCTGTCCCCAGGGAGCTGGAGCTGAATCTTTGGACAACTGCAGCTGGTTAGTTTAAAGCTCGTGTTTAAAGAGAGAGAAAGGGCTTTCTGAGATCATGAACTCCATCCAAGCGGGTACACCACTGATCCCTGCCCTCCAGGGTTAATGGCTTAAAGGTAATTGGGGTTTCTAGCTACAGGGAAAGCTGCCAAGAAGAGTCTCTCTTCCTAACCTAAGCCTGCGCCCCATTCTTTTAATACATGACTTCCTCCGGCACTTCCTCTAGCTTGGGGGAGAAGGATGCAAATTTGTCTAACCTCTGAAAAAACTTGCAGTGTGCGCAGTGAGGGTTCCAAGCAGAAAGCAAGCAGAGACGGGGGGCCGTTTCCGCCCACGCGCCTCAGCGGGCCTCCAGAGAACACCATGTGGTTTGCCGGGACCCTCCCAGCGGCTCTTCCAGATGCTGCTGGGAAATAAAACCTGGGCAGCATCTGTCACAGCAAGTCCCAGCCGCGCAAGCACCGGCAGGCGGCACTGACCCGAAGCCGCGGCGTGCAGGTGCCGGGCCCTGGGCGCGGGCCTCGGCCTCTTGCCCCGACCTCTCCCGCCTGGCCTGAATTTTCCGAGCCCCTCCCCGCCGTGAGGGCACAGGGAGACCCACGGAGCCGCCACGCTAAGGGGCGTGGGTGGGAAGCCGAGAAATGACTGGGCCTCTTACAGCCGCAAACGTACTGGTGACTTTATTATGGGCAAAACCGCCCGCCTTGCCCAAGGTCTCCGGTGAAAAAGGAAGCCCTTCATGGCAGTTTTTTGAGCACTGGGCTATTTATACAGATGGGACTGGAGGCCCGGAGGTCAGAACACACCATATTGTGATCTTGCCGCTCATTGCCCATTTCAGGACGCTGCAATGGTCCTTTTTAAATTACTGAAATAGTATTAAGAAAGAACGGGCTGGTTCCACTGTAAGGAATTTGACTTCGGTCCATCTTGTGAGGACAGACGCCCTCAGGCCTTCCTTGCCCTGCTGGCTGACTGCCCCCACCCCCACCCCCACCCCCGGTGCACCCTGAATGCGGGCTTGCCCAGGTGCAGCCACCCTGCGGGGAAGACCATGGGTGCAGAGGCCGCTCAGGAAGTCCTTGCAGGAGGAATGTGCTTCCATACGTGGTCTAGCACCCCCCGCCCCAGCATCCCCAGAGAGCAGTAGGAACGAAGATTCTAGCCTGCCTAAATTGTACTTGTAGGGAGTGGCATCTCAGAACCTGCATTACAAACAGGCCCCCCAAGGTACTTTTCACACAGTTTTGAATTTGAAAACTACATCTCTTTCACCACATTGGGAATTCACTAGGGTTTGTTGAGGGAATAAACACCAGCTATTTCCTGATAAGGTACTAACCTATCCCATCCGCCAGGGGTGGCATTAAAAACAAAAACAAAAACCAAAAAAAACTCTTGGCATTCCAAAAACTAAAGTTAAGATGGCAGAACCTTGGGTGTGGGGGGAGACCTGTCAGATGAGCAGCCCTGTCCGTGGCCTCTTGAACTGCCCCGTAGGCCTTCTACACGTAGGCCCGGGATCCCATGGAGAGAGACACCAGTGGTTTTGAGTGCTAACCATTTGTTCATCAGCCACCACGCACTTACCAGGCGCTTTACAAACATTATCTCAATGGTCCCATCAGTGTGCCAGGTACAATCTACAGTTTCCAGACAGGGAAACTGGGCTCAGGAAGGTGGAGGAATTTGCCTCATCAGGTGGCCCATAAGCATCAGGGTACACATTCAGACCCAGTCATCCAAGCCCAAAGGCTGTACCCACCAAAATCTATTTCATAAATTCCAAATGGCACCAAAGAACCCTGAGCTACCAGGACAGGTAAGAACTTTGGCCTCATCTAGTCTGACCTCCTCATACACGGGCACGAGCCAACGCAGGATAAACCTGAATTTCCCTCATGTGCTTGGTCTGGCCGCTTAGTGCCTTTAAGAGACTTGAATTAACTGTTTACAACTCTGGAGGCTTTACATGAAAACCCAGACATTTCCTCTCTTGAAAAAGCAAAACTTAATAACTCTGGGCCCCATTCCTGGTTTTGGTAATGGTTCACTGTACTCGTTTTGGAATCCACAGGCTGGGGTTTGAGTCTTGGCCTTATTGGCGTGTAACCTCGGATCAGTCACTTCACCCCTCCGAGCCTCCTTCCCTCGATTGGAAAGTAGACACGGTCATAGTGTCTACCTCACAGGCCGTTGTGAACGTGGGATGGCAGAATGCGTGCTCAGTGCCAAGCACCTGGGACTGATAAATATGCGATAATAGAAGCTTAGGGCAGCAGGCTTTGGCAACACACGTAGTACGTGACGTCGCCAAGACTCACACCCAGATTCCGGATTCCAATCCCCAAGTTGCTTCTACTGTCTGTCTCATCCTGCTCTCGACACCCCCACTCCCGCCACTCCCTGTGAACACCCAAGTCATCATGCAGGCGATGAGAAAACCACGTTTTCCAGATGTCTTCGCACCAGCGAGATACGTCATTCTGCCTCAAGAAACCAAGTGGTCACCGTGTAAAGAAGACTAAATTGAGATTCAGATCATAGTCTCAACTGGCTTACTGACGCCAAGCCAGTCCCTTCTCCTCACTGGGCCTCAGTTTCTTCATTTGTAAGAGGGGAAATACTGGGGTTGTGAGCTGAATTGTGTTCCCCTCAACGTCACAGGTTGAAGGTCCGACCCCCCAGCACTTCGGAATGTAAGCGTACTTGAAGGGAAGGTCTTTAAAGAGGTGACTGAGTAAAAAGGAGGCCGTCAGGGTGGGGCCCTACAGCCATCTGCAAACTGAAGAGAGAGGCCTTGGAGGAAAACAACCCTGTCAGGACCTTGATCTTGGACTTCCAGCCTCCAAAACCATGAGAAAAGAATTTTTTGGTGTTTAAGCCGCCCCGTCTGTGTATCGTGTGATGGCCGCCTGAGCAGACTAATGCAATCTATTTTACAGAAGAATCACTGAGAAGCCAATATATAGTAGGTATCTGACAAGGGTTTGCCCTGCTACAGGCAGAGCTGAGGCCGTGGGATCTCCCGGACCGAGTCTTGTCTTGCGTGTGGAGGCTGCCTTCTCTGCCGACGCGGTCTGCCTGCCGGGAGCCTGGAATGTGCACGTGGTCAGGAACACCCTTTGCCTGGGACAAGACGAGAAAGATAACGATGGATATGTCAATTCTTGTTCAAGCCACCACCTTCCTGTTTGCCCTTGTTATGACAACAGACCCTTTCTGCATTTCAACATCTTGAGATGAGTTAATGACATCTAGGGGGCTACTTGGGCTGGTTGGTAAAATATCACTTGAAGTACAGTGGCTCATTCATAGCACAGGTCATGGTTTTCAGAGCCCTAATATGCTGATTTTGCTAATTCTAAGGCATCTACCTTTCCATGTCTGACTGTTCTGACATCTTCTTGGCCTTGCCTCTGTGGTCGCTTGTAATTCATAAGTGCCTCACCTGACCTTTTGAAGTTTATCTGAACCTCCAGCCCACGAAGGGAAAAAAAAGTCTCCTTATATTTTTTCTTGGCATCACTGTATATCCTTCCCTGCATCTGTCACAAAGCAGAGGTTCATTCAGCTCCAAAATACCTTTCAAAAAGCAATAGATGTTAACTTCTTTTCATTCTGGGAATGGTACCCAATCATTTATCGTCGAGTTGCCCCCATGACTCAATATGACCATTGTATGATGTCATTTTGTGCTATTTTGAACAATTAAAAGACATTTTTTAATTAAAAAAAAAAGCCACGGATGTGTTCCATTACACAGAACTGCTCTGTCCACTGGCTATGGAGCAGTTGAACACAATAATAGATTTTGAAGACTTAGTATAATAATAAACATGTAAGGTATCCCATTAATTTTTATATTAATTATACCTTGAAATGACAATATTTTAGATGGACTGGGTTAAATAAAATGTTTTCAACTAATGTTGCTCATTTCTTCTTCCTTTTTAAATGTGACTCCTAGAACATTTTAAATTCCATATGCAGGGGCACCTGGGTAGCTTGGTCATTTAGCGTCTGCCTTCGGCTCAGGTCGTGATCCCAGCGTTCTGGGATCGAGCCCCAAGCCGGGCTCCCTGCTCAGCGGGAAGCCTGCTTCTCCTTCTCCCACTCCCCCTGCTTGTGTTCCCTCTCTCACTGCCTCTCTCTCTGTCAAATAAATAAATAAAAGCTTTCCCAAAAAATTACAAAAAAAATTCGCCTTCTTTTGAAAAAAAAAATTCCATATGCAGCTCACATTCTAGTGTTACTGGAAAGTGCTGGCAAAGAAGAATAATGGAGGCACCAGACTCTTTTTAAGTGGCTAGTTCTAGGTCCCATGGAGAGTCAGACCTAAAACCAATGCCCGACAGCCTGGGCGTGGCTCTCCCACTTGAGACGGATAATCCCATGGAATGGCAAGGGCACTATTTGGCACGGCTCTTTGAAAACATCTCCCCAAGACCCAGATCTTCAGCCACCACTTTGTGGTGAAAGTCAGCCCAGAGGATGAACAGAAAGCCATAATCCTTTATGAGTCTTAAAGGGTAAACTAAATGACCTAAGAATTTTCCATCCCTGATGTCTAGAGCAGTCATAAGAGTATTCTGCACTCCCACTACCACATCAGAACATATATGACTAAGAAAGATAGTGAGAGATTCACATGACAGATATTTTCGTTCTGTTATCTCTTCTTTACCAGCCACAGTTGAAGTCACCCAACAAATCCCCAAATGATGTCACCTAAGCTACTGAAAGGATCGTTATTTTGCATAGGAACTCACCTAGATGTGCATGGAATCCAAGTAAAAATATGAGGCAACGGATGATGGGTCGCCTCAACTGATTTTGTCTCTGCTTTTTTTTTTTTTTTTTTTTGACAGACAGCATGAGGGGGGGGCGGGAGTTGGGGAGAGGCAGAGAGAGAAGCAGACTCCCCACCAAGCAAGGAGCCCCATGCGGGGCTCGATCCTAGGACCCCGGGATCATGACCTGAGCCGAAGGCAGATGCTTTACCGACTGAGCCACCCAGGTGCCCCTCATCTCTGCTTTGAGTGGGGGAGGGCCATACGTTCAGACAACCAGCATTCAGCAGGGCCAGCTTCACGGTTTGGGCACCAAGCTCTCAGCAGAGAGCTCTCAGCTCTTCCCCAGATCTTGCCCATGCCCCTAAAACCCTCAACCCAGAGCCATTCAGGAAAAAGCCATTCAGGAAAGACCCCTGACTCACCCACCCACAGAGTCTGAAATACCTTCCTTAACTCGGGGTCACTGTGAGACGGGCAGGAACCTTGATACAAGAAAAAAAACAAACAGGTCTGAGAACAGCCTGAAGAGCTATCAGTTCGTAGGAAACTCACCAGGTTCTTTCCAGACCTTATTTATGCTTACTTTACATATGACTCTAACAAAGCAATTTGTTAGTTTCACGAGAAACGAGGGGGAAGAAGAAAAAAAATAACAAGGATGTACTTCCAAATAGACTTTGAAAAGATGCCAAAACTCGAGAAAGGGAAAGATGATGAAAAATACTTGAAAACTCAAAAGCACAGCAGCTTATAACCGGTTGGCAGTCCCTCTGTGCGTCTCAACGTGGTACTCGTAACACCAAAGTTAAAGAACTGGGATAATCCAATTCACCGCATTTAAAAATTATTATTCCGATTAATGACCCAAAGACGTTCGTGGATGGTTATAATTTGTTCCCTGTTTTCTGCTTTCAAAGGCTCAGAGATAAGTGATCTTTAGAAATAGTTCGGTTCATTTTCCTTAAATATTTGAATCCTTTGCAAGGGGTGAGCTTCAGCTTTGATTCATTCCCCCAACGATCCCCGACAAAAGAGGCTTTGTAGGAGAAAGAGTCCTAATGATGTTCACGGAATATATGCCCCTGTCACCTCCGGGCAGAAGTCAGTTGACTCAAGCCCAGAAAGGAGCCCCCCACAGCCCTCCCTGCACCCAGAGCATGTCACCGGCTCCGCGGCCGCGTGGGCCAGCATCCCGGCACCGGCGCCGCTCAGAGCGCAAGCTCGCTCTCTTCTCCCCGGCAGATGGGCCAACCCTCAGGGAAAGGAAGCTCTTCGGAGATCCTCCTGTCTTCCTTCTTCCCAAATGGGCTTTGCTATAAAAAGCAAATGGAACAGCCATTGTTCCTTTCCTCCACGAAGCTGGCAGCCTGACATCCTGCCTAATACCAAAGCTCCCGGATGTTTGCTGCCGGCCTGCTGATGCCTGCTACGGCTTAAAGCGCTAGAAAAGAACGTACCCTCCACCAGGAAACAGAACGTGTCTTCAGTTCCAAGCCTTCCTTTTTCATTGAGTCCTTTATTTTATTTTATTTTTATTTTTTTATTGAAATATACTTGACATATAATATTATGTTAGTTTCAGCATATCATTTGGCCAGTATATACATTACACTCTGCTCACTACAAGTGTGGTTACCATCTGTCACCGGACAAAGGTATGAAAGGTTTCTGACTCTCTTCCCTAGGCTGTACTTTTCAACCCTGTGGCTTGTTTATTGGATCCCTGGAAGTTTGTACCCCTCACCATCCCCCCACCCACTTCCCCTCTGGCGACCACTAGTTTGTTTTATGAGTCCGCTTCTCTTTTTTCTGTTTTGAGGCACAGATAAAGAAGACGTGGTGTATATACGTGATGGGATCTTACTCAGCCATAAGAAAGAATGAGATTGTGTTGTTCCAGATGACATGCATGGACCTAGACGGTATTATGCTGAGTGAAATAAGTCAGACAGAGAAAGACAAATAAATACCATACGTTTCCACTTGTATGTGGAATCTTAAGAACAAAAATGGACAAACAGCAACAACAAAATGAGAAATAGACTCGTTGGGTCCTTTTTTCAGTGACGTATCATACACAGCAGAAAAGAGCCTTCTTCTTAACTCTGGTCCAGAGAAGTACTCCCGCTGGCTTTACAAACAGGCTTAGGGTCGCAATTGGAGGAGATCCTAAAACACTGGCCCTTAAGTCTTCCCTTACCTGTGAAAGTGTGTGACATTTCTCAGTGAAAGACTTAGTGTTTTCAGGAGCCCTTCTAGAATGCCAAGTAGTCAAAAAGGAGACTCTGTGGGATAAGTGATGTGTTAACTTGATTGTATTAAATATTTCACAATGTGTATGTATATTAAATCATCATATTGTGCCCTTTAAAGATATATACAATTGTATTTGTTAGTGAGACCTCAATAAAGCTGGAAAATTAGAATAGAATAGAATAGAATAGAATAGAATAGAATAACTAGTCACCCACCCAATGCCAAGGAGAAAACATAAAATACTTTCTAAAAAGACAGACAGCTTAGGGAAAGACCAGAGATATTCTGAGCACCTACAAAGCAAGGCCCTGAAGGTTGAGGGAGGATAAAAAGGAAGTAAAACATCGTCTGTCCTCAAGTAGCTTTTGGTCTCCACAGGGAAGAGAAAAAGTGGAGAGGAGAGGGAGAAAGAGGAGGAATGGGAAGGGAAATTGGAAGTGAGAGAGAGAGACAGGGAGGGGAGACCACCTATATGTCTCATATCATAGCATTTCCCATCCCGTCATATAATTGCTTGTGTAATATTCCCTCTCCCCTTACTATGTGCAGTCAAGGATCTACAGTTGAAGCTTTTATTTCATATTAGTTTTTATTTATTTTGTATTATTTTTCTTTCCATTTTTACTGAAATCTAACATTTATCAACACCCTCCGGGAAAGCTGTAACATCCCTAAGTGACTCACAGGGATAATCCTTCTAGAAGAGTATCTCTGAGGCTTCTTGTCCAAAGGTAACTTGGCCCTGGCTGAAGCCGTGTGACAGGCCAGTGCCACCTCTCCTGGGTAAGCCGAGATCTCTCCCTTCGCACTTTCATGCGGTCCTAGGAGGGCCATTAACCACGAATCTCTCTGGCTGATGTAATTAATAACATACAGCAAACAATTCAAATATCCAATTCATGACACTTCAGGAACCCTAAGGGAGAGATCCAGCATTTCCAATAAACGTCAGGAGAGCGCCAGAAAGAAGGCACTAAAGGGGGACAGTTCTGTGAAAGTGAATCCCAGGAGGAAAAATATGTCTGAACGGCAGGCCTCAGGCCAAAAGGCCAAAATTATTCAAAATGATTTACTCTTCCATCTTGTAGAGTGAAGGCTAGAATAGGCATGTTAATCACTAGTTTCTGAAGAGCCCTTGGGTCATTTCACACTTACTAATTCTCTAAACCATTACTAAACTTGGGGGTCTTTGAGGTTTCCAACGTCAGCTCTCACATTAAGATTTTCAAAATGAAACCTCCGTACGTGTTTCCTGAATGGCTTCTCTCTACATGGTCAACTGGACTTATTCTCAGAAAAAGAGAGCCGCTTCTGGTAAATAAAGGACCGAAACAGGAAGTGAGCCCGTGACAGTCGCGCAGAGGGTGTGGATGGTGTGGAAGGATGAAGAAGGTTCCATGGGGGTGTGGCTTGTGCTCTTCCAGCCAGAGCTCCTCTGGCAGGGTCTTCTCCCCCTCAGCCCCCCAGCTGTGAGAGTCCTGGATAGAGAACCTCTAGCCGGTACCCCTGGAACCGCAGGAGCTCGATTCCAGACTCATGCCCTCTCTCCGACGCCGCAGTATTGACCCAGCTAACATCGTGCGAGGGGCAAATTGTACTCGATTCCTATGGCTGCTAGGACAAATGACCACAAACTTAGTGGTCTGAACAATACAATTTAATATCTTATAGTTCTAGAGGTCAGAAGTCGGGCATAGGTCTCACCAGCCCAAAATCAAGGTGCCAGCCAGTCTGGGTTCCTTCTGGAGGCTCTAGGCAAGAATCAGTTCCTTACTTTTTCCAGCTTCCAGAAGACACCTACACTCCTTGGCTCATGGTTCCTTCCTCTCTCTTCCAAAGGCAGAGTGAGTTCTTCTGGATGGAGCCACTTCTGCTTTCCTCTTCCACTTGTAAGGACCTTGTGTTGACATACATTCCACCCAAATAATCCAGAATAACTCTCTATTTTAAGGTCAACTGATGAATCACCTTAATTCTATCTGCAATTTTAATTCTCTTTTACCATGTAACGTAACACTCACAGATGTTGGGATAGAGACCTCTTTCGGGGGCCATTATTCTGCCTATCACACAAGCACACCAAAATGAAAAGGATATAAAATGGGCAAAACAGGGGCACCTGGGTGTCTCGTCGGTTAGGCGTCCGACTCTTGGCCCCGGCTCACATCATGATCCCAGGTTCCTGGGATGGAGCCCTGGGACACAGGGTCTTCTTCTCCCTCTCCCTTTGCTCCTCTCCCTGCTCACACACTCTCTCTCAATCTCTCTCTCTCTAAAATATATAAATAAATCTTTTTTAAAATGGGCAAAACATGTCTTCTAGCTGAACACACATGAAAATATCTTGAAAACGCCAGGGAATACACGTGAAGTAAAAGGTCAAAAGGAAAGAAACAAAGCACAACATCAATTCACTGTGTATCAGAGGGGGTCATTAATGAAATCAGAGCGGAATAAAACACCCCAGGAGACCTCTGATCTCAGAACTGGCAGAAACTTATGAAGCCATGTGGCTGGCATTACTTAGTGTTCGTGCAGTGGTTCATGGTCCAACATTTTCACAGTCAAACGTTTTGATGCAGCAGTTGAAGACATTAGAAGCTGAAAACCAGCACGAAGCAAGCGGTTGATCATTGCAATATTTCCCATTGCCTTCAAAAGTGTCCGTGACTTTCACCTTATTTGCCTGATTCCCACCCCCACCCTCTCCAGCTCTGAGACACTGGTGAAAAGAACTGTTTATAGCTCAGGAGGTAAAGTTCTTACACGCCCCTGTAAAAACATGGCTTGGTTTTTTTGTTTTTTGTTTTTTTTGGTTGTTTTTTGTTTTTTTTTTTTGGCAAGAGCTTGCCTGTAGCAAATTGAATCCCCATCACCCTATGTGTCGAACTGGTTGTTGAAAACTTGTGCATCTTTGAGACTGAGGTACCGATCTCTCACTTCGTCTCTCAGCAACCAATTGAGGTAGGCAGACGAGGGAAATCGAAGTTCCAGCAGAGCTGAGGGCGAGTCTGGGCCTTTTCTACCCCTGAGTCTGAGCTGGTTTACTATATGGATGGTCACTCATCTAATCATCCCTGACGGTCCTTTTTTAAAAGATTTTCTTTATTCATTTGAGAGAGAGAGAGACAGAGAGAGCACAAGCAGGGGGAGAGGGAGAAGCAGACTCCCCGCTGAGCTGGGAGCCCGACAGGGGACTCAATCCCAGGACCTGGAGATCATGACCTGAGCCAAAGGCAGACAGACTCTCAACCAGCGGAGCCACCCAGGCGCCCATCTGATGGCCCGACTATTCCTCTGTGACATGGCAGAGCAGGAGGCTTCCCTGGCTGTTGTATTATAAACAATGTGTGTATGTTATCCAGATGTGCAAGTTAGTGTCAGTAAATATCTCTGTCTCCCCTCTAAATTTTTCCAAATACCGGATTTCATTATTTTTAGTTTTTCTGTGACATATTGCATCTGTAAGACTCTCCTTCTCTGTCTCTAGCTGTCTCTGTCTCTCTCAATCTCTCCCTCTCTCTTGCCCTCCTTCGGAAATTCACCCCAGTGTGTCCCGTCGGTATATTGTAGTCAGGAAGGGATAAGCTGTCTTCCATAGTAGATTTTTGGGTACTTTCTCACCTTCAACCACTTCGTCCATTTGGCTCTACCTCTCTCTGGCCACACTGTCTCGGGTCTAACGCACTGCCCTTTCCAAAGACGACTTGGAGCTCCGTACTTAGTCCAAAGCACTGGGGAGCATGCAGGTCCCCCATGGCTCCTGCCCTACTGGGCTCTGCCTCTTCCTCCTTCTCTGTCTGTTCATTTCATCCCCATTTGCAAGGTCCTCTCCCAAGTCCTCTCCTGGGAAATTGTTTACCCCAGACGCCCACCTGCTCCCCTCCTCCCCTTCCCCATCTGGTAAACTCTTGCAAAATTTCCATCTGTCCTGCAACATTGCCACAACTGCTCCCCGTGAACAAATACACAGTTTCCTTTCGGGTGGTGGGGTATGTGAATAACACCAGGTAGCGGCTTTTAAAAATAAGATCCAGAGAAAGAGTCTGACATTATTATTCATGAATGTAAAGTTATGCAAGAATGGGAATGTGTTCTTCCCTCCCCCCTCAGAAGGGGTTTTACCCTGTCAAAGGAAAGAGAACAAGTCTTATCAAGATACTCAATCTACTCAATTCACTCAACTGCAGAGGTTGTAACACCCCTCCGGTGAGCTATTTGCAAAAAACAAAACAAAACAAAAACCCCTTTCGCTTGGTTCAAAAGGCTTCTGTGCTAGAAAAAAGCCCCAAATTTCTGAAGAGCAATTAAGAGAAGCCAAGGCAAGAAGAGGATCGTTTCCTCTGGTGAGGCAGGGGTGAGGGGGCAGGTGAGGGAGGAAAGCATTTGAAGATCAGAAGAGACCGGAGACAGTGCTTGCCTAGTGCAGAAATCCCAGCTCTTTCTGTATCGAGGGGAGGGGAGCAATACATACCGTCTTGTCCCAAAGCTTGCTTTAAACTCAGGATTTTACCCCATTGTCTGGCTGTTAGCTTTAGATCTGAGAGGACACCAGAAAGGGTTACTACCCAGAAGTACAGAGCTATTTTTGTTTCCATCTTTAAATGTTTGGGGAAAATGCCAAATGGGTAAATGGGAAATGAAAAAAGTTGAAACAGAATCCAGTAGAAGCAAGAACCTTATTCAACACTTCAGTGATCAGCTCCCGGAGAAGAATGAATGGGCTTAAGTGTTCAGAGCTACACAGAAATTCTAGAATTTTCATTGTGTCCATGAGGGGAAGGACCATTATTTAGCAACTACTATATGCCAGGCATGATTCATAGCTCCAAAAATTACTGTAATCTTTCAAGAAAAATTATTTTATGCCCATTTTACAGTTGTGGAAACTACTGTTTTACCAATTAAGAAGTTGGTAGAGCCAAGACTCAAAAGCAACTAAATCTGATTCCAGAACTGATAGGATGTGTACCCCTCAGTATAGTGTGACTTCTCAGTCTTCCCATAGGAATCCCACTTGCTCCTATCTTTAGGAATTAATGTGAATGACAATTCAAATGCTTTACCCCATAGCCCCTTTGAAGACTGATATTATTAAGCCATTTTCCTTGATCTTTAGATAGTAAATGCAGATATTTCAACATTATTAATACTCAGGATGAAAATGTCAACTGTCAACACAGAAGAAAGGATTCTTCAAGAGAGGGGTGTGAAAATGACAATTTCTGATAAGACTTTTGAAAATCACTCATATTCATGGTTAGCAATCCTGGCCACACATCGGACTCACCTGGGGAGCTTTTTAAAATAAACGCCCAGCTCTGTGCCTGGAGATTCTGTTGGGCAGGTCTGGGGCAGGGCTCCGCATTCTGCACTTTTAAAAAAAAATTTTGCTTAAATGGTTTTTGGTCTGCAGCCAGGGCTGGTACCCACAGACGCCTGGTAAAAGCAGATTTCAGATTTCCTCTGTTCTGTCACTTGCAAATGCAATCACAATGCAATCAAAGAGAGTCACAAATCCCTAATCCAGAAACCCTTCCCAAGCAACACAAAGCAATCACAGAATAGTTTTTTTTTTTTTAATGAAGGCCAAAACTAAGCATAACGGGAGCAGGAAACCACCAGATGTGAATATATTAAGCTTTATTTTAAGAGATCGCAATTGGAAATTGTTGCAATGCTAGAGAGTGCTGCGAGCAGACAGATGGTGAGCGCACCGAGGAGGAAGGGAGCGCGGGCTAGCAAGCGCTACCTTAATCCCGGTCACCGTTGTGGGAGATGCGGGATCACCGTTGTGGGAGATGCGGGATCGCGTCTTTGGCACCACTGGCTGCACCGGAACCGTTCTCATTTTAATCCAAACTTGATCCTTTTAAAATAGACCAGTTCTCAAATGCTGCCATTTTTAGAGCTTTAATTTCCACAGTAATATCTGAAATGTATCCTGAGTTTTTCCCGCGGACAGAGGCTCCTTGTTATCCCGGGCATCACCAATCCTCACAAGAGCCAGGAGTTTTAAACTCAAGTGCACAGACGGCTGGGAGAAGAATGGAAACAGTTCCCACAGGAAAGAGTTGGAAAGAATAATCGAAGGGCTATGTGGTGATGCCAGGGACCCCCTAAACTAGAGCAGTATCTGCTGCTATCAAGTGCTGGGCTCTGGGACCCACGAGGTTAATTCTAAAGGTGTTTTGATGTCTTAGGTGGTGCTGCTTTAAGAGTTGGGGGTATCCGTTTTGGGTTCACGGAGATCAAGCAAAACCCCCTGCAGTGAGTAGGGCTGGGCTGGAAGCTTAGGGGGCTGTAGGAGCTCCCAGGTAAGGTGGAAGCAGCTGGGTGCAGTCTCCTTGGTAGCCCTACCCCTAAAGGCGGCCCGCTGGGGATAAAGCACCCCGCCTGCCCCGCTCCCTGAGCAGGAAGGTGAAGGACACTTCTCAGAGAAAGTCGGTCTTAAAGAGCAAAAATGGGAAGGGTGTAAAGAATTAGCCTGATAAAACCGGGGTGGGGAGAGAACAGCGTGTGAAAAGGGACTTGGTCCATGCCAGGCGATAAAAGTTCAGTGAGACCAAAATGTAGAGAAAGGCAGTGCGAAACCCCAAGCGTTAGAGACAAGGCTGGACCAGCAGCCTCGCTGACTGAAGTGGCCTTGTAAGGCTTGGTCGGGAGTTTAGGCTTTATTCCACCAACAGTATAGTTGAAGGGTTTAAAGTCAGGAAGTGCACGTTTGCATTCTAG
This sequence comes from Ailuropoda melanoleuca, assembly GCF_002007445.2. Lineage (NCBI taxonomy): Eukaryota > Metazoa > Chordata > Mammalia > Carnivora > Ursidae > Ailuropoda > Ailuropoda melanoleuca. Next base: position 24,509,308 of record NC_048235.1, on the reverse strand, counting down.
AAAGATTATTCTGGCCAGGGGAATGGCCCCAGAGTGGGTATAACCAGTAAGAGGAGACCAGTTAGCAGACCAGGAAGGAGATGATGGCAGGTAGGGCGGGAGGGAGAAGGCCACACAGAGGAAGTGACGTTGGGGGGAATGTGGAGGGGTGTGGAGGAGGGAAGAGAGGCAGTAGAGAGGGAGGGACGGAGAGGCTCAAGGTAGCTCCAGTCCACCCACTGAGGGTGGGGAAGTTCTGAGACCCTTTCGGACTGGTTGAGTGGAGGGGTTGTGGCAGGTGCAAGCCAAGTCGTCAAGTAGGCCAACGATGAACACGCCTTGAGCTCCTTCAGGTCATTTGCCTTCTCCGCACAAGGTTAAACTGCCAGGGCAGTTCATTGGGCTCTCCTCTCTCAGCTCTCTGTACCTCAGATCTCACTCCCCAAGTGACATATTGACCATCACTGAAAAATACTGCAGGAAAAATTAATGCAAAAGGCAAATGCCCAGTGCTGTACTGGTTAAATATATAAATTGCTATTCTTCCTGCTCCCAAGGAAGCCCAGATTTGTACTATTTGCTGATTTCTATGGTGCAGCTCTTCTTGCTATGGCCACAGTCAAGGCCAACACACCATAGTACACATCCCATCAAAACAAATAAATAAATGAGGGGCGCCTGGGTAGCGCAGTCGTTAAAGCGTCTGCCTTCGGCTCAGGGCGTGATCCCGGTATTCCAGGATCGAGTCCCACATCGGGCTCTTCCTCTGGGAGCCTGCTTCTTCCTCTCCCACTCCCCCTGCTGTGTTCCCTCTCTCGCTGGCTGTCTCTCTGTCACATAAATAAAAAAATAAAATAAATAAATAAATGAATGAATGAAACCCTAAGGCAGAGTCCGGACCACACTGCTCCAGCAGGCCAACCCCAAGTGACTTCTGTTCTCGAAGACCTGTTTCTCACAAAAGTCCTAGGGGAACATAATCTTGTTTGGTGATTGGGACCAAACTGGTCCAAACTGGTCCAATCTGGTCCTTAGGTCAAATTGGTCCAGCTGCCTACTTTTTAAGATCATGAATGAGTCTTACATTTTTAAATAATGGCATTTTAAATAGTTACATAAGTACCTATATCGTAGCCCTCATTTTGCGTCTTGACACACGATCCCCAAAGCCTGAAATATTTACCACTTGGCCCTTTAAGAAAAAGTTCATTGACTCCTGCTGTCCTGAAGTTTCCAAAGACAAAGCCCATTCTGCCCCCTAAAATTTCTTCAGTGGCCCTGTAGTAAGTATTTTTTCCTTCCCCACCCAGGCCGTCTCCCATCTCCTGATGGGGTTGGGCCCCCGCGCTGGAATTAGGAGACCACATTTAATGGGCTTGCCTTTTTCCAGCCCCTCCACTGCCTGCTCCATCTGAGGCTGGCCCTGGAATTCTCGGGCTGCTCCCACCATGCTTGCATTTGCCTGAAGCCCAAGCCACGGGACAGGCACTTTGGCTTTCCTGGGAGCTGGGCTATGCAACCTGTAAGTGCAAGGCTTAACTTCCCACGGGACAGAACTCGATCTCCGAGAGGCAAAAGATAGAAGGGAGCCAGCCAGTAACCTGTTCTCCATTTCTCCTCCAATGGACTGGCCTGCAGGCCATATCTCTGCGTAGCCTGCGTAGAATCATCCTATGTAGTTGAGCAACTCACTGGGGTCCCTTAGGAAGTAACAGCCAGTCCAGTGAGGCAGCTTTTCCACCTCCTTTCTCTTTTCTCTCATTCCAGTCACCCTGGGATTTCACCTGTTTAAATAAAGTATTAGCACTAGGGAAACTGGCAAAAAAAAAAAAAAGTTCAGATGATATGGGTTTTTTTTTTTGACAATCCTTCTCTGTCCCTAAACAAACAAACAAACAAAGAGACACAAAACTCGGTCACCATGCCATCCCTCCTCAATAACTTTCGATGGCATAAGACTTTCTAAAAATAGGCATGAAAGGAGCTTTTCAGAAAACCTCGGAAGACCAACGTATGATGTCATGACATATTTAAAGTCATGAGATACATTCATTGGGAAAGAAAGACCAAAAAAGTCAATTAATTTTTTTTAAAAAGCAGCAACTTAAAGACTGAGCAGAGTCGGTGAGCAAATGAAAGAAAGACTGATTCAGGCAAACACCTCCGGGGAAAACAAGAAACTCTAAGGACTCAGGGACTTGGGCCATAATCTGACGTCAAAGGTGAGCCCACCAGCCGGAATGGATCTTACTTCTTTATTGACCAGGGACATTGAAGAAGCAGCAGCTTTGTCTGGGACAGAAATAAGAGGATAATGGACACCCAGAAAGGGAAAGAGAAGCCAACTGCTCAGATGCAGTGAATGTGTGAAGGGGAGTCAGGCGGGTTGTAGGTGATGCGCCTGTCCTTCTGTCTTGGTAACTTCCAACACTGTTTTGTCCTCATGGTCCCTCCTGTCATGACTGCTTTGCCTTCTACATAGATCTGTGCTGTGCTTCAGGGACACCACCTGCGGCTCCTGGGTGGCTCAATCGGTTAAGTGTCCAACTCTTGATTTCAGCTCGGGTCATGCTCTCAGGTCACGAACTCGAGCCCCGAGGTGGGCTCCATGCCGATCGTGGAGCCTGCTTAAGATTCTCTCTCTCCCTCTCCCTCTGCTCCTCCCCCGCTCATGCCCTCTCTCTCTCTCTCTCTCAAATAAATAAATACATCTTAAAAAGAGAGAGAGAGACTACCTAAGAGGAACATCATACTTCGGGAGATGAAAGCAGCAGGTCTCCAGCAACAGATTCTTGAGGGTGGGAGGAGCCTCTGAGCCCATTGGACATATATCCTGTTCCATATTTCTTATTCTTTTTCATGAAACCCCATCATGACCTTAAATTGAGGGTCTTAGACTCTTAGAACTCAGTTCATGCCCCAAATCTAAGAATATCTCTAAACTAAGTGTAGCCAGAGCCATGGATCAGTATCCGACGTCAGGCTTGGCCCCGTGTTCCCAAAGATACTTTCAGGAAATGACTGAACGCGTGGCCAGTCCCTGAATGCCCACTTGCCCTTTTCTAGAGTGGGGAGCACGGAATGCACCGTTCTTGCATACCCAAGCCAAATGGATCTCAGTGGCCTTTCCAAAGAGTCAAATGATTTCTTCCTTTGAGAAAACAGTGACTCACTCGCTCACCTCGCTGTAGTACATGGCTTGAAATTCTGCCATTTGGACTAAGAAGTTGAAAAATATCTAAGACCAGAGATTCCTTGCCTGCCTCTTGCCTGGGTAACCACCTGGTGGGTTTTAAAAATTGAGTGAAACAAGGTTTGTAAAGCATTTGGCACAATGTCTGGCACATAGTAAAGGTTAAATCAATGTTGACTGTAACGGTAGGTCTGTTGTTGCGGTGGTTGCAATTTCCTTGTTAACAACTCAATTGCAATAGTGAAATTAGCCGCCCTGCCCCCCGCCCCCCACCCTGTGCCAGCCTTTTAATGAGTTCCATCTAAATGAAAAGTCTTATCTTAATCCTTTATCCAGAACTGTAGAGCCTTTCCTGGGGTGATTTCCAAACACAATCACACAATGTAAGCTTTTTTAAAATGTGGAGGATTTAGGAGAGCTTTTCTATGCAACAAAAGGAATTCAGGATTTTACAAGAAAAAACACACAGACAGACAAACACCATCCCTGAGCCCAGTCCAGGGTTGAACTTTCGTAGAGAACAGTAAAGATTTGGCCGTGAATGATTTGCACACCTAGAATTTGGGAAAGAAATACATTCCATCGAGCCCAAGGCTCCCTCCTCCCGCAGTGTACATGGCCCCTCGAAGAGGATCAAAACTTGCTGCTATTCTCACACACGCTCATGATCCCAGCCTGCCCAAACTCCCTTCACCCAGATTGCTCCTGGCTTCAGAGAATATTCTAAAACCATGCAGGGAGAGATAAGGTAAGGTCCTGATCTTTTGGTCATATTTACACAGTATAGCCATGTACTGGCTAAGTTTACAGTATTTGCAAACCAGAATAAAGTGTTCCATAGTGACTATCAATATCTGAGCACAGAGTACCTATTTTGCAAATAGGACATCCTTACCTCCCCAGTTAAGACTCACTATATCACCTGATAATGTAACTATAGGTTGATGTATTTCATACAAGTCCAGGTTAAACCAGAGGAATCCTACCACAGATTCTTTTTTTTTTAAATTTATAATTATTATTCAATTTGTTGAAGTTACAAATGGGAAAAAAAACTCAACAGCAGCAACCAATAAAACAATGTGTTTCCTGTCGCTATCAGCTTGACCATGTAAATCTCACTCTGTAAGTTTAGTACATTTCAGCTCTCCCTTTTCAAGGGATCTTGGTTCCTATTTGTGTGTAACACACACAGTTACACCAGCCTCATGCCTCCACTGATATCCGAGAAGAGCGACACTATCTTTACATAGACTCTGTGCCGTGGTATTGCCTGTAAGAGTTCAGTCAACTAGAGAATTCTCTCCTGCCTCTGGCGCTGCAATATTATTTCTTCCCCTCTCGCCTCCTTTTTCTGAGATGAGAGAACCTGACTCAACTGTTAGCTCACCTGCTCAGAGGCCCCGAGGACTTCCGTATGCCAAAGAGCAGCTGTCAGTGGAAAAGGTGACAGGTATCTGTGAGGGCAGAGGCACAGCAAGGTGTGGGGGGGGGCTTCCCAGGGAGGAAAGTTGCTCACCACCCCTTCAACACACACCCTACCCTCAGCTGCCTGTCCGTGAGAGTAGAGTCTGAAGCATATTCCTCATACGCTGTTAAGAACCAGACACCATGCCAACCATTTCTTCCCAGAACTTCAGGCTCTTGGCTCCCAGAGCTTAGGGCACGTCTCCGCCTTTGCCCCTTGACACTTTCCTGGGGCATCGTCTGTGAGATTCGACAGAGTTAGCAAAGAGCCCTGAAGGAAGAATCGGGAGGTCTGGTTCTAACTGCCCAGTATCTTTACCTGTTGGTGGCCTTGGGAAGCCATCTTTAATTTAAAGGAAATAGATCGGCTGTCTCTAAGGACCTTTCCAGGCCAGCGACTATTCCAACACTGAATGAAGAACAATGCCCCAGAATATGGTGAAAACCCAGAATGAGAGGAGGTACTCGCCCTTGGGTGCTCGACCTAGGCTAAGACAGCAGCACCAGGAAGACACCAGTACAAGGGGAGACTATGACATATACAGAAGTGGGGACTCCATGACAGTTGCCATCATATTTATGGATTTTAAGTCAATACTGAGGAAGCTTCTGGAAGAGTGAGTGCCTGCATTTGGTCACCCTAAACTCATTTCAATAGAGATAAAAGAAAGGGGAGGGGAGATACTAAAATTTCCCTCCATCACTTTCTGGAAATGACCTAACTGTGCAGTTGAGTCCAGTCATGTTTCACAAGTCAGATACGCTCACAGGCTGGGATCTTCTAGAGGGACAGGGGGACCATCTGAGACCAGCTAAGTCCTCGGAACAACTGTCCATCCTCCTTCCATCCAAGTCCGCATACAACCTCTATGCCTTCTCATGAGGCATACCATATACCAGTCAGCAGGGGAAAGACAAGAGCAAGTATTCAACAGTGTTCAAATCAGCAAGGGGGTGTTATGGACTGAATGTTCACGCCCTGCCCACATTCCTGTGTTGAAACTTAATCTCCAATGTGGTGAGACTTTGGCAGGTGATTAGGTTTAGATGAGGTCATAAGAATAGGGTCGCCATGGTGGGATTGGCACCCTTATAAGAAGAGATACCAGAGAAACTGCTCTCCCCTTTTCTCTCCACCATGGGTAGGCACGGCAAGAAGGTGGCCATCAGCAAGCCGGGAAGAGAGCACTCGCCAAGAACCTAACCACACCAGCACCCTGATCTTGGGCTTCCCAGCCTCCAGAACTCAGAGAAATAAGTGTGTGTTTATGGTATTTCATATGCCCAATCTATGGTATTATGTCACAACAGCCAGAGCGGACCAAGATAGGGGAAATCACTAAACAAAACAGAAGTGGGTCCAGCAACCTTTGCCATACCCTGTAAGCCCTGGCGAAACACAGCTGCCTTGTTCTTATCCAGTCTAATCTTTCAGAATTTATGTTCCGTAATTCTCCTAGGTGGCCTTAATACCGATGAAAGAAGTACATGGCCTTTACCAAATCAGGTCTTACTACCCTGCCAAGTCACAGGCCTCGCTCAGAAACCAGCAGACCCATACTGCTGCAGGCAGCTACCGTATTGCATACCTGGGTGCGCGGGATTCAGGCACTGGGTAGGTGAAAAGCCAGGTTGTCTTTGAAAGTGAGGTTTTCCTGATAGTCTAAAGAGGAAGCGATTCCTTTTCTTAGCAGCTGCTTGGATTCGATGGGCTCTGATGTCCTTCCCCAGAAACAAGACACTACTGGACGCCCCATGGAATATGCTGCTCGATGGCTTGAGGAAGCCACGTTTCCCCCGGACGCCAGCCTGGGTCAGGGCAGAGTGGGCGGCAGACACTCGATCTTGGGGGTTACATTTAACTCCAGCTGAACTCCAAAGAACCTCCAAAGATGGGTGCAGAATCTGGCACCTTAGAACCTCGTAAGCCCCCGTGAGAGAGCTTGTGATCCCAAAAAGAACACAGAGTAGGACGGGGTCGCCTGGATCTACTGCAGTGTAATCCTGACCTGGAAGCAGCTAATACACAAACGATCTGCTTGTTTCCTGAGCCAACTTGGAACAAATCCCATAGAAGCAACCTTTCTGCCCAGGGCAGAGGCTGTTCTTGTGGGCACCTCGGAGGCTTTGGTGGTCCTGCACGGCCCCATCAGGCGCCCAGGACCAGGAGCGGCAGGGCGGAGTTCCAGAGTTTTAAGTGGGTGAACAGTGACACTGAAGCAAATGACCTCCTCTGGAGGCCCAGTCTTCTGGAACAAAGGGAATTCGCTTCAGGTAAATGAGCACTTGATTGAGAGGAGGGAACGCATTTCGAAATCTGTTGTTGTTACTGCGTAAAAACAATCCTGGGCCAGCCCCACGCAGGTGCTGCCGACAGGGACAGGACATGGCCTCTCGTGCAGTTTTCTGTGGTAAGGGAAAGTGATGCTCACAGCTGGAAAATGGGTGACTTCCACAGGTGAAAATCTGGCTGATTCCCTCCTGTTGAGATGGAGCAGAGGGGTAGCTGTTCCTGCTGCCTTCCCTTGTGCTGAGTTTTGTGGTGTGTGTGGTGGGGGCGGGGGGGCAGGAGAGGGTTGTTTTGTTTTTCTGTTTTGCAGGGCAGGGGAGACAGAATTAGGGTCTCAATATTTTCTGTCCCCCTCCAGCAACCGTTCAAGAGAGGTCACAGGGCCCATTGCCTTCAGGGAGGAATTTGAGAAGGGCCGGACAACAATGTGAAGGCAAGGCAGCCACAGCATACATGGAAGCCGCAGAATGTTCTGAACAGACAAGTGGAATGAGTGATTCCAGGTGCGCCCAGACAAAGGGACAGGAGACAAAGTATTAGCATGTATCCATGAACGCCACAGGCATAATTCATGAAGTTAAAGAGAGAGGGATCAGCTTTTCCTCTCTGGGGGATGACAAGAGTGGTCTGGTTCCCTTCTCTGATATCAGATTCTCTCATGCTAATAGAACACACAGGCGTCCACACAAAAAACATCATTTTCTAAATGGTGCAATAAGGAATAGAGCCCCCGAATTACTCACTCCAGATAAGCCAATAGACACTCAATGGCGGAACCAGTACAGGTGTCTAAATGTCTATGAGGGTGGGATAGGGATTTGAATCATCTTCTTGAAACAGTGGAGTTGTTGCTGGATGTCGATCATACTCACAAGAGCAAACACAGATTAGAGTTGCCAAATTAAATACAAGGTATTTGATATATTAAGATTTTGGATAAACAACAAATAATTTTTAGTGTAAGTATGTCCCAAATAGTGTATGTATCAAGTATGGGACATACTTATAACAAAAAATAATTCATTGTTTATTTGAAATTCAAAGTCACCTAGGTATCCTGTATTTTTATCGGCTAAGTCCCACAACCCTAGTATAGGTAGCTTTTCCTCCCTGATCTTTGTGGTTGTGCTGCTAGAAATACTATGTCCTCTCCTAGAATCTATTTAAATCATGCCCATCCTTTAAGGCTTAGGCCACACCTTGCCTATTCCAGAAATCATCTCCTGACTAGTCCCACTCATGCCGTTGTCTCCTTTGCGTGAACAATGGTACCGTATTCTGATGGAACTACACGGGCCGGCCTCGCATACACCCTTCTCCCATTGCATCAAAGGTCTCATTGCCTCTCTGCATCGATGTTTCAAGCCCCTAGGGTCAAAATCATGCCTGATTCTCTCTTTGTATCGTCTCTTGCATCTACCTTGGGACCAGGCAGAATAGTCAATAACTAATGGAAAATTATTTGCTTTGGAGCACACGGAGAGTAGACAAGGAGAAGATTATGTTTACCATTTTCTCCCTAGTTTCTCTTAGGAATGAAAAGGCAAAGGATGGAGGAGGAAGAGTCTAAAATGCTCAAAAAATGATTTGCACAGGGACACCTGGGTGGCTCAGTCAGTTGACATCCAACTCTTGATTTCAGCTCAGGTCTTGATCTCGGAGTCATGAGATCGAGCCCTAGTTCGAGCCCCGCACGAGTGCGGGGTCTGATTGTCCCTCTCCCTCTGCTCCTCCGCCCCCCCAGTGCTCTCTCTCAAATAAATAGATAAATAAATAAAATCTTAAAAGAAGATTTGCACGTAAATTAAAGATAGCATTTGTGTGTAAGATAAGAAACCACAACCAAATCATGAGATAGTATCATAAGAACAGGTGCTCTACTGACCTTTATATTTGCTTCTATGGAAATTCTTCTCCCCATCTAAAGTCTCTGTAAATACTGTTTCACGCCCTGAGCATTAGAGCTAGAAAGACCTTTGACATCAGCTGGGTCAGACTACCATTGTACAGGAAAAAAAATTGAGACCCAGAGAGAAAAGTCACTTGTCCACGGTCATGTAGTGAGTTACTGACAGTCTTCTGGTCCCCAGGCCCCCCAGGTCCCCCAGGTCCCCCTCCTTCAGTTTATCAAGCTGATCTCCCCATTTCAGGGACAGACTCTCATGCCAGGGGGCAGGTTTTCATCTCTACTCAATAAAATAAAAGGACATCTGTTGTCTTTTTCTATCTATAAAAGATATTTACTTGTAGCAGGAAATCTAAAAGATATAGAAATATATAAAGAAAAAAGTTTAAGTAACCCACTAACTAGAAAAAAGTACTATGAATATATAACATATTTGTTGCCATGCCTTTTCCTATGCATAAAGGACTATAAACTCCATGAAAGCAGGGATGGAATTACCCTTATTTGACTCATATCCACGTCCCCAATACAGTATCTGGCAGATAAAAGGCACTCCATCCACACTTGTTGAATAAATGACCACATAAGGTGCCTGGGTGACTCAGTCTGCCTTCGGCTCAGGTCATGATCCCAGAGTCCCGGGATCAAGCCCCACATTGGGCTCCCTGCTCAGCGGGGAGTCTGCTTCTCCCTCTACCCCTCATCCTGCTTGTGCTCTCTCTCTCAAATAAATAAATAAAATCCTTTCAAAAAATGACTACATAAATACGTATATGTGCATGTAACTATGTTTATGTAATTTAAAAAATTGAAGTCACACCATTATAGTTCGTTTACTGTTTTTTTCAGTTAATAGGAGAGCATAAATATTTTTCCAGGTCAGAAAATATCCTCCCATAGCAATATTTCTAGTAGCTGCAAAATTTTTCTATTGTAGGGCTAAACCATAATTTATTGACCCATCTCCAATCAGTGCACATTATGGCCCTTTCCAAATTATTTTGAGTTATAAATAGTACTAAGATGAATATTTCTAGACATGAACCTCAGTAAGAAACAGTGCCTGGGGAAACTAAGACTTTGTCTTCACCAGTGGGTGAAGTTTGGGCAGAAAAGTATAGCAAATTGCCCGCCTGGGATCATGTTCTTGGCCATGTGTGCCGTTTCACTCAGTTTCCCTTACAAATCACAAACCCCAGATTGAAGCTACCGATCAACAACAGCAGGCGTGACATGGTCAATTCACATTTTCTCTCCCCATGTGGGCGAGATCAAGATATCTGAACCAAAGGGCGTTTCAGAGTTGAGTTCACCAGCCTTGTTCTCAGCCAAAGAACACTAAAATCTAAACAAATGAAGTGTCCTCCTCTCCCCAAGCAAGTTCAAACTACGTATTCCACTAGGAAATTGCCTTCAAATTCAAGAAAAATAAAATAGATGGCCCAAATCCAAAACTAAGCAACACATCTATTTCTCCAATGAAATCTGTACCATGAATTCCCTGCATTACCCACACGTGGCTGAATGTATTTTACCATGTATATTACACAACCACTGACATTCAGCCACCTCTTAGGTCAAGCTGCTTCTTTAATTTTCTCTTTAGCTGAAACAAAGCAAATCAAAGCAGATCCTTCAAATGAAGTTTCCGTTCTGAGTGCTGAGATAAGGGGAAGTGGCCAGGGCAGAAGAAGGTGGTCCTCTCCCACCAATGTCACCTGCTTCTTCTCTCCCAAGTCTAAGCCGAGCTGAGCTCTTGGTCTGAGGAAAGGACATCAGATTCCAGGATTGGGCAGAGAGCTTTGGTCACCTTTCTACCATAGAATGTTGTGGTGTAGAAATTCTGGATGGGACTACAGACTGCAGCCACTCCAGGATCGTTCACGCCACTGTGCCGGAAGCCAGGTCATGGCAGAACATGTAATATCTCCTTCCAGTAGGATTCCAACTAATGCAGGGGGCTGTGCTCCTTTCCAGTTCCACCTTATATCCTGCTGAAGATTCAGAGCTCACTAGACTAGTTCAGCAAAAACCTCAGACGTTCCGACTGAAAAATAAAGAGATGGAACAAGGAGAGTAAATATTTTTCATCTTATGGGTTAGTTCGAGTTCACTAGTGATAACTTCCTGCATTGTGATCTGAGGTCTTTCAGACCTCGTCCAGAGCATAGAAGAAAAAAAGTTTCAGAGTCCAAGAGTGATGGGGCCAGAGAGAAAATCTAGCTCACTTAAAGCCCAGAGCTGTGACCCTGAGAGTAGGTGCTGTCTGACTCATCTTGTAACTCCAGTGACTGACAGAGTGCCTGACACATGACGGACGCTGAGTTCATGACTGAATGAATAAACAAATACTGAAGATCTGAGCACCGGACTCACTTTAAGTTGTTACTGCTGGGTACGAACAAAAGGAAATTCTCTACGAATAGAGCACATATTGCCAACACTTCATTGAGCTCAAAATGAGCCCTAAAATGAAAACACCACACCAGGGACTGCTGGGGAGACATAAGACAGGAAGAAGAGTGGGGATGCTGTCTCTCCTCTAACTCACACTCAGCCAGCAATATGCCGAGTGTGGTTAACAGGGAAAGGCTGTATCCCATACCCACTGGTAACAATATGCCTGGAGCAGAATCATCTAGAATAAATAGGTTCTGACAAAACTGATGGTGTCATCAGCCTAACCTTCCCCTTCCCGCCCACTACTATGCTGGTGGAAACCAACCCCACTTTAGAGAGCTAAAACAGCAGTCAGGTACCTTCACAACCCCTTCTGCAGTGAGCGCATGAGTCTCTGACCCAATCCATAAAGGGTTTCTTTTTAGTCAAACAGTGTTTTGTCTACGGATGATCCCTTCAACTGTGGCCACCAACTTTTGACCATGAGGAGATAATTCCAAGGATGCAGCAAATACAGGGAGGAGGGTAAAGAAGAAAAATGATAATATCCTTGATAATATTATTGAATGATAGAAGTGACCTAGAATGCCCTGATTCTGGAAAATTTTTTTATGCATGATTTAAAAATTGTATTATCTAAGCTACTTTTAGTTGGGTGTTCTGTTGCTTTCTGTTAAAAACATTCTATTGGATCTACCCAAGTTCCATTCCACAGAAAGGCTGTGATAGGTGTGACTCCAGGATCCAATTCACCTTTTGGAGCTGGTACCAGATCTTTAATACAAGGGATGGAAGTTTTTCTCTAGAAGCCCAAGGGAGCTGGAACAGCACATTTCAGCTTGTGAATAACAAAGCCAGGCTGAGGAAAAGAAATCGTTCTAGAAAGGAATTATCCTTAGAAAATGGAGAAGAACTTGAAAGTTGCCTGCTTCCCTACTTTCTGCGTCCCAGAAGATTTTTCCTGAAGCTATGAAAAAAAAAATCAAAGATCATCAAAGTAAAACATATTATTTCTCTCCTATTTATAGCTTATAGGTGGCAACCGTGCCAGCAGCACCATGTACCCCCTTATTTTCTTTTCTAATTACCATTTTTCTAAGTGAGTATTGTAACACAGTATGTCACCAGCAATTTCTGTAGGCAAAATGAAAACATTTCAGTGGGGAAAAAGCTGAATTATAAAAAAAAAAAAAAAGGCAGTACAGTCACTCTACAAATGTGACTGATGAAAGAAAGAAAGAGAGAGAGAGAGGAAGAGAGAATGGCAAGGAGGAAGAAAAGAAGGAAGAGAGAGAGAAAGTGAGGGAAAGGAATATATTATTACAACAGGTGTTCTAAACACTAGAGTAAAGAAAGTGGTGAAAAATAAGTCTGGTGCTCTGTCTAGTATTTGTGGTTCCACTGGGATGATTTCACTGCTGAAAAGACTAGAAGAATCCATTAATAGGAGGCAGTGTGAGACACTGGAAAGAGCACAGACTTTGAAGAAAGGACACACACATTCCAGGTATGCCAGTTCCTATTTGCCAAACTCAGGTCAGCAAACTACAGACCACAGGCCAGTCTCATGTTTTTGTAAATAGAAGTTTTTTTGGAACACAGTTGCAATCATCTGTTTACATATTGTCTGTGTAGCTTTTGAGCTACAATGGCAGAGTTACTGGTTGTACAGAGACCATATGAATGCAAGTCTAAAGTGTTTACTATTTTGCTCTTTAACAGTTTGCCCACTTTTGCTTTGGCAATTACCTAACCTCTTTAGTACTCAGTTTCTCCACCTGTAAAATAAAGGCAAGATTCATCGCAGATTTGAGCTTACAGAAGAAAGAATCATGAACTTGAAGATAGATTTGTAGGAATTTTCCAGTTCAAAGAACAGAGAAAAAAAAAGATTGAAGGAAAATAAAGAGTCTCAGAGAGCTGAAGGAAAACATCCAGAAAACCAACATACATAAGAGTTCCAGAAAAGACAGAAAGAAGCAGTAAAAATATTCAAAGAAATAATGGTTGAAAAACTCCCAAACTTGATCTTAAAACATCAATCTACAGATCCAAAGAGTCCAATGACATCCCGAGTAGAATGATCACCAAGCGATCCCACTCACATACGTCATAGTCGAACTGCTGAAAACCAAAGAAAAAGAGAAAATCTAGAAAGAAACAAGAAGAAATTGATTCATCACGTGCAAAGAAACAATGCAATTAATGACTGACCTCATGTCACATCAGTGGAGGCCAGAAAGTAGTGGGACAACATATTTAAAGTGCTAAAAGAAAAAAAAAAACAACTCATCAACCAAGAGTTTTATATCCAGCAAGACCATCCATCAAGAACACAGGCAAAATAAAGACGTTTTTAGGTAAACAAAAACTAAATGAATTTTTTTCACTAGTTGTGCTTCAAGCAGAAAGAAAATGACACCAAACAGTAACCTGAATCCAAGGAAGGAATGAAGAGACCCAGAAGCAGTAAGTATGTGGGTAATATAAAGAAAGTACCAATAGATTTTTTCTCTTAAGTTTTTTATAACAACATGAGACTGCATATAGCAATAACTATAACACTATTGCTAATATATAATACTATATATTTATAATATGTATAAATGTACAATATATTACGATAACAGCACAGTGTTGGGGTGGGGATGTAATGAAGCACAGTTGCTCTATTTTGCCAGAATTAAGCTGGTATTCACCTCAAGTAGATTGTGTCAGTTAAGATGTGGGTTATAGCCTCTAGAATAACCACTGAGAAAATAACTAGAAAAAAATGCCTACAAAAACAACATAGGAACTAAAATGGTACATTAAAAGCATTTCACTTGAAAGATGATTATAAAGGAGGCACAAAAGATTGACAAATAAGTTAATCTACGTAAGACTTTTAGAATGGTGCTGGCAGACAGGACCTGCTATGCAGTGTGGTTGTCAGTGTCCTTATTGTGGCTGTTATCATTCAACTCTGGCAGCAAAAAGAGCTTACCTGGGAAGCTTTAAGATGGTGAATCACCAGGTGTGGAGAGCTGGAAGGTAACTAGTAAGCATCTGGAGAAAACAGTATTGCTACAGAGGCAGGATGCTCTCTGACAACTTCAGAATTCTATTTTTTTTTTTTTTAGTTTTATTTATTTAGAGAGAGAGTGTGTGTGCATGAGCAGGGAGAGGGGCAGAAGGAAAGGGAGCAAGAATCTCAAGCAGACTCCATGCTGAGCACAGAGCCTGACATGGGGCTCAATCCCATGACCCAGAGATCATGACCTGAGCTGAAATCAAGAGTTGGACTTTTAACAGACTGAGTCACCTAGGTGCCCCAACAACTTCAGAATTCTTAAGAAAGTGTAAGAATTGTTGGAAAATGGAAAGGGAGGGAATGGAGATGACAGGGCACTTGACCTAGAATAAACCTCAAGGTCATGGACCAGAAAGATACCTTAGAATTTTAGCCTAAAGAGAGGACTCCCATAAAGGTATCAGATTCAGAAAGGGCTTTTCTAAAGTTGTGTGCATGACAACAAGAGCTAACTGAAGCTTGAGGCTGATGGTGTCAAGTTAGTGAATGACAAAGAAAAAGCAGAACCCCAGCCACTGCTGGTTTGCTTCTGCCTTACAAAGAAAAGACCATTTATGGGCTTGACTATATGCTAAAACTTTTCACTGAATCTTGAAACCAGTAAGGCAGAAACTACACCTCCCATTGAACCAATGAAAGGAGTTGCGCCTTTCTGGGGATTCACGGTACTTGAGTGGCAAGTCGAGAGTCAGGTCCTGTCTTTGTCCCTCTCTGTCACTGTCTCAGTCAAATAGAAGATCTCAGGTCTAAAACTGTAGATGTGAAGGGAGAGCTGAGCAAGCAGGACAAAGGGGCTGTACGGACGGACTGGGTTGTCCTGCATGGGTACAGCCTCCTGGTCCTGGGGAAGTCTCCCCACGCCCAGAAAGAACCAGCATGTTCATTTCCTGCAACTGCTATAAAAAGTACCAGCATGTTCATTACCTGCAACTGCTATAAAAAGTACACACTGGGTGGCTTTTAACAACAAAACTTCATTTTCTCACTCCAATCCAGTATGGCCTCATCTTAATTACACTGCCAAGACCCTATTTCCAAATAAGGTCACATTCTAAGGTTCTGGGTGGGCATGAATTTGGGACAACACCATTCAATGAAGTACAGGTGTCAGGGGCAGGCAAATGCAAAGGGCCACTTGGAGTACACACAGGAAAGCTGGAGGCAGTGTGCAGTGCGAAGGAAAAAGAGGATCCAGGCTAGAACCAGGGGTGGGAGGAGTCATTCCAGACATAACGGAGGCAAAATGAAACTCTTTGAGACCCATCCTGGTGAGAACACCATGGTAGCTATGGAAGTGTGGAGTTTCAAAAGGGAAGAAGAGGCAGCAGTTGCAGGAAAGTCAAGCAATAAAACCCCAGCAGGCACCAGGAGAGGTGACGATGAAAGCTCATGCCTGAACTTTGTTGCAGGGTTTTCGTGGAGCAATGGGAGTGGAGGTCTGGTTGCAGGGAGCTGAAGCAGGGCGTGAGGACTGGGGGCCATGAGCAGACACTGCTCTGCAGAGCGTGCTCCCTGAAGGATGGGTAAGGTACGCAGTAGCTGGGGAGGGGGGCCAGGTCAGGGGAGACTTTATTTATGGGCTGTTTTAAAAATGAGAGACACTTCACCGTGGTAATATGCTGAGATTGAAGAGCCACGTGTGATACATAGATTGCATTTTTTGGTGCGTAGATGAAGGGGAAATTGATGACGCAGGCCACCTGAGGTGGTGGCTGGGGTGGGGGGGTGGGGGGCAGTGAATTCCTTGAGACACAAAGAAGGAAGAAGGAGTCCCGTTTAAAAGAGTGTCAATTGCCACAGGAGATTAACCTGACAGCCTGGATCATAATGATAATAACAATGACGGTTCTGTTATTAGTATTTGCTATGGGAAGGGGCCAGATCAAGGGCTAAAGCAAACACAGAGGAAGCCAACCAGGCTTAAGGGCCGCAGAAGTTTGGAAAGCTCAGATTTGTAGCCACGCCTACCTGTGTTTCCTCCCGCTGGGCTGCTCTGCGAGGAATTGATCTAAGCTCCAGCATTGGTACCCCAAACCAGCACACGAGTACAGGCTGGTTGTTGTATTATTTTATTTTATTTTTACGATTTCATTTATTTATTTGAGGGACAGAGACAGAAAGAGCATGAGTGGGGGTGGAGGGGCAAAGGGAGAGGGAGAAGCAGACTCCCCGCTGAGCAGGGAGCATGACGCAGGGCTCCATCCCAGGACCCTGGGATCATGACCTGGGCAAAGGCAGATGCTTAACCTACTGAGCCACCCGGGCGCCCCTGATGTATTATTTCAGCAGCAGCTACTGTGAAATTGACTTCCGAGTGTTGTAACCAAGTGTCTGCCAGTCTAAATGTGTGGTGTGGTCAAGATGGTGCTGGATGTTCATGGTCCATCACACCCCCTGTGCTCCAAACACATAAAAACGAGCAATAAAAAAGCAAAAGAGAAACCCAGTAAAACACAGCTGGCCTCAGAAACAAGCTAAAATTCCAAGGACTAGAAGCAGATGGGAACCAAAGCAACGGGTGAAACTGGAGCTTGAGCTAGCTGGGTTCTGGGGTCTGGATCGGGCAATGGTGGCTAGGGGATCAGCTGTCTCGAGTCCCAGGGACTGAAGTGTTCCTGCTTGAGCCAGAGGTGGTGCCAGACTCACCGCTCCATGCCACCCAGAAGCAGCCACTGAGAAAATGGCAGCCGCTCGCTGCCTGGAGCTGTGGCTGGGGCTTTACGGAGAATGGTGACTCTAGTGCATGGAAAGGATGAAGACTCAGCCCCAAGGCCAGGAATGGAAGCAGCTGCCCACTGCCTGGGATACACCTTAGAGTCCCAGGCAGGCAGAACTCCCACCTGAATAACCACGGATGGAAGTGTGGTCCTGTGGGTGGGGGGGAGGGGGGTGGCTCTCAAACTTGCTGAATACAGTGAAGAAAAACGGCAAATGGGGGCGTTGGCATGTTCGAGCAATAGCAAGAGGGCCAGAGCGGGGGAGGCAGAGGAAATTTGGGGACAGTGGCACAAGATGAGGTTGAGAAGCCGGGGGCCATGTTTCTTGTACAGGACCTGGAAGACAGTGGAGTTTGAGAATGTGATCTCAACACAAAAACAAGACTTCTGTTGAGGTCTAGACAAGCTAATCATGAAGTTAATCTGGAAAAAATTTAAATGCAGGTGATCCAGAAAGATTTGAAAATGAAGAACAATGGAGGAATATTAGCTTGCTAAACATTACAATGTAAAGCCACAAGAAATAAAATAATGTAATATTGATACATTAATAAGAAGACAGACCAAGATAACAGGTCTCAAAGTCCAGAAATAGATAGATAGATAAATTCAAATCGGGGGGAAAAATCTACTATTGACAGAGGCTAACTTCGCTAAAACAGAGAGAGTCACTAATATTCCAAAGAAAAATAAGCAAAATATCAAGAGTTCACGGGGTGCCTGGCTAGCTCAGTTGGTGGAGTGAGCGACTCTTGATCCTGGGGTCTTGAGTTTGAGAGCTCCCCGTTGAGGGTAGAGTTTACTTTAAAAAAATACAAATCTAAAAATTCAATTTAAAAAAAGGATATCAAGGGGCACCTGGGTGGCACAGCGGTTAAGCGTCTGCCTTCGGCTCAGGGCGTGATCCCAGCGTTGTGGGATCGAGCCCCACATCAGGCTCTTCTGCTGTGAGCCTGCTTCTTCCTCTCCCTCTCCCCCTGCTTGTGTTCCCTCTCTCGCTGGCTGTCTCTCTCTCTGTCGAATAAATAAATAAAATCTTTAAAAAATAAATAAAAATACAAAAAGAATATCAAGAGTTCACAAAAAAGGAAATCTAAGTGTCTCCTAAATACATGAAAAGACTCGAAAGAGAGGAAAAATAAAAACACATTAAGATTTTTCATCTACAAGATTGACAAAGATCAAAGCTTTGGATGATGCCCCGCATCGGTGAGCTTGCCAGTCATTTGCGTATTCTGCTCTCAAATCCATTGCCAACTCTCTCCTTCCTGACTAGTCTTACCATGTGCCACATCACCAACAAGCACCCCTCAGGATGGTCTGCTGCAAGCAGAGTACTGCTCCTTCGCGGTTGGGGTGCTGTCCTATCAGGATGCCGTATGTGCTGGGCCAGAAACCAATGTATGTGTGGTTTCTCCCGTGGTCAGATTATGGTGCTGGGAGCAGAGATAAAAGAGTGACTTCTCACTACACCTAATGGCCCATTACAGAAAGCTTCCAGTCCTGCAAGCGTTGGATTCTGCCCAGTTAAGGAGTATTGATTCCCAAGGGAGGAATGTGTCCACCAGGAACACAACAATAGTTGCTCAGACCTGGAAGTTGAGACCGCCATTGGGCTCCTTGGCCATTGAATCAATGGGCAGGGAAAGAGGTTATCCCATTGGCTGAGGGAATAATTTCACTTATGCAGAGGAAAGTGGGTTTCCGATACAAAATGAGTAGGGAAGGCTCTGTCTGGAACAGAAAGGATTCTCTCCATGCCTCTTAGTATGGCATGACCAGTAGTAGATGGATGGCACTGCACCCAGGAGAGGTAGGACTATTAAGAAATCAGCCCCTTTGGGAATGAAAAAAGATTCACACTACCGGGTAAAGATTCCCAAACAGCTGAGTGCTGGCAGATGACAGAGGGAACATGGAATGGATCGTGGAAGGAGAAGGTGAGAAACATCAATGGCAGCCTCACAGCCAGGTACAGACAGGAAGCCTGAACAGCTGCATCTGCTTTCAGATTTTTTTTTCCTTCCCCATTCCCTAATGATTTTGTATGAGGAATGTCAATGGTACTTAAGTTTACAATCAGAAGAAAGATCCAGACCTGGACAGGAGAGCCTGGACTGTCGAGACACAGGTGGTGAGTGGGGGGCTTTGTATGTCAGCATCTGGGGGGAAGGGCTTCGGTGCTGGCACAAGGGACAGTGGCACTCTGCCAAGCAGCACACAAGTGATTGTCGCACAGCCATGAAATATGGGTGACAGTGAGAAAATGCGGCTGAGCCCCAAAAAGATTGGGCTGTGCCAGTCACTGGCCTATTTTGCTGTCAGATCCACTCCCCATCTTTCTCTGCTCTGGTCTGTATTACAGAGGAAAATGCGTTTCCCTAACTCTGGGTGGATCCAGGTCATTTTCAGAAATGAGAGGCATTGGGGGACCCGCAGGAGGACAGTGGAAGGGAGAAGCCTGGGTATTTCTCCCCTTCACTCACTACCTCGGGGACATCTCTATCAGGGGGCAGCCACTTGTCCTCCAGCTCTATCCTGACCGCCCCTCCCTCCAACCTCCCAGCTCCTGCCAGGCAGCCCTGCTACCCTTCCAGCTGCTTCTGAGCCTGGCTCCTAGGATCCAGCCACCCTGCCTCCATGGCTCCTCAGCAGCCCCCTCCCCTGGGAGTAGCAGCTTCCTGCCTTACCCTTTGCCCCAGCCTGTCTCACTGCCCCACCTCTGACTTCTCTAGCTCTCCCAACCCCCGAGTCATCAGTATCCTGTTTAAGCATCCCTCTGTTTAAAATCCCGAGAGGACTGTTTCTTGACGGGCCCTTGGCTGATATGGTGAAGAAATGGGAAAACCAGCAGGTGGGTGTCAGAACAAGGTAGAACATTCTTTGCTGCTGGGAGGATAAACCAGCAAAATTCTATGGAGGGTAATTGGGCAACATCTATAGATCTATCAGAATTACAAAAGCAGACAATTAGTTCCAGCAGTTCCACTTCTAGAAGTTTCTTCTGTGGGTATACTTGCACGTGCTTAAACAATGTTTGTACAAGATTATTCATCACACTGTTGTTTGTAGAAGATTGGAAACTACCTAAAAATCCACTGATGGGAGATAAGTTCAATAGACCAGGATACATGCATAAAATGAACTAACTGCAGTCACCCAAAAGAATGAGGAAGTTCCTTATGCACAGTTAGGGGCAGATCCCTGAGGTCTGAAAAACTATATGTCCAGAACAGTGCATATAATGCCACTCTAAAAGAAATAAGTATAGAGGCTATATTGACTTATATTCACGGTGATCTTATCTAGCAAGAAACTAATAATCTTGGTTGCCTCTAAAGAGAGAGTCTGGGAAGATAGGAAAAGGAGATGAGACGGCGGGTTTTTACTGTTTCCTCTTTAGTATATTTAGAATTTGGTAATATATGCCGGATTACATATTTCAAGAATACATAGAATTTAAATTTTTTAAAAAATGCATCTCTATACTACTTACAAGAGACACACCTAAAATATACACATTCATGCAGAAAGACAGAGAGAGAGAAATGTTGAAAATAAATGGGTGGAAATATATGTTATGAAAAACTAAGTAGACACAAGAATGCTGGAGAATAAATCATAATCAGACAAAATACAAAGTAAGGCAAAAGCATTAATGAGGATGGAGAATGACATTACATATAATTCAATGGGAAAAAACCTACCAATCATGAATATGTATATTGATATATATCCAACCATGAAGTCTTAAATATATAAAGCAAAAACTAAAATAATCACAGGGAAGAAGTTGATTGTGCCAATACAAAATTAGTGAGGACAAAGATGATTGGAACAATAAAATCAGCAAGTCTGATCTAATAGATACAGAATCTTTCGCCAACAAATAGAGACTGTACAAGCACACAAGCAACACACACAACAATTGACCGTGACCCCAGGGAGAGAAGAAATCTCAGCATGTTTCAAAGAATCCATATCATAGAGGCCATCTTCTCCGACCACGTGTTGATTAGAAATCAGCAATGAAAAGATTGTTTTATAATATGTTTGGAAATTTAGAAATCCGTTTTTTTAAGTAAGTCGTGAACCTAAGGAGAAATCACTGTGGAAATGACAAAATATTTGGAATGCACCAACAATGGAAAGTACTAGATACCAAAACCTGTGGGAAGAATATTTAGAGGGAAATTGATCGTTTTTGAATGCATCCATTAAAAAACAAGAAAGGCTGAAAAGAAATGAATAGACCGTTCACGTCTCAAAGCTAATACTTTTATAGAAAATGGAAGAAAGGACTCTAGGTAAGGATATTTGAATGCAAGCACCTAATTTCTGCCCCTCCAGAGACTGTGCTGGGAAAGTACAGTGAAGGGACTGCGCACAAGGACAGAAGTGCACGGCACAGGGGGGGACAGGAGCAGTAAGATACGGAAGCTGGAGCGCAGAAAGATAATGAGAACAGATTCCGCACACTGGCCACAGCCCAGTCCTCAGCCTGCGGTGGGGGAACTGTGAGCAAGCCTGGTTTACAGGCCAGCACCCCGCACAGGCTCGGATACGGGCAGCACCAGGTCCTTGGAATTGGGAAGAAAGAGAGGACTGCCTCAAGGGGGATTTGGTGAAAGCTGTTTAGGCAACAGTTAACCCTTGGAGCCCCTCCTGTCCTCCACACTGCAGATGACCATGACGATGGTCATGACTTGACCACAAAGTCTTCTGGGTTGGGGGCCACCGAGACACAGAGGAAGGCATGAGTATCTGGGATGGTCCGAATATCTGTGTCCCTCCCCAAATTCAGATGTTGAAACCTACCCCACAAGATGATGGTTCTGGGAAGCGGACCCCCTGGGAGGTGATGAGGTCCTGAGGGCAGAGCCTCATACAGAGGCCTGAGAGGTTGAGGTATTTATCCCCCCCCCACCCCGTTGCCTCCCATTTTGGCACTCCTCGGTCAGAGATTACATCCGTCTACAACCGTGATTTCTGTGGGCGGCCCCTCTTCCTCAGCTCCAAGCCTCACCCAGACTCCGCTAACAACGTCCCCAATCCTTACACGTTGAGGCAGAACTGGACGGGTAGGGGGAAGTGGTGTGCATAAAAAAAAATGTTCTGGGGCAACTGGGGAGCCTTATGAAAAATACAATAAGATCAAATCCCAACACCATACCACACACAAAAATAAATTCCAGGTCCGTTAGGTTGGAAATTAAGGTTGGAAAGCCTGTAAGATATAATGAAGAAAATACAGAATAATAGATTTATGACCTCTGGTGGGTAGTAGGAAGATTTCCTTAGAAGGACAAAAAGGAAAAAAAGAAGGCAAACCTTTACAATACCTGCGATGACATTGTTCACCAAAAGACACATAAACAAAGTTAGAGACCAGGCACAGTCTGAGAAAAGATATCTGCAACATTTAAAACTAGCAGGGGTTTAGATTCAAAATTTATAAAGGATTCCTACAAATGAATAAGAAAAAGACAAACCTATCCATGGAAAAAGAGGTGAAGTACAGAAAGACGGAAACCACAGAAGAAGAAAACTGAAAATAAACACATGGAAAACACATTCACCAGCACTGATAATTAGGGGAATGCAAATTAAAACAATAGTGAGATACCCTCATATTGGTGAAAAATGTAAACATAAAAGAAATGGGCTCTCGAGCCATGAAAAGACATGGAGGAAGCTTAAAGGCTTATTACTGAGTGAAAGAAGCCAATCTGGAAGGCTCCATACTGTATGATTCCAACTATATGACATTCTGCAAAAGACAAAACTATGGAGACAGTAAAGATCAGTGGTTGCCGGGGGCAGGGGAGTGGGAGACGTGAGGCAGAGCACAGAGGGTTTTTAGGGCGGGGCAAATACGCTATATGATATTATAATCGTGGATATTTTTCCTTACAGATTTGTTCAAACCCATAGTGTGTGCCACACTGAGTGAACCCTAAAGTATTTGGGTGATTATGACATGTCAAAGTAGATTCATCTTTGGTTAAAAAAAAATTTTTATATATATAATCTCCCATGTTGATGTTAACAGTGTGGAAGGCTATGCATGAGTAGGGGCAGGAAGTATATGGCAGGGAGTATATGGGAAATCTCTGTGCCTTCCTCTCAATTTTGTCATAAACCGAAAACTGCTCTAAAAAAAATTAGTCTTAAGAAATGTTAATGGGGGGGGGCTGGGTGGCTCAACTGTTAAGCGGCTGCCTTCGGCTCAGGTCATGATCCCAGGGTCCTGAGATCCAGCCCCAAGTCGGGCTTCCTGCTCAGGGGGATGTCTGCTTCTCCTTCTCCCCCCCGATCGTGCTCACTCTCCCTCTCTCAAATAAATAAAATCTTTTTTTAAAAAAGGAAATGTTAATATGGCAACACCAAGGTTTGGTTAGAATGTGGAGGAACGGGACCTCACACACATACTCATAGGGTGCATTTGGCAATATTAGTAGACCCAGCAATTCTACGGCAAGGGATACAAACTAGGAAAAAAACTTTTTATTTGCACACCAGGAAACAGGCACTGGAATATGTATTGCAGAGTTTTGCAAAAGGCAAAAAAAAAAGAAAGGAAACAGCATAAAGATCAGTCAAATGGAGAGAGGATAAATAAATTACATTCTATTCATTAAATACAATCTTATACAGCAATATAATAAAAAATGACACAACATGGAGCCATCTCCCCAAAACAAAATGTTAGATAAAAAAGCAAGTTATGAAAGGATCCTACCAAATGACAGCATGTATGCGAAGTTTTAAAATGTGCAAAAGACAACTATTTTTAAAATATATATATATGTATAGTAATAGCGTTAAAAAAAACCAAAACCACGCATACAATTGAAACCAACCATACTTGGGCTAACAGTTACCCCCGGGGAGGGAGAGTGTAAGAGAGGAAGCAAAGGGAGAAGGGGGGTGGATATGAAATGGGAGTCCCAGAAGATAGCAAGTATAGCTCTAAGATTTTACAGCAAAAAAAATTAAAAAGCTTTCAATGGCGTTGGGAGGTAGGCACATAAGTGTTTGTTATTCTTGTATTTGTTTGTATGTTTAAAATATTTCCTAATGAAAATGTTTAAGACTACTATGACCTTAAATGATATTTGCAGAAATGTGGCATCAACGTGGTAGAAAGCAGACTCCCACTCTAAGCTGTATTAGGCAGATTCCGTAGAAGTCCCACGCGCATGCTTGCATCACAGACGAACAGGTGGTTGACTAGTAAGCAGTGACCAGGTCCTGTCAACAGACACAAACTAGGTTAGGGGGGAAAAAAAAAACCCACAAAAACAAAAAACCAGAGCGATGTACCTGGGGTGTTTAGCTTGGAGTCAAAGACTTTCTGACATTTTACAAGCACTGGGGCACCCTGGCAGCTCGTGGGATATCATCCTAGAAGGTGGCAGTCAGCCAGCGACCGCTCTGTATTCCACAAAGGGTACAAGTTCAGACAAGAGACAAATGCTTTTCGGTTCTCAGCCTCACCCTCCTCACGGGGCGGCTCTGGGAATAGTGATTTATCACTAAAAGAGTCACTGAATAAGGATGCGCAAAACCAAGCCTTCCATGCCTCGCCAGGGAGGCCCAGACCCCACGGAGGCCCTGTGGGTCCTGAACCGGACCCCCTGGAAGGCACGGAAGCCCACTGGTGAACTCGGAGTACCTCGTGGTCTTCCAGGTCATCAGCCTTGGTCGCCGGCCGAGCCCTGGAGTGCCGTGTCGAAGTGATCAGATGCAGCCATCGATTCACGTTCCCAGAGCTAGCCAATGAATGAGCAGGGAGCTCATCTGTGACACTAAGTACAGCTTTCTCTCCACTGCGCACCGTCAACAACAAGCTTCCAATCACGTCTATGCCATTAAACATTGCAAATTAGTGTCCAAGGAGGAAGCTAATTTCCAATCAAACAGAATTCTGAACCAAGGGGACCCAAATCTGTTCTCGTTTTTGCCAGATGGCCATGTGGGCACACACTCTCAAGCCAACTCGCCCACTTGGAAATATAACAGAGCAAACACACAAAAATAAACAGGTGACTAGATCCTGGGTCATGTGCTCTCCTGCTTGTATTATATCATCCATTTTTGGAAACAACTCAACAGACAGGCTTTGGATATTCCAATATTCGGTGGAAAGGGTACAGAGGTTGTAAATGGGTCTGCTTTCTGACTCAGTCCTCTCGCACTGACTCTAGAAGATTTTGCCCCAAATGCGCAGGCAGCCTCGAAGCACGCTACCATCGTGCATTGGAGCCAACATTACACTTAGCCAAATGAGAGCACAGCATCCACATTTCAGACCAATTTATTCTACTTGAATATAATGTGTCTCATTAATCTCTTCCATCTGGTGTTTATGTGCATGAACAATTCCAGTGGGAAATATAAAGGATTGACATAGGATTTGCTACTTGGGCCTCGGAGTCCAGCTTTAATTTGCAAGGAGTTACTATTCCTGCAGATGGGACGCATATATCTCAGAACTGGCTCCCACCCTGCCCCCCAGTCCCGATGACATTGTGAGAACTTCTCCGTCTGTGCCGGCAGCGTTCCCATGGCCAACCTATCTTGGTATCATCAGAAAAGTCAAAGGCAGAAAAGGATTTCCAAGACAGGAACAGAAAAATGCCAACTCTGTTATTCAGGCATTTTTTTTTTTTCCCTCTTCCTACTGCCCCTGCTTTCAGATCGATTCATTGCTCAGTGCCCCCTCCCCCAGGCTCCAGACAGGACAGACAAAAGTCAATGTCAGTTGGTTTTATACGTGGTAACAGGGCAGTTGCAAGTGCTCATGTGAGAAGACTCTGACATTCAATTGGCCCCACTGAGGATTGGGGATTACTGACTTCAGCCCTTCCAATCCCCACATCACCAGGGATAATCAACATCTTTGAGGGAAAATTAACACCTTCTGAAAAGCCAATCTGAAAATCCCTAGTATAATTAGGTGAGGATAACTGAGTGTGTTCATTAGTTCAACAAATTTCTGAAGGTCCAATACGTGCCATGCTTTGTGCTGGACCCCGGGGCACTCAGTGGAACGGGGGACAGACGCAATCCCTACTCGCCTAAATTATTCAGTGCTGTCGTGTGTTGAATTGTGCATATCTCACAAAATCAGATGTTGAAGTCCTAATCCCCAGCTCCAAAGAACAGGACCTGATTTGAAGACAGTCACGACAGGGGTAACCAAGTTAAAATGAAGTCATTAGAGTGGACTTTAATCCAATATGACTAGTGTCCTTATAAAAAGCGGAAAACAGTAAAACACACACACGCACATGCACACACGCACACACACACACACACACACACACACAGGAAGGACACCATGTAAAGATGAAAGCGGAGATCAGGGTGATGCTCTATAAGCCAGGAGCACTCAAAATTGCCAGGAAATCACCAGAAAGTAGGCAAGAGGCATGGGAATCTTTCCTCAACCAGGCTTAGAGAGAACCAGTTTTGCCAACACCTTGACCTTGGACCGCCAGCTCCCACAGCACGAAGCAAGGCATTTCCGTTGTGTAAGCTACCTAGTCCATGGTACTTTGTTACAGCAGCCCTAACAAACCACGTACATGTGTCCTCTACAAAATAACGTCACCTAGAAGGGAAGAGCTCATGAAAAATTAGAAAACCCTTTCCTGATTTGCCATCAGCCAGCTGAGGGATCCAGCTTCCCAATAAACATGCCGACTTACATCTCTCCCAAGGGCAACAAGGATTCCCAGCTAGGCATGATCCCAAGACTCAGCCTCTGAAGGAACCGGCGCCAGAAAACTGAGGGCTCCTTGGAGTCCTGTAGATGGGACCTTACGGGTCAATGGAATAAGAAATAATGGAAAAAGAGAAAGAACCTTTCCAAAACTTCTCTGAGGGTTCCAGGATTATCCTGCCACTTTATGAGTCTCACAAATTTCCAGGATGGGGGCACCTGGGGGGGCTCAGTCGGTTAAGCTTCTGCCTTCAGCTCAGGTCATGATCCCAGAGCCCCAGGATGGAACCTCGCGTCGGCGCCCTGCTCGGTGCGGAGTCGGCTTCTCCCTCTGCCCCTCACCCTGCTCTCACGCTCTCTCTCACTCTCTCTCTCAAATAGATAAATAAAATCTTTAAAAAAAATTCCAGGAGGTACTGGCCAGCTTCAAAGATATAAAATTTCTAAATGGTTTTTTTTTAACCTGGGTTCTAATCCCATTTATGCTATTGTGAACTCTGTGGCCTCAGGCAAGCCTTGTCTCCTCTTTGAACCTCAGGTCACCTGTTCGTGGAGTGGGAATTTAGACTAAAAGATATGTGGGCTCTCTCTTCAAATTCAGTTGTTCTGCTGCTTGCCGCTAACTCACTAGTATTGGACAGTCTGTGAGAGTAATAACAGGAATGATGGTGATGGTAAATGGGGCTGCTTGTTTTACCAAGTTTTGTCTTACAAAGTTTTTATAAGTTAATAAATTTCATCCATGAAACTCTTTTAGGAGAAAAATAAAACCAAATAGCTCTTGATCATTCTCGAATTTCTCCATGTACCCAGACTCAGTGGAATAAAAAAGTTGCTGTCGCAGGAAGAAAGTGACTGTCTCAGCAGTGTGTGATAGGGTTCCTAACCTTTAGAGCACCAGAGGAAATGGCTTGGTCTGCCCTGCATGCTAGACACGGGGCCTGAAGTCAGCGGCAGATGCCACATCCTGGGCAAACAACCCAACCCAACACGTGGACCTATTAGCAAATTCTCCTAAACATTAATACAGAGACCACTGGCCAAAAAGCTGTTGATGGAAAAGAGAATTCAGTGTGTGATGAAATCATTGCCAAGAATTCCACCCAGTCTAGAAACATTTTCTGTGAAAAATAACTTCACTCAGGAAAGGGCTAAAGGCCAACACATTGTAGAAGCTTCTAGGTATTGCTAGGGGTCAATACGTTTGTCTGGAAATAAGAAGCTGTAGGGCAGGCCTGGAGGAGGAGGTCACTGGAGCCACCTCTCCTCTCTCAGGGCAGGACATAAGACCAAGATGACCAGGCCCACTCCATGGTGACAACCTGCTACCAGGAAAGAATTTATGAGCCCAGAAAGAACATTTCTTGGATCTCTCTGTTGCCAAGACAAGGAAGGATATGGTGAAAATTTATGGCTTAATTCAGCCCCTTTTAATGCCCTCTTTATAACTAGAGTATCTCTAAAAATTATATAAGTGAAAGCACTTTGAAAAGTGAATTAAAAGATTTTTCACATTCTTATTAATGCTAAAACCAAAATTTCAGTGTGCATAGTGTTGTAATGGAAGACAAATCGCTGATTAAATTTGAATCAATTATCTATTATTAAATTTGATGCTAATTTATTCATCTCTATAGATCAATGACTTTGTCTTAAACCACCATTCTATAATGAACTTCTGAGTAAGGGGCAATCAAAACTGTAGATTTATATCTCCTTGAACTAAAAAGAATCTTCTAGAACATCTATTCTAACTCCCTATCTCTATACTGATAATACTGAGATGTGGAAAGAAATAAAGGATGTGCCCAAGATTACATAGCTGGTCAGAGGCAGAGCTAACAGGAAACGCAGAGCTTCTGACACCAGGTAAGCCAGGACTCTGCACTATGCCCACCATCTTCTAGATGCCCTCAGGCCCTTCCCTCACCCACCTCAATGACTCTCATTGGCCTGGTTCATCATTTCTATCTTCTGTGCATGAAGGCTTGGGGCTGACCATCTGTAAAATGGAAACATCGTTAAAATTATATTTTTGAATCCAGAAGCATCATTTTAAGTAACTAGGCTTATAGCCAGAAATTTCCACTGAGTACTACCACTAAATAACTTGAATCTTCTTTGCCAGACTTCCTCCCCTAATCTCCCTTCCCTGTCCTCTATTTAAATAAAAAAGGAAAGAAAAGAAAAGAACAAAGAAAAAGAAAGAAAGAAAGAAAGAAAGAAAGAAAGAAAGAAAGAGAAACGGAAGAAAAGAAAAGCAGGAAGAAGGAACGAGAAAGAGGCTCTACATACCCTAGAAGAATGCAGAGCCAGCCCCTGGTCATCGAGGCCTGGCGGAAGCCCAGGCAAAGGCTGAGAACAGTTTTGAGGAAATGGGCTCCTCTAGAGGGTTCCCAGGCCGACAGGCAGTCATGCCGGCTGTGAACTGCAGGGCCAGCTTTTGTGGGTAAGTCACTCAAGTCAGGGAGGTTTGATGGGAAAGAAGAAGCTGGGGAAGCTCTTCCTCGGCCCCACGGCCCCATGCTTCCTACACAGGACCTTTGACCCTTGGCACTCCGGTGCCTCCTGTTCTCAGCTTCGGCTTTGGACCCATGATCCCACAGTCCATGACAGACTCATCTGTAACCTTGGGGAGGCACCGGTTTGAATCCACATGCTTTGAGTGGACCGTGAAGAAGTCAGTCCCTTGGCCAAAGCACGGGGCCTCGCCAAGTGTCCAACGTTCATACTTCATCAGCCCATAGTCTTTTTCTTCTGACCCCAACATCTAACATAAAAGTATAGGTTAGCATGGCATCTGGATGTGTGAAGATTTCCAGAGCTCTAGTATTTTTCCCAAATGCCAAAGATTGACTCTCCAAAACCTCTTTGTAAAATCCATCAGAGATATTCATTCAGCCTGTGGCTGAAGACCGAAGCCGAATGATCTTTTGCTCTCTTTGCCTTGAAATTCTTTCATCATTCTCTTGGCAGTTTACCTGCTATCTCTCCTTAGTCTTCAGCTCTATTTCTTCTCCTTCATTATGGCTTTTTTCCCTCTGTAGTCCAACCTAATGGTCTGTTGCGGGTGATCATCTTGTTGCTTTTCCTAGTCCCTTCTAGCTAGTTTCATCCAGATAGAAGAACCTTACGGAAAAAACTATATCCACATGTAGGGGTCAGATAACTAGAGACATGGTCAGCAAGTTGGCAAGAAATTAAACAAACCGAACTGCAGGAGGAGCGCTCCAGGAAGCCTCTAGCCTCAGGGAAGGTGGCAACCAGCAGTGACTCAGGAGCGCCCTAAGAGGGTGGAAGGGGTCCTGGGAACAACACAGGGACTGTGTCCTGGGATCCTCTTTCAATTCCACCATTCCCACAGCTTCGGTAGAAGACAGAGGCAGGGAAGCCACGTCCCTATATACTTTGCAGGAGAACAGTCAATATCAGCCACCTGGAAGGTAGCAGCAGGAGAAGCACTGAGCAGAAGTCTGGGGTAAGGCAGCTCTAGTGGTGAGCGTGCCCCCGTCAGGTGCAGAGGCGGACGCAGGGGAGAGCAGTGAGTGGTGTGGCAGCCGCCCCACCGGGTGGCTGTGGGGGTCTGCAGGAAACAGTCCCTCCACAGCAGTGAGCAGTGGTCCAGCTATGAGAGTGCTAGAGAATCCCAAGGGGCGATCCACCAGGAGACCGACACAGGGAAGTGAAACTGAAAGCTGCCAAGAGGATCATTTAGATTAAAGACCTCCAGCAAACTCTCAGACATTCTGCAGGAGGTAGGGAATTGACACGGAAAGGGCCTGGAGTCCTGCAGTCAAGAAAGTGGAAAGATCCAGGAGCATTGCACCTGCACAGGACTGTGATCTTAGTTTTCTCGAGGGTCATAAGATCGGACAACATAAAGTTTAACACCATAAAGAAAGAATTTGTAGACAGCTCTTAACAATTCCCAGGAAGAGGGGTCCCTTCATTTCCCTGTGAACCACTGCACACGGTTTGGCATCGACGCAGCCGTAAAAGAAATAAATCATAAAAACCAAGCAGGGACGTGAACCCCTGTTGGGCACCATGGAGAACGCAGTTTGTGACAGCACAGTGATGCTCAGAAATAATCCTACCAAGAAGAATTTTTAAATTGTGTGATGTATGCTGTGCTTGCTCTTTTTTTTTTTTTTTTATTTCTTCTCATTCAAATAAGCAGCATTTTTGTGTATATGTGAGTTCGGATTATTGGGCATCTGCTTTGGCCTCTAGCTCACCCAAATTCTATGCTCCCGGGTGTGGGCTTGGATCTATTCATGATGCCAGAGATGGCCCTGAAGCCTTTTGACAACATGAGGTTACCCTAATGATCTCCATTTAGCGTGCTTCCTTTCCACTGGCTCCGTAGAGCACTGTCGTACATTCTGGAACTCTTCTCCTTGGGAAGGCTCTGAGGATTGAAGGGGCTTCCTTTGTGTGTGTCGTAAAAATTGTAAGTACTTATTGTTTAAAAAAAAAAACAGGGGCACCTGGGTGGCACAGCGGTTAAGCGTCTGCCTTCGGCTCAGGGCGTGATCCCGGCGTTATGGGATCGAGCCCCACATCAGGCTCCTCCGCTCTGAGTCTGCTTCTTCCTCTCCCACTCCCCCTGCTGTGTTCCCTCTCTCACTGGCTGTCTCTCTCTGTCAAATAAATAAATAAAATCTTTAAAAATACAAAAATAAATAAATAAAAATAAAAATAAAACAAAACCAACTTAGATAATAGAAATGTGTAAAAGTAAAATATAAAAGTCCTCCATGTTTCACCTGTCCTCACTCCCATGCAGATGATCCAGACTCCCTAAAATAGACATGGTGGGGAGCCTGGGTATGTGTTTCTCTTTTCTAAGCATAGCGAAGAACACACACACACACACACACGCACGCGCACATGCACATGCACACACACACACCAAGAAATGTAATCATACCAAACATAGTGTAGGCATCTTGCTATTTTCAATCAATACTCTGTCTTGGACACCTTTCCATGTGAGCACTTAAAAATTATCCTTATTATGGTTTTTAATAGCTGCATGGTTAGCCCATTCTCATTTAATTTAATCCATCTTTTATTATTTAAGTTATTTTGAGGTTTTTGCTCCTGCAAAGAATGCTACAAAAGTATTTTGTACGGATACCCTTGCACACTAGTAAGATTTCTCCCTAAAGGTAAATTTCCAGTAGTAAAATCACTGGATCAAAGGATATATGTGTCTTTTGTATGTTGATGACTATTTTCAAAAGGTGGTACCAGCTTTTCCTCGAGGAGAGAGGAAACAGTGTTTGCAGATACGGAATGTGTCATTGTTTTGAGGACTTGATAGATCCCAGTCTTGCCTATTTGGCTGAGCAGTAAAATCCTGGGCTTCCATCGTGGCTGAAAGAACTCTCCGGCACTCTTGGCCTTTAGAAATTCAGCAAGTTCACACAGCTCTACCAGTTTATTTATGGACAAGGTGGTCTTCCGCGGAATCGCAGGTTGGCACAACAGGGTCCTTGGGGAGATGGCTGTGCTCGCCCTCCTCATTTGACAGATTGGGAGCTGGGGGCGGATGCTGTCTCTGGCTGCACGTCTCCCTGTCCCCATCCTTCTGTGAGATGTGGGTGTTCATCAGTCATCCAGAAATTGTGGGTCTTTCCAGTGCAACCTTGGTGTGGGTGGGGGGGACCTGCTGAGAGGTACAGCTGTCACCAAGCCTGTGAGAGTTGTTCCCAAAATGTACGTCATCCCAAGGTGAATACATGGGACCTGCACCGGGATGAACAAAATGGTGACAGTATGTTTGTTAAACAACAGATCAACCCCTCCCCCCCCCGTGGCATGACTCACTCTTCAGCATGCGATCGGTGGGAGCAACCCTCTCCATCCCAGCCTTGGTGTCTCAGCCCTTGGAGTCAGAGCTTCGTCCCTTCCAGAACTTAGATGGAGGAAATGTCTACCCAGTTTCCCACCTCCCTCTCTCCCCTCATCAAAAGAAGAGACCTGGCTCCTCTGAGTGGTCAGACTGGCAGGAAGGCAAGGCCAGCCCTAGCTCCTGTCTCAGAAGAGGTCTGCCTGGAGCACTGACCTCTCAGGCAGCCTTGGGGGCAGCTGCGTCCCCTGCAGGAGGCTGCCTGACTTCGGTGGCTCTCACTCCGTGCACACACCAGTGTCTGGGGATGATGGGTGGGAAAATTGATTCAGGCTCCTTGTGGCCCTAGTTCTAAGCTGGCTCTGTCTGGCTTATGGGAAGGAGGATATTTTCAGCTGACTTCTGTTTTGATCTTTCGATTGATGCAGAACTCACAGAAAGAAAGGGGTTTTGTTAATTGGCTGTCTTGAAACCATAACGTTCTCCCACAAAGCCTGTGAGTTTAAGAGCTCAGGACAGAGAGATGGATCCAATTATTTGCCTGACAAACGTTCGACGGCTTTCTGCGTGCAGAAGCTGGTGGACCGCGGGATCCTTTCATTTCTCCCTCAAGGAACAGGGATCCAGTGGGACTGGTTCTCTCAAGCATATTCAGTAAGGCCATGCCCTTTTCCCTGGACGGACAGGATTCGGATGCAGGAACCTCCTGGCACATCAGCAAGCTGGTTAGCAAGGGGGCAAAGGTGCTGCAAAGATGAATTGCAAATAAGAATTGAGAGACCAAACACACACACACACACACACACACACGCACGCACGCACGCGCGCGCGCACACACACTACACATGTGGGGGGGGGCAGGCAATTAGAAAACAAATTAAAATATGGAGCCGTATCTCTTGAATGGTTAGGAATGTCCCTGATACATGGTGGAGAGAAGGAAACCAAAAAACAAGTTGCAGACTAATGCATTTACTTTAATTATATTTGAGTAAAAACAAACCAAAAAAGGATCTATCTATATGTAAATATGCATTTGCATCTGTTTGAACGAGCAAGGGAAAATCGCAGGAAGTAGATAGCAGGTGTTAGCGCCGGTAGTTCAAGGGGATGGGATTGGAGAGGCGGCCAAAGGAGATGACTGGCTTGCATTCTATATATCTTCGTACCATTTCCATTGGGACAGTAAGCATGTATCACTTTTGTATCAAGAAACAACAATAGAAGAAATTAGATAAAAATGAAAAGAAATGTTAGCTCCTAGTTAGTCTGTTTCTCTGTGTTTGGGGGGAAGAGGGAGAGAGGGGGAAGCAAGGGATAGAACAGCATATATCATCTGCTCTATTTATGTCAACGAAAATGATTCATTCACACTTATGCTAGTATCGCATCAAAATATCTTTCAGTACAGTTTGAAATATTTGTCACGGGTATGCAATTCTTTCATTTCTCAGAAAATTTAATTATATCGATGAATAATTTCTAATACAAGAAGCAAATGCCTGTGATGTATTAAACAAAAGAGCAGTATATCAACCTGCTTATATATGAGAGTTTCAATAGTAGGGGAACAGTGGGGGCAAATGCGCAGACGGAAATCTAGGTGACAAGGTGCCGTAATGTCGACAGTGACGGTTAAGTTATAGGTGGCATTCGCTGAAATGGACAACAGGTCCTGGGGGCATGAATTTACCCCTGATGCTTCAGAGTTGGGATAGGTCTCAGCTGGTTGCAGCCAGAGCCCAGATCCTGGGACCGCCACCTACCCGGTATCCGTTGGAGGTGCTGAATGACACCTTTGCGTTGGCTGGGACACAGGAGGGATGGCACAAGAAATTATGCAGGCAGCACAGAGAGAAAAGCAGCTGCTGGCTCCCACCCCACTGGCAGGGTCCATACCCTCTTCTCTAACTACAAACAATATTATAAAAGATGAGAAAAGAAAAAAAAAACCCAACCCTCCATCGGTTTGAATGGAAGTTAAGAACGCTTAATGTTAAACAGCTTCCCTTTACTGGAGAGGCTCAGAACACAGACTCCAGAGTTAGACTGCTTGGATTCAAACTCCAGCTCTGCCATCTGGCTTTTCCACCTCTCCGCGCCTCAGTGTTTTCATCTGCAAAACGGGACAAAAAGAAAAAATAGCCTATGTCTCACAGGGTCATCACAAAGGGTCAACGAGTTGAGATACAAAAATCTTAGGATGCTTCAAGCACAGTACTACGTGCTTGCTTGCTATTGTTATTACCAATAGGATCCTTCCACATTTAAAAAATGATGGCATTAATTCTTGCTCTGTCATCATTGCTTTAGTAATTGTTACAATTTATTGGAGGTGAAAGTTGTGTCTGGAAAATATGCGGCTCTCTGGGGGGCACCTGACTGGCTCAGTCAGAAGAGTGTGTGACTCTTGATCTCAGGGTTGTGAGTTCAAGCCCCACATTGGGTGTAGAGATTACTTTAAATTTTAAAGAAAAGAAAAGAAAAAAGTAAAGAAAAGAAAAGAAAAGACATGGATTTCTTCTGAGGAAGGGCCATGGGGTCAAAACAAACGGTGCATGAAAGCCTTTCCCAGATTAACACTCCCATGTAGGCTTGGCTTTGAGAGCCTAGGGGTTCTGCAGAAAAGTGATGCATTGGGGCAGGTGGTAGAGACAGAAGACATTTCCAACAGGAAACATCTCACACCAAATTCTTGGAGTTTCCCTTAATAGACTGAAGAAGTTTTGTACTATTTCAATTCCTAAAGCTAACCAACCAGGCCTGAACCAACCACGCCTGAAGCACTCACTATACTTCGGGACATGGTTTGTGTGGCTCTTGGACACACCACATCACACACTGTTTCATTCATGCCATGAACCAAAGCGGGCCAGAAAGAGAATTCTACAGCTGATACACCATTTGCATCTCCTTATATAAATATACAGGTAAGAGACAACAGCCACACAACTAAATGAGTGTAAGTATTATGCATGTAGCTCTATGTTTTCCGNCTGATACACCATTTGCATCTCCTTATATAAATATACAGGTAAGAGACAACAGCCACACAACTAAATGAGTGTCTGTAAGTCTTATGCATGTAGCTCTATGTTTTCCGGTACCGTATTTATTTATTTGGAATGCGCCCATCTTCATTCGTCAAGTTCTGCCTAGGTAAGAGTCCTCCATGACCCTGTCTTCCACAAAGCGTCCCCTAGTCACTCCCAGATCCCACGGATACCCTGCCCTTTGGAATTCTTCAGGCTCCTAAATCATTTCCAACTTAGTGATAGACTGACCTGCATTGTTATAGGTGTTGCCTATGTGTTTATCTCTTCTTGATAAACTTTCTGATGATAAATGGTAGAAATCTACTCCCTTCTCCCCCTTACCCCACACCTGGAAAAAAAAAAAAAAGCTGAGCATAGTATGAAACTTAATATAGAATCACAGGCTTACAGAATTTTCGAGCTGGAAGGAACTTAAATCAGCTACCAGGACGACTGTCGTGGCCACTGCCGATAAACACACATGAACATACGCATTCTTGATGCCCAGGGAATTTGAAATCAAGTGGCCACCATCTCCTACGACAGACCGAGACACAGCGGCATTCTAAAGCAACCTCTGATGGGCCAACGGGAGACCTAAAACGTCTTTCCCTGTCTGCTGAGATAGGACTCAAGAGACTTCTGGCTGCTGTTCTTTGTTAGTTTTTTGCCCCACAGTTGCAAAGGGAGAGCAACCAGGTTTGACTAGCCCTACAGTCTCAGCCGGTAAACCATGGAAACCGTTCTAGCGTCGAAGCACTGCGTTAACACGCTACGTGATCCTATTAGTCACATTAATGGGGAAACTGGGCAGAGTTTTATCCTTTTATGCTAATCCATCTTTCTCATAAAATGTAAATTGGGCTGAACATTCAGCCCAGGCTACTTGTCACTATTATATGAGAAAAAAGAACTGCTGGCGGGGCGGGGGGCACAGGGTGGGTGAACACAGACACCAACCACCGGGTCCATGTCTTGGTTTCTTCTGTCACTAATGAGGGCACACGGCACCAGGGAATTGGCCCATAGTGACTAGAGCTGTGACTTTGGGGTAAATCAAACCCTATGCCTTCCTCGCTGCATTTATAAAGCACACATGATAAGAAGGCAGGGGACTGCACTCTTCACCCACAAACTTTCTGAGTCCTGTGAGTCATCGTGCCATTGGCAAGTGGGGAACAACAACAGCTGGAGTTTGGTGGTGGGGCTTCCGCTTTCTGCTATGATTAATCTCTGAGAAATCTTCCTTTTACCTGCCTCTATGAGACTATGCACCGATCAGCAATCGTGTGTGTGCCTTTTATCTCTGTATTCTCGAACCTGCAAAGCCCTTGGCGTGCAGTAAGTGCTCCCGATGTATCGATTGAACTGATTGGACAGTGAGCAGAGCAGACGGCAGCCAGCCGCGCTCTCCACCACCAATCGCCACTGCTTTTCCTTTCTGGGCAGCTCCGCGAGCGAGCAGGTTGGCCCTGACTACAGAGCGGCCCCCAACTGGCTCTCCTCCGATTTAGCAAACTGACATTTGTTTACAGATGATCCCAGATTAGGCAAGGCTCCCCCACTTTCCCCAAATATCATGCATCAAAACGTAGCCTGAATAGAGATAGCAAAATGTTCACTGATGTTCTGCCTAAAGGCCTTCCACAAGCTGCAGGAAGAATATTAATTATGTGTGCTATTTGTTTCATCGCCTAGGGGAAGCCCGCTGCAGACACCAGCGGATCTTTAATCTGCTCTCGGTTTCCTGTCTGGGGAGGGGCAGGCTGACTCTCCTTGAGCTGACTTTCGAATTCAACCCTATCCATTTATGTCAGGAGAAAGCGTACAGGAATCCGATGGGGGAAGTTTGGTTTTTTGTTTTTTTTTTTTTTCCAAGGGAGGAGTACCATTAGTGTAATATAAATACGACAAAACCTCAAAACAGTTCTGAAATGACTTGCTACATCTCTTCAAACACAGGATGTTTCTTCTTTCATAACGGTCCGTTTTAATGACTACCAGAATGTTCTGCCTCGCTGTCAAGTTTTGTTTCTCAAAGTTCACCCACTGCCCAAATTTCATACAGTTCTTGAATCACAGAATTGCAAGAACCCTTTAAGGCTACGAGATAATACTAAGTATCTTTTTAGTTCCAGAACTTTGACCTTAAAGGTTTGGCTAGCCCTGAAGTCTAGGTCTTTCTATAACATCCTAGGTATTTATAGTCTTATAATCTGACGAATGTCCAAAAATATGCAACCGTAGCTGTACTTAGGATTTATTTTTCAGCATTTCCTGAAATTGATTTTACCATAAATTAAGTGAGCTTTAGAAAGGGACATATGTTTAAGGAAGAAATGGATATTTCTGACTCCACCTGGAGTCTGCTATATTTGGACTTTGAGAAAAATTGTTCATTTTTCTAGCAAACTTGGAAGCCGTTTCTTAAACCAATTTTTAGGCCAGAGGAAGGATTTTCTGATTATGCTTTGGCAGGCAGTAATCTTCTGCAGGATAAGCCTTACAAGCACGTTATTGACCTAGCTTTTAAAACACACTCCACATGAATTGTTCTCACGCGTACATTTCTTTTAAAAGAACATAATAATATGTTTAATGCATTAAGGAACAATAAAGATTATACAAACTAGTCAATCAAAAAGGACAAATGGGCCTTACTAAGTGGCTATGGTTGGCCTAGATTTTCAGTCTACGTAATTGCTCCTACTCAGATGTGAACATGTGTGCAGCCAGCTATGCTGAGGTGAACCGGGGCCTTCCTCAGTGATTCCAGAAGACACAAGATGCTCACGAGTGGGTGTGTCACGTTCCAGGCTGCTTAGCACCATGGTCCTCATGGCTGATGTAATAGAAAACATCATCACTGGAAAACACATGCACAGGCACACACACACATTTCAAAGTACCGCCGTCTTTCACTATACTTCCAAGGATCTGAGTCACGGAGCACCCCAACAAGGGCAGGACTAGGGTGCAATGAGTGAGGCAATAGCCTTGAGAACACAATTTAGGACAATACCAAAAAACTCAATTATCAAGATAAAAAAATGTTTTAATGCAATAGTTAGGAAAATAAAATTTAATGCAAAAAAATCCATGATGAACAAAATATTGCAAGTTTGAATAAGAGTAAGATCCAGGGGTGCCTGGGTGGCACAGCGGTTAAGCGTCTGCCTTTGGCTCAGGGCGTGATCCCGGCGTTATGGGATCGAGCCCCACATCAGGCTCCTCCGCTATGAGCCTGCTTCTTCCTCTCCCGCTCCCCCTGCTTGTGTTCCCTCTCTCGCTGGCTGTCTCTCTCTCTGTCAAAATAAATAAATAAAATCTTTAAAAAAAACAAAAACAAAAACAAAAAAAAAACCCAAATCATTTTCCTAAATTTAATCCTCAATTTTTTAGTAAAAAAAAACATAGATTATCCCTTAAGAGAAATGGGAATATAGAATAAGAACTATAAATATAATCACCATGCTTAATATGGATGTTCTACTGATAGCAATTTATCATAAGAAACTAATTCAGCCAAGCAAAAAGTTATAGGTATGAAAATATTCATGGCAGGGGCTCCTGGGTGGCACAGCGGTTAAGCGTCTGCCTTCGGCTCAGGGCGTGATCCCGGCGCTATGAGCCTGCTTCTTCCTCTCCCACTCCCCCTGCTTGTGTTCCCTCTCTCGCTGGATGTCTCTCTGTCAAATAAATAAATAAAATCTTTAAAAAAAAAAAAGAAAAAGAAAATGTTCATGGCAGCATAAATAATTTCCAAGCTAGGGGAGCTGTTTAATGTATTATAGTATATTAATATGCTGGAATCATGTGTATTACTAAAGAAAAAAATTTTTAAAGACTATTTAAAATTTTAAGTAGTCTTTAAAAATTTGAGACAAATTTGTATCATAAACTAATAAAAATTAACAAAATACAGGGCATCTGGCTGGCTGGTCAGTGAAGCACGCAACTCTTGATCTCATGGTTGTGGGTTCGAGCCCTACATTGGGCATAGAAATTACTTAAAAATAAAATCTTAAAAAAGAAAATGAACAAAATACAAAGAAATATGCATACCATAGAAAATAAGCCAATGTATATAATTAGAAATTAATATGCAAAACAAAATTTTTAGGATTATGGAATTACATTTTCACAATTTTTACTAAATTATTCTTTAGTCGTGCTTTTATAGAGCTTCTACTAAAATAATTTTAATGAAGTTGTGCCTGGTGGCTCAATCTGAGTCTTGATTTCGGTGGCTCAGGTCATGGTCTCAGGGTCATGGACCAAGGCTCCCCCCACATCGGGCTTCACACTCAGGGGGGAGACTTCTTCCCCTCCCCCTGCTCATGTGCTTGCTTCTTCTCTCTCTCTCAAATAAATAAATAAATAAATAAACAAATAAATAAAATGTTTAAAAATTAGATAAAATAATTTTAATAAAAACATTTTGAGTGAAATATTCCCGGCACAGTCCAATACCTGTAGCAGGTTTCCTCTCTTGAGGAATATCCCAACTCTTGTAAGAGGAATTGAAAACCTGAGAACAAAAAGTACTCTTTCTTTTACCTCCAGCCAATGATTTCATTCTTGAGGCTTCCTTTTTCTTAGTAAGCTTTCAAAATCATCCTATTTCAAAGCATGGCAAATACTAGGGGAAATCACATGCAGAGGATTTAAATATCACAAGTTTTCACTTCAAATGTAGATGAGCTTACAGAAAAGGAAAGAGGAAAAGTGTTGTAGGGCAGAGATCAGTAACTATGGTCCTTGGGCCCAATCCAGGTTACTAATGAAGAACGGTTTTTGTATTTTTTAAGGGTTGAGAACAAAGAGGAGGAGGAGAAGAGGAAATAATAGAGACCTATATGGCCAAAAACCCTAAAATATTTACCATCTGATCTCGCACAGGGAAAGTTTATTGTCAGTCTTTGCTCTAGGAGAAAAAAATACACGTCTATGTGTTAGTCTACTTTATATATTTTTAAATTAGTAGCTTAGTAGCTTTTACTTTTATAGAGCAGTTTCAAGTTTCCAGAAAAATTGAGTAGAAAGTACAGAGAATTCCCACATAGCTTTCCGCCCCACAACACACACACACACAGAGTTTCCCTTATTATTAATATTTTCCCTTAGTGTAATAATTTTTCTATAATTGATAAGCCAATATTGGTACATTATTATTAACTAAAGCCCATTGTTTACATTAGTGTTCACTCTAAGTGTTGC
The DNA here is from genome assembly GCF_002007445.2 of Ailuropoda melanoleuca. Classification (NCBI taxonomy): domain Eukaryota; kingdom Metazoa; phylum Chordata; class Mammalia; order Carnivora; family Ursidae; genus Ailuropoda; species Ailuropoda melanoleuca. Next base: position 24,468,441 of record NC_048235.1, on the reverse strand, counting down.
ACAGTTCCCTGGATTTTAACAAATGCATAATGTTATGTATCTACCATTACAGTATCATCCAGAATATACTGCTGCTGCCCTACAAATCTTCGGTGCTTTACCTATTCACCCCTCCCTCTCTCCTCCCGAAACACTTGGCAACCACTGATCTTTTTACTGTCTGTGTAGTTTTGCCTTTTCCAGAATGTCATATAGTTGGAATCATACAGTACGCAGCCTTTTCAGACTGGTTTCTTTCACTTCGCAATATGCATTCAAAGATTTTTCCATTTCTTTTTGTGGCTTGATAGCTCATTTCTTTCTATCACTGAATAATATTCAGTTGCATGGAGGTACCAGAGTTTGTTTATCCATTCACTCATCAAAAGACATCTTGATTGCTTCCAAGTTTTGGAAATTGTGAATGAAGATGTTATAACATGCGTGTGCAGGGTTTTGTGTGGACAGAAATTTTCAGCTCATTTGAGAAAATACCAAGGATTGCTAGATCCCATGGTAAGACTATGTTCAGCTTTGTAAGAAACTTTTAAACTGTCTTCCAAAGTGGCTGTGCCATTTTGCATTCCTACAAAGAATGAGAGTTCTGGGTGTTCTCTATACTCACTGTATTTGATGTTATTAGTGTTTGGATATTGGCCACTCTAATAGGTAGGCAGTAGCATCTCATTATTGCTTTAATTTGCAATTTTTCTGATGATGAATGATGTTGAGTATCTTTTTATATGCTTAGTTGCCATTCATACATCTTTAGTGAGCTACCTGTTCAAATATTTTGCCCATTTTTTAGTTGGGTTGTTTGTTTTCCTACTGTCAGGTTTTAAGAGTTCTTATATATTTTAGATACAAGTCTTTTATCAGGTGTGTGTTTGCAAGTATTTCTCCCAGCCTGTGATTTTTCTTTTCATTTTCTTTTTTTTTTCTAAAGATTTTATTTATTTATTTGACAGAGAGAGAGACAGCCAGTGAGAGAGGGAACACAAGCAGGGGGAGTGGGAGAGGAAGAAGCAGGCTCCCAGTGGAAGAGCCCGACGTGGGGCTCGATCTCAGAACTCGGGGATCACGCCCTGAGCCTGAGGCAGACGCTTAATGACTGAGCCACTCAGGCGCCCCTTTTCTTTTCATTTTCTTAACAGTATCTTTTGCAGAGCAGAAAGTTTTAATCTTAATAAAGTCCAATTTATCAATTTTTTTTGTTTCACGTATCATGCTTTTTGTGTTGAATCTAAAAACTCATCACCAAACCTAAAATAATCTAGATGTTTTACCAATGTTACCTTCTAAAGGTTTGTAGTTTTGTATTTTATATTTAGGCCTAGGCTCTCTTTTGAGTTAATTTTTGTGAAAGATGTAAATTCTGTGCCTAGCTTCCTTTTTTCTGCTTAGGGATGTCCAGTTGTCACAGCACCATTTGTTGAAAAGACTATCTTTTCTCCATTGAATGGCCTTGGCCCCTTTGTCAAAGATTGACTACATTTGTGTGAATTTATTTCTGGGATGTCTATTCTATTCCATTGATCTATTTGTCTATTCTTCCACTAATACCTTTGTCTTGATACTTTTGTTTCATAGTAAGACGTGAAGTTGGGTAGTATCAGTCCCCCAACTTTGTTTTTCTCCTTCAATATTATGTTGACTAGGGGTGCCTGGGTGGCTCAGTCATTAAGCGTCTGCCTTTAGCTCAGGGCGTGATCCCAGGGTCCTGGGATCAAGCCCCGCATCAGGCTCCTCTGCTGGGAGCCTGCTTCTTCGTCTCCCACTCCCCCTGCCTGTGTTCCCTCTCTCACTGGCTGTCTCTCTCTCTCTGTCAAATAAATAAATAAATAAAATATTTTTTAAAAATATTATGTTGACTATTCTGGCTCTTTGGGCTCTCCATATAAACTTTAAAATTAGTTTGTCAAATCCACAAAATAATTTGCTGGGATTTTGATTGGAATTGTGTTGAAACTAGAGATCAAATTAGGAAGAACTGGCATCTTAACAAAATTGAGTCTTCCTATCTATGAACATGGAATATCTTTACATTTATTTATTTCTTCCCTGATTTCTTTCATTAAATAGTTTTAGTTTTCCTCAATTAGATTTTGTACTATTTCATTATATTTACACCTATGTAGCTCATTTTTTGGTGCTATTGTAAATGGTGCTGTATTTTTTATTTCAATTCCCAAATGTTCATTGTTAATATATAGGAAAGCAATTGATTTTTATATGTTGACCTTGTATATACCCTGCAACCTTACTATAAAAACTTATTAGTTTTTTGAGAGCTTCTATCTCAGCAATCGTGTTATCTATGAAAAAAGACCGTTTTATTTCCTCCTTCCCAATCGGTATACCTTTGTTCCCTTTTCTTACCTTATTGTATTAATTAGAACCTTAAGTATAATGGTGAATATGAGTGGCGAAAGGAGACATCCTTTCCTTGTTTTTGATCTTAGGGGGAAAGTATCTGGTATCTCACCTTTAAGCATGATGTTAGCTATAGGTTTCTTTGTAGATGCTCTTTCTCAAGTCAAAGAAGTTTCCCTATTCCTAGTTTGCAGAGAGCTTTTTCCATGAATAGGTATTGAGTTTTGTTAAATGCTTGTTCTGCATCTATTGATAGCTTATGATTTTTCTTCTTTAGCCTGTTGATGTAAAAGATTTTATTAATTAATATTTGAATGTTAAACCAGTCTTGCATACTTGGGATAAACCCCACTTGGTTGTGGTGAAGAATTCTTTTATTTGGGGCGCCTGGGTGGCACAGCGGTTAAGCGTCTGCCTTCGGCTCAGGGCGTGATCCCGGCATTGTGGGATCGAGCCCCACATCAGGCTCCTCCGCTATGAGCCTGCTTCTTCCTCTCCCACTCCCCCTGCTTGTGTTCCCTCTCTCACTAGCTGTCTCTCTCTCTGTCAAATAAATAAATAAAATCTTTAAAAAAAAAAAAGAATTCTTTTATTTGTTTTTATTTGTCTTTTTATGTTGGATCTGATTTGCTAATATTTTGTTGAAGTTTTGCATTAATGTTCATGATGTGATGTCTTTGTCTGGTTTTGGTATTAGGAGAACACTTCCTCAATGAGGTCGGAGGTATGCCCTCTATTTCTATTTTCCAGAAGAGATTGTAGAGACTTAGCATCTTTTTTTTTTTTTTAATAAACTTACCAATAAAACCATGTAGGCCTAATCTTTTCTGTTTTGGAAAGTTAGTAATCATTGGTTCAATTTTGTTCATTGTTATAGGCTTATTCATGTTATTTCTTCTCGTGTGAGTTTTGGTAGTTGTGTCTTTCAAAGAATTAGTGCATTTCAACTCAGTTATCAAATTTTGAGGCATATAGCTGTTCATAATATTCCTTTCTCATTCCATGGGATCAGTAGTGATAGCCCCTCTTTCTTTTCTGGCATTAGTAATTTGTATCTTCTCTCTTTTTTTCTTAGTTAATCCAGGTAGAAGTTTATCAATTTTGCTAGTCTTTTCAAAGAACCAGCTTATGGTTTTGTTAATATTCTCTATTGAGTTTCTGGTTTCAATTTCACTGATCTCTAATATAATTCCTATGATTTATCCTCTTCTGCTTACATTGGACTTAATTTCTTCTTCTTTTTCTAGTTTCCTCATTTGGAAGTTTATATTGTATATATATTATATATATATATAAAATAAATATGTATGTAAATACACATGTACATATATATATAGTATAATATAGTATACTATTGATTTTAGACCTTTCTTCTTTTCCAACACATGCATTCAATGTTGCTGAGTTCCCTTTCAACACTGCTTTTGCTGCATCACAGGAATTTTGAGGAGTTGTATTTTTATATATTTCTATGTGTTAAGTAGTCTACTTTTTTTAAAGGTAAACCATATCTATATTATCATTTCTAATAAACAATTCTTTCTTAGATGTTCTTAAAGTTAGAAAAGACGATGGGGTAGAAGAAATAAGGGGAAGCTGGAGACAGCGTTCTACACTGACTTTCCCTGAACTAACGATTGTGAAGATTGACTCTTAAATCTTTCCAATGCATAAAGCATATGCCGAGGAGCTCAGACCCAAAACAGCCACTGCCCCCACTCCTCTTCACCTGGCCTTCCCTTACTAGAAAGTGATGTCTTACAAANTATATATTTCTATGTGTTAAGTAGTCTACTTTTTTTAAAGGTAAACCATATCTATATTATCATTTCTAATAAACAATTCTTTCTTAGATGTTCTTAAAGTTAGAAAAGACGATGGGGTAGAAGAAATAAGGGGAAGCTGGAGACAGCGTTCTACACTGACTTTCCCTGAACTAACGATTGTGAAGATTGACTCTTAAATCTTTCCAATGCATAAAGCATATGCCGAGGAGCTCAGACCCAAAACAGCCACTGCCCCCACTCCTCTTCACCTGGCCTTCCCTTACTAGAAAGTGATGTCTTACAAATTTTATGGGCTCAGTGGTGTGTTGAAGCCAGCTTGTACCTGCTCCGGAGAGCCCATTGTTAACCTGATGTCAGCTTGAAATTGGCCATGGTGGAAGTATTTGTACCGGAGAAATTGGCATCTACCACAAATCAGGGCTAACTGGGGATGCAGGAGGCAGTGGGGGTGAGCTGGCTCACCAGTACACCAGTGTCAGATTATAAAACCTATGAATTCCTCTAGTTTCTAAATTTATTAGGCACAAATAAGAAACACAAGCTACTGTAGGTGAATATTGGAGGATCATAGAGCTTCCAAAACCCAGTATCTTCTCCAGATGCCATGAATACATCAGGCCATGTGAGGAGAGGAATTCTTTCGAGCAGCAATGTGAAATATAGCTGGGCAACAATCCAAAATAGAATTTCTAAGAACGCTCAGTTATGTCTTTTATAAACATAACGAAAATATTCTTTGACAAACTTTCATAGGGTTAAATGTAGGTGAAGTGATTCATCCAAATGTACAAGCTAAAAGTAACTAAAAATGGAAGCCACACTTGGATTATTTTTTACTCTATGGTGGTTCAGATCAAGATTTTCCCCCTAGGAATCGGTATCACACACTCGTGTCAGAACAAGGGCAGTTATCTGAGGCTTGTGCTTGGAGGGACCGGGGCAATAACTGGGAGAAGGGCTGGGAGAGAAAGAAAGGATGTTCCCACAAAGCTAAAAATACCTTTAGTGTCATTATATATGTATTTGTATACAAATGCACATTCCTAACTCTGATTTGAATGGACAGCTGGCCCTACAATCTAATTACTGCCAGAAAGAATAGAGACCAGTGATTCTAAAACTAAAGTAACTACTTTTAATTATTTACAAATAAAAATTATACAAAATAAATTACCTCATTTAATTTCTTTGGTGTGCATTTTACAAACTCGTGAACAGAGGTACGTGTGCGTGTGCATGTGTGTGCGAGGGCGCGCACGCACACACACACAACGTGTGAAAATCTATCCATATGCATCTCTTCAGCTTTCTTCCACCTCCCTACAAAAATAAAAAATAAAAACCAATAGTACAATTACTTGCACAGCATTTATGGTCTAGGGAGGATTTTCACAGACATTATCCCACTTAGTCATCATTTGTTAATAACGTCGACATTATTTACATCCTAGTTTTACAGATGAGGAAACTAAGCCTCTGAGAGATTAACTGACCTGGCCAGGGTCACACTGTAGGTCAGCATATGATTTGGGATTAAAATGTAATTTCCGGGGCGCCTGGGTGGCTCAGTCGTTAAGCGTCCGCCTTTGGCTCAGGGCATGATCCCAGCGTTCTGGGATGGAGCCCCCCATCAGGCTTCTCCACTGGGAGCCTGCTTCTTCCTCTCCCACTCCCCCTGCTTGTGTTCCCTCTCTCGCTGGCTGTCTCTCTCTGTCAAATAAATAAATAAAATCTTAAAAAAAATGTATAAAATGTAATTTCCCTTTAACTGGAAACAAGAAAAGCTTGCTGTGGTCCCTTATCCCCCTAAAAGCAAGACAGAAACTTGCAATGGTGTCCCTCCTCCCCTCTCTACCAGGAAGGACAGAAATTAATCACCAGAGACAGCGCAAGACCCCAATCCATCCAGAGATAGCATTGGAGGAAACTACATAACAAATTTTGCTCAAACTTATCTTTATCTACCCTTAGTTGCCTTATTATTTTTCTTGCCACAACTTGCCACCCTAAAGAAACATAAAGTCCTTCATTTTGCTCTTGTCACTTCTCAAAAACTTCGTTGCTCCTTTGGGCAGATGCTGTATCAGCAGGACTCTAACCAGCCCTCTGAGTTACTCATCGCTGCGTGCTCCCATGTATGTGATCAGTGTACATGTTAATAAGCTTCAGTTTGGTTTTCTCTTGTTAACCTGTTATTTGTTAGTCTGATTACAGGACCATGGCCTGAGAACCTCAGAGGGCTATAGGAAAAAGATTTTTTTCCTCCCCTACAGTGTCATACCACAGAAATAAATAGCCTTGGACCAAGAATTGTCTTGCCCTCGTTCTTATAACCTCTGTGCTACCCTGCACATTAACCTGGAGATAAGGATTTGCCGCAACAGGTAAGAAATGTGTCTGCACCGGCCTAAAACCTGATCTAGCAAGGGGCCTTTCTAAGGCAACCATTTCCTTTCTGAGCCCATGGGCTGCTGCCCTGCTTGGGCTGGGTTTTACAAAGCACAGATAGTAACACAGTTACTGCTGAACTCCAAAACGCTTAAAAAGAGAGCTTTCACTGTGTTATAGATTCTTTTTGGACTTTCTTCTACAGAAATAGAGAAAATAACTTTTTTAAGTCAAGGAGTTACTAAGGATGAGGTCATTTGCATTCCTGGAATGCCTAAATTTGCATCTATCCAGCTCATGTTATTTACCACTACAAGAAACAAATTTTTATTTCTCCAAAAATAAAAACTACCCTTCCATTATCATTAAAAGTCNTTTAAAAAATCTATAATTTTTTTGGGGTTTTTTTTTTTTTTTTTTTTTTTTTTTAAAATTTTGGTAGCTAAGAAGTTTTTCCTCACTCTAAGGTGGCATTTAAATGACAGCCCAGAAATGATTTTCAAAGTGAAAAGAAACATATGGTTCAGGTTCCTTTAAAAAGTCAAACTAGTTCGACCAGGTTGGTTTTTCTCCTCCTGTGCACTTGACCCCTGCCCTGCTTGGCTGCTGGAACTGATTAAGAGGTGTGAGCAATCCCACCACCCCACCCTCGAGGCTGTTTGTTCATAGCTATGAACCCCACGGCGGCCAAACTATTTCTCTAGGCAACCAAACTCACAAAGAACACAAGGAGGCAAACTCTTCATTACAGTACACTCCATAACTACAGAAGGCTTCTCTTGAAAGTGTCTTTGGTGCTCTATTTGTATTTTGTTTTTATTAAAACTCGAAAGTCGCTGGCTCCAAGCAGACGATTAAGATCCGCCACTTTCCACCTTACTAGAGTCATTTGGTTTTCTCTTTTTTAAAAAAAAGATTTTATTTATTTATTTAACAGAGACAGCCAGCGAGAGAGGGAACACAAGCAGGGGGAGTGGGAGAGGAAGAAGCAGGCTCCCAGCAGAGCAGGGAGCCCGATGTGGGGCTCGATCCCAGGACCCCAGGATCACGCCCTGAGCCAAAGGCAGACGCTTAACGACTGAACCACCCAGGCGCCCCTACTAGAGTCATTTGTAAACCCAAGAAAGCAAGGGGAAGCTCAGAGCATTAACTCGTTTTATTGGGCACGCTACACACAGACGGGCAGTGTGGGGCACTGGAAAGAGGGCCTGAGCCCGGTTGAGCAAGGACACCCCAAGAAACTATTCCAACTCTCCATCAGCAGTGAGATGCGCGAGAAATGCGGACAGTTCCCGCTTTTTCACCAATTCCNAGGTAAAATGGGAAAAACAGACTGGTTCTTAAATGTAAGTACAAATTTGACACACAAATTAATTCCTCTTTCATTACCCTTTGTTAGCCAGGGTTTAGGACAGAGCAGAAAGGATCCGTTCTGCGACTCAATACACATAGCTTAGTGGGGCCAGGCCGGAGCCCAGGCCCTTGGTCAGGTAGCTCGAGTTCTGGAAGGCCAGCACCGACCTTCAGAGGGCCAGCTTGCCGCGGGTTTGCAGAAGGGGAGACCTGAGTTCTGAGGTGCTCCTCCTATTTCCTATCAAAAGAGAGCATTCCCTGGGGCGCTGGGGTCTCAGGGTCCAGGGACCCAGCTCCCCGTCAGGCTCCCTGCTTAGCCGGGAGTCTGCTGCTCCCTCTTCCTCTGCTCCTCCTCCCCCATGCGTGTGTGCACGCTCCCTCTTTCAAACAACAATCCTAAAGAAAAAAAAGAGAGAGAGAGAGCATCCCCTGAGAAAGCTACAGGTTTTGGGAGACCAACACCCTCCCCCCACCCTCCCCCAAAAAAGCCTCGGGGCTCTCTCTTTGTTTCAGTTTCTTGAATAATAAAATGCACTTCCGACAGCCGAAGTAGCAATTTTCTCTCTTCTCTAAAAGCTTCAGCAGGACACACCCAAGGGCTTTGTGTTTGTATTTTGACGATAGGAGAGCTTGCAGTCCCTCCTTTTACCCCCAAGCCTACACTGTGTTGCCTGGTTTCATCTGTAAGTGCCTCATTTACAGCCCAAAAGGTTTAAAAAACAGTGATGGCGGGAATTTAAATAGTTAGTCCCAAGGAGTTCTTTGATTCGCAGAGAAACCAATTACACTAATCCTCCACTTTTTAACTTCCTGGGGTCTCTCCCCACCCCCCATCCACCAAACTGTGACACAGTTTTGTTTTGAAAGCACCCATGTGCACTTTTTGCCTTGAGGAAGGGGTGCCAAGAGCTCATCAGATTTTCAAAGATGTCCAAGACCCCAAAACTTTTAGAATCTGCTGTAAGGTGGAGACATGGAAATGCAATCTACAAAGCCTGAAGAAATGAAATCAATCTGGCGCTCCCTGAACTAAATGCCAGTCCTTTGGCTTCACTATTCAAGCAACACGGACTCTGGCTAAAATCAGCGGTCAGCTGAGCTTCCTGGGGGCTCCCAGTATAGATCACTCTCCTGAGAATCTGGGGAGGCTTCTGGCCCATGGACGCCACGTATTTGCATGAAAACAGTCAGAAACCCACCAGGAAAAACCAAGGAGACTCAGCATTGCTCGTCTGGACTCCCACGTGAGACAGGTAAGTAAGCACACGGGCCGCATGGTGTGGACTTCTTCACTTCTTGCCCTGGAAAGGACCAAAGGCCGTCGAAAGCCTCTTCAAATGAAAAAAAAATTTTTTTAAATAATGTTTTAATTGAAATATAACAAATATGTAGAAAAGTGCTAAGTATGCATCTTTATAAATTGTCACAAAGTGAGCAAACCCATGTAACCACCACCAGGGCCAATATATTAAAAAAGCATTAAGAGCATTTTCCTGGTGACTAATGATAACTAATGAGGGTAGACGCTTTTGGTACATATTCTGGTCATATATGGTTTACATTCTGAATATAAATATTAAAAAGTATGTATTATTTGGATATTCTCTTTTATAAAGTGACTTTTCAAGTCTTTTGCTCATTTGTTTGTTATCTGTCTTTTCTAACTGACATGTAAGCAATAATTTGTGTATTCTGGATATGAGTCATTTGTCGGTTATATGGGTTGCAAATATCTTCTCCCATGCTGTTTGTTAGTGGGCCTCCCTTCCCACAGAGACCTCTGTGATGAATTCGATTGACGGTTGACGGTTAATATTTGGTTTGTGTCTTGCTTAAGAAATCTTTGCTTACTTCAAAGTCTGAAGACATTCTGCCATGTTCTAGAAAATGTATTGAAATACCGTTCGCATTCAAAGAGACAGTCCTCTTGAAATAGATTTTTATGTGTATGAGGTAGGGGTCAAGTTTCCAAGGATATCCAATTGACCCAGCACCGTTGATTGAAAAGACCGTTACTTCCCTGTAGCTCTGCAATGTGCCTTTGTCATAATCTAGGGCCCATATATGCGCAGTTCTTTCTGGACTCTGTTCATCAATTTCACCGATT
>NC_048235.1:24450446-24456040 GCF_002007445.2 Ailuropoda melanoleuca | reverse complement strand
TTTTTTTTTTTTTTTTTTATGTTTAAGAATCTTGGTCTGGTTGTTATTACCATTGATTTTCATATTCTTTGTCAGCCACTTCCTTTGTATCTGAGACCTCATGCAAAGGGTATTATTCAGGTCATCAAATGCAAATAGAAATAGGGACTATGTGTTTGCTTATCTCAAATTCTAAGAATATATGACCAATTCTAAAAATATAAAAAAAAAATAACACAACGCATTTTCTTCAAGTGTTTTAAAGCCCAAACTAAATTTAGAAGGATGCCTTTGGATTTCAAGATTCTATAGATTTTAAAATGTGCAAACACAGACAAGTATTCAGGTTATGGAATCAGGAAGAAAGGCTAAACAAACTGGAATCATCCTGAATGAGCTGGTTGATTAGCGTCTAAATTGCCTCAAATACCCCTTTTACTCTGCTGGGGTGGAGAATGTGCTGCTAATTACGGACACTATTTGAAAGCAAGCACGCTCTAACCCATTTGTCTCACCAGCGTCAAGAACTGTCCATTTTCTTCGCGACTGACTCTTTCTGGGTATTTTATTAAGGTGGTTCCTCAAGATATGAGAAGTAGGCTCATAATTCACTCTCCAACAGGGAGGTGAGGAAAAGCATTTTCTAAAGCCTTTATGCATTAAATACCCAGAACAGGGCATTAAATTAATTAAACAGGGAAACCATTAGACTGAGGTGGTTCTCGTACCTTAGCAGCCCATGTAAACACACTAAAACCGAAGCCTGCGAATGTCTCAAGGTTAAGAAATCTAAACCTTAGGACAACCAATGACAAACAGCCAACTAGGCTTTTTCCAAATAAGGCAGCTGAGGAAGCTCTAGCCAATCAAATAATGTCCTTGCTTGGCTTCCCATCTTCTCTACGAGTCTTGCCCGGAGATCCCGCCCGTGAGGTGCTCTGGACCACTTCTGGTTGGTATTGCCCAATTTGATTGGATGTTCGCTCAATAAACTCCAAAAAATTTTAGTATGTCTCAGTTGATGTTTCACCATAAGGGAAGATCAGTGGAATTACTGTGCTGTTCTTTTACTTATTTTTAAAATATTTAACCCCCTCCATCCGAAAATTCCTCGTTAGCTGTACAGGTAAAATGGGAAAAACAGACTGGTTCTTAAATGTAAGTACAAATTTGACACACAAATTAATTCCTCTTTCATTACCCTTTGTTAGCCAGGGTTTAGGACAGAGCAGAAAGGATCCGTTCTGCGACTCAATACACACAGCTTAGTGGGGCCAGGCCGGAGCCCAGGCCCTTGGTCAGGTAGCTCGAGTTCTGGAAGGCCAGCACCGACCTTCAGAGGGCCAGCTTGCCGCGGGTTTGCAGAAGGGGAGACCTGAGTTCTGAGGTGCTCCTCCTATTTCCTATCAAAAGAGAGCATTCCCTGGGGCGCTGGGGTCTCAGGGTCCAGGGACCCAGCTCCCCGTCAGGCTCCCTGCTTAGCCGGGAGTCTGCTGCTCCCTCTTCCTCTGCTCCTCCTCCCCCATGCGTGTGTGCACGCTCCCTCTTTCAAACAACAATCCTAAAGAAAAAAAAGAGAGAGAGAGAGCATCCCCTGAGAAAGCTACAGGTTTTGGGAGACCAACACCCTCCCCCCACCCTCCCCCAAAAAAGCCTCGGGGCTCTCTCTTTGTTTCAGTTTCTTGAATAATAAAATGCACTTCCGACAGCCGAAGTAGCAATTTTCTCTCTTCTCTAAAAGCTTCAGCAGGACACACCCAAGGGCTTTGTGTTTGTATTTTGACGATAGGAGAGCTTGCAGTCCCTCCTTTTACCCCCAAGCCTACACTGTGTTGCCTGGTTTCATCTGTAAGTGCCTCATTTACAGCCCAAAAGGTTTAAAAAACAGTGATGGCGGGAATTTAAATAGTTAGTCCCAAGGAGTTCTTTGATTCGCAGAGAAACCAATTACACTAATCCTCCACTTTTTAACTTCCTGGGGTCTCTCCCCACCCCCCATCCACCAAACTATGACACAGTTTTGTTTTGAAAGCACCCATGTGCACTTTTTGCCTTGAGGAAGGGGTGCCAAGAGCTCATCAGATTTTCAAAGATGTCCAAGACCCCAAAACTTTTAGAATCTGCTGTAAGGTGGAGACATGGAAATGCAATCTACAAAGCCTGAAGAAATGAAATCAATCTGGCGCTCCCTGAACTAAATGCCAGTCCTTTGGCTTCACTATTCAAGCAACACGGACTCTGGCTAAAATCAGCGGTCAGCTGAGCTTCCTGGGGGCTCCCAGTATAGATCACTCTCCTGAGAATCTGGGGAGGCTTCTGGCCCATGGACGCCATGTATTTGCATGAAAACAGTCAGAAACCCACCAGGAAAAACCAAGGAGACTCAGCATTGCTCGTCTGGACTCCCACGTGAGACAGGTAAGTAAGCACACGGGCCGCATGGTGTGGACTTCTTCACTTCTTGCCCTGGAAAGGACCAAAGGCCGTCGAAAGCCTCTTCAAATGAAAAAAAAATTTTTTTAAATAATGTTTTAATTGAAATATAACAAATATGTAGAAAAGTGCTAAGTATGCATCTTTATAAATTGTCACAAAGTGAGCAAACCCATGTAACCACCACCAGGGCCAATATATTAAAAAAGCATTAAGAGCATTTTCCTGGTGACTAATGATAACTAATGAGGGTAGACGCTTTTGGTACATATTCTGGTCATATATGGTTTACATTCTGAATATAAATATTAAAAAGTATGTATTATTTGGATATTCTCTTTTATAAAGTGACTTTTCAAGTCTTTTGCTCATTTGTTTGTTATCTGTCTTTTCTAACTGACATGTAAGCAATAATTTGTGTATTCTGGATATGAGTCATTTGTCGGTTATATGGGTTGCAAATATCTTCTCCCATGCTGTTTGTTAGTGGGCCTCCCTTCCCACAGAGACCTCTGTGATGAATTCGATTGACGGTTGACGGTTAATATTTGGTTTGTGTCTTGCTTAAGAAATCTTTGCTTACTTCAAAGTCTGAAGACATTCTGCCATGTTCTAGAAAATGTATTGAAATACCGTTCGCATTCAAAGAGACAGTCCTCTTGAAATAGATTTTTATGTGTATGAGGTAGGGGTCAAGTTTCCAAGGATATCCAATTGACCCAGCACCGTTGATTGAAAAGACCGTTACTTCCCTGTCGCTCTGCAATGTGCCTTTGTCATAATCTAGGGCCCATATATGCGCAGTTCTTTCTGGACTCTGTTCATCAATTTCACCTATTTATCCTTATACCGATTACTTGCTGTGTTAATGCTGTAGCTAAATAAAGTCTTGATATCAGTAGTGTACATTTCAACCTCATTTTTCAAGATGATTTGGCTATTCTCACCCCTTTGCATTTCCACATAATTTTAGAATCAGCTTGTTGATTCTGTCACATACGAAAGAAGGCTACTAGGATTGCGCTAAATCTAGGTATCAATTCAGGCAGAATTGACGTCTTTATAAGATTGAGTCTTCACTCCATGTATGCAAGTTTTCTTATATTTCCTTCATTTCTCTCAATAACGTCTAGTTTTCTCTGTAGCTGTCTTGCACATCTTCCTTAGATTTATTCCTAAGTGGTTGATTTTTTAAAAACTATTCTAAAGGATGATATTCAATATTATTGCTAATTGTTTATTGCTGACAAAACTTAGTTTTCATATGTGGATCTTGTATCTAGTGATTTTACTTCATTCACTCACTACACTAAAAATGCATCTGTAGATTTTTTGGAATTTCTATGTAGCGTTGTATCGCCTATGATTAATGACATTTTTTTTCTTCCTGGTCAACCCATCCCAATCTAACCAATCTTTTACATCTTTTTCTTCTTTTTTTTTTGGACAGGACATCAGGACGATGTTGAATAGAAGGGGTTACAGTTGAGCATTCCTGTCTCAGTCCTAACTTCAGGAGAAAGTTCCAAAATTCCACTGTCAAGTATAATATTTGCTAGGGGATTTTTGTAGACACACACCGAAAGATTTAGGAAGTTCCCTTTTGTGGAAACCAGCTTGTAAGATGGTCCGCAATTCTTCTGCCGTCCTGGTAATCAAGTCCTCGTATAGTATTCTCCCACGCTGAATCACGGCTGACCTGTGTGTTCCCTAGAATATGGCACAAATAATGGATGACTTCCAAAATTAGTCACAAAAGGCATTTCAGTTTCCACCTAACCTCTTGGATTTCTTAATCTCTCTCGGATCACTCATTCTGGAGTAAACCAGTCACCATGTCCTGAGAAGTCTGAGCAGCCCTGTAAAGAGGTTTGCATGTGGTGATAAGGATAAAAAGAATGCCTCCACTAATAACCAGCACCAATTTGTTAACCATTTGGGTGCCACACCATGGGAGCAGAGCCTCCCAATCAAGTGTTGATACTGACAGGGAAGAAAAATAAGTTTCCTCCAACTGAGTTCCCACCTGAGACCTTTAATCAAAAACAGATTAACAAGAAAAAAACAAATAGAAATTTATGAACCTGTATACCTTATGCATATAAGGTGTGGAAGATACCCAGGGAAAAATGAGTAACTTCCCAAGCTGGCTTAGAAATCAGGCTTCAATAGCATCTTAATAGGGAAAGAGAAGAAGGGATGTAGGCCTCTTAGGGGAGAGGAAATGATTTTTAGGAAAGACTGGGCCCTTTGAATAATAAATGGGAGGCAGGAGAGTTTATGGAAAAGTGTGTCTGGGTGTGGTGTGGACTTTAGTCTCCTACCCGGTGGCAGGAGCCACTCCTTCCTAGTTGGGAGACCCCCAGGGAAGAGATTCAAAACTGGTGAGTTCCTTTCGGAGGATCTGTCCTTAGGCAGGTAAGGGAAGTTCAGAGCCTCTCCATTCATTTGCTATTGTTCAAGGGCCTACAGCTCAAAGTAATCACTGTATCAAAGCAGCATATTTTGGGGTGGCATGTCGTGAACTCCTACAGTCCTATTTTGGGGTGCCATATTCTGCTATTCTTCAGTATGACTGCAGGCCCAGCCAACATATTAAGACCTCATGAAAGATCCAGAGGGAGTATTTTAACCTAAGCTGTTCCCGAATTCCCGATCTGTAGAAAATGTAAGGATAGTAAGTGTTGATTGTTGTCTTGAGCCACAGCTTTGGAGTAATTTGTTTACAGTAAGAGATCATTCATACACTTACTATTCTTACTTTACTAAGAGTTTTTATTTTAAGTAGGTGTTAAATGTGATCAAATGCTATTTCGGAGTTATGGAGATGATTCTGAGATTCTTCTCCCTTATTTTACTAATGTGGTTAATTACACTGATTTTCCTTCTATTACTAGAATAAATCCAACGTGCTCATGATTGCTATATCATGTCTTTCTGAATTTCATTTTCAAATTTCAATATGTCGCTTAGGATTTTTGCATCGCTGTTCATAAGAGATATTGGCCAATATTTTCTTTTTTTGTAATGTCCTTGTCAGGTATTGGTGGTAAGGTGGGAAGTGTTCCTCTTCTTCTTTCTTTCTTTTTTTCTCTAAGATTTTATTTATTTATTTGACAGAGAGAGACAGCCAGCGAGAGAGGGAACACAAGCAGGGGGAGTGGGAGAGGAAGAAGCAGGCT
>NC_048235.1:24395276-24444203 GCF_002007445.2 Ailuropoda melanoleuca | reverse complement strand
TTTTTTAAATAATGTTTTAATTGAAATATAACAAATATGTAGAAAAGTGCTAAGTATGCATCTTTATAAATTGTCACAAAGTGAGCAAACCCATGTAACCACCACCAGGGCCAATATATTAAAAAAGCATTAAGAGCATTTTCCTGGTGACTAATGATAACTAATGAGGGTAGACGCTTTTGGTACATATTCTGGTCATATATGGTTTACATTCTGAATATAAATATTAAAAAGTATGTATTATTTGGATATTCTCTTTTATAAAGTGACTTTTCAAGTCTTTTGCTCATTTGTTTGTTATCTGTCTTTTCTAACTGACATGTAAGCAATAATTTGTGTATTCTGGATATGAGTCATTTGTCGGTTATATGGGTTGCAAATATCTTCTCCCATGCTGTTTGTTAGTGGGCCTCCCTTCCCACAGAGACCTCTGTGATGAATTCGATTGACGGTTGACGGTTAATATTTGGTTTGTGTCTTGCTTAAGAAATCTTTGCTTACTTCAAAGTCTGAAGACATTCTGCCATGTTCTAGAAAATGTATTGAAATACCGTTCGCATTCAAAGAGACAGTCCTCTTGAAATAGATTTTTATGTGTATGAGGTAGGGGTCAAGTTTCCAAGGATATCCAATTGACCCAGCACCGTTGATTGAAAAGACCGTTACTTCCCTGTAGCTCTGCAATGTGCCTTTGTCATAATCTAGGGCCCATATATGCGCAGTTCTTTCTGGACTCTGTTCATCAATTTCACCGATTTATCCTTATACCGATTACTTGCTGTGTTAATGCTGTAGCTAAATAAAGTCTTGATATCAGTAGTGTACATTTTCCAACCTCATTTTTCAAGATGATTTGGCTATTCTCACCCCTTTGCATTTCCACATAATTTTAGAATCAGCTTGTTGATTCTGTCACATACGAAAGAAGGCTACTAGGATTGCGCTAAATCTAGGTATCAATTCAGGCAGAATTGACGTCTTTATAAGATTGAGTCTTCACTCCATGTATGCAAGTTTTCTTATATTTCCTTCATTTCTCTCAATAACGTCTAGTTTTCTCTGTAGCTGTCTTGCACATCTTCCTTAGATTTACTCCTAAGTGGTTGATTTTTTAAAAACTATTCTAAAGGATGATATTCAATATTATTGCTAATTGTTTATTGCTGACAAAACTTAGTTTTCATATGTGGATCTTGTATCTAGTGATTTTACTTCATTCACTCACTACACTAAAAATGCATCTGTAGATTTTTTGGAATTTCTATGTAGCGTTGTATCGCCTATGATTAATGACATTTTTTTTCTTCCTGGTCAACCCATCCCAATCTAACCAATCTTTTACATCTTTTTCTTCTTTTTTTTTTTGGACAGGACATCAGGACGATGTTGAATAGAAGGGGTTACAGTTGAGCATTCCTGTCTCAGTCCTAACTTCAGGAGAAAGTTCCAAAATTCCACTGTCAAGTATAATATTTGCTAGGGGATTTTTGTAGACACACACCGAAAGATTTAGGAAGTTCCCTTTTGTGGAAACCAGCTTGTAAGATGGCCCGCAATTCTTCTGCCGTCCTGGTAATCAAGTCCTCGTATAGTATTCTCCCACGCTGAATCACGGCTGACCTGTGTGTTCCCTAGAATATGGCACAAATAATGGATGACTTCCAAAATTAGTCACAAAAGGCATTTCAGTTTCCACCTAACCTCTTGGATTTCTTAATCTCTCTCGGATCACTCATTCTGGAGTAAACCAGTCACCATGTCCTGAGAAGTCTGAGCAGCCCTGTAAAGAGGTTTGCATGTGGTGATAAGGATAAAAAGAATGCCTCCACTAATAACCAGCACCAATTTGTTAACCATTTGGGTGCCACACCATGGGAGCAGAGCCTCCCAATCAAGTGTTGATACTGACAGGGAAGAAAAATAAGTTTCCTCCAACTGAGTTCCCACCTGAGACCTTTAATCAAAAACAGATTAACAAGAAAAAAACAAATAGAAATTTATGAACCTGTATACCTTATGCATATAAGGTGTGGAAGATACCCAGGGAAAAATGAGTAACTTCCCAAGCTGGCTTAGAAATCAGGCTTCAATAGCATCTTAATAGGGAAAGAGAAGAAGGGATGTAGGCCTCTTAGGGGAGAGGAAATGATTTTTAGGAAAGACTGGGCCCTTTGAATAATAAATGGGAGGCAGGAGAGTTTATGGAAAAGTGTGTCTGGGTGTGGTGTGGACTTTAGTCTCCTACCCGGTGGCAGGAGCCACTCCTTCCTAGTTGGGAGACCCCCAGGGAAGAGATTTAAAACTGGTGAGTTCCTTTCGGAGGATCTGTCCTTAGGCAGGTAAGGGAAGTTCAGAGCCTCTCCATTCATTTGCTATTGTTCAAGGGCCTACAGCTCAAAGTAATCACTGTATCAAAGCAGCATATTTTGGGGTGGCACGTCGTGAACTCCTACAGTCCTATTTTGGGGTGCCATATTCTGCTATTCTTCAGTATGACTGCAGGCCCAGCCAACATATTAAGACCTCATGAAAGATCCAGAGGGAGTATTTTAACCTAAGCTGTTCCCGAATTCCCGATCTGTAGAAAATGTAAGGATAGTAAGTGTTGATTGTTGTCTTGAGCCACAGCTTTGGAGTAATTTGTTTACAGTAAGAGATCATTCATACACTTACTATTCTTACTTTACTAAGAGTTTTTATTTTAAGTAGGTGTTAAATGTGATCAAATGCTATTTCGGAGTTATGGAGATGATTCTGAGATTCTTCTCCCTTATTTTACTAATGTGGTTAATTACACTGATTTTCCTTCTATTACTAGAATAAATCCAACGTGCTCATGATTGCTATATCATGTCTTTCTGAATTTCATTTTCAAATTTCAGTATGTCGCTTAGGATTTTTGCATCGCTGTTCATAAGAGATATTGGCCAGTATTTTCTTTTTTTGTAATGTCCTTGTCAGGTATTGGTGGTAAGGTGGGAAGTGTTCCTCTTCTTCTTTCTTTTTTTTTTTCTCTAAGATTTTATTTATTTATTTGACAGAGAGAGACAGCCAGCGAGAGANGCGTGCTCATGATTGCTATATCATGTCTTTCTGAATTTCATTTTCAAATTTCAATATGTCGCTTAGGATTTTTGCATCGCTGTTCATAAGAGATATTGGCCAATATTTTCTTTTTTTGTAATGTCCTTGTCAGGTATTGGTGGTAAGGTGGGAAGTGTTCCTCTTTTTCTTTCTTTCTTTTTTTCTCTAAGATTTTATTTATTTATTTGACAGAGAGAGACAGCCAGCGAGAGAGGGAACACAAGCAGGGGGAGTGGGAGAGGAAGAAGCAGGCTTCCAGCAGAGAAGGGAGCCCGCTGTGGGGCTCGATCCCAGGATCCTGGGATCACGCCCTAAGCCGAAGGCAGACGTTTAAGGACTGAGCCCCCCAGGCGCGCCCCTTCCTCTTTTTCTATTCTTTGGAAAAACCTGTGCTAGATTGGTATTCCTTACTTCTAAGAGGTTTGCAAGAATTCACTGGTGAAACCATCCAGGTCTGATGCTTTCTTTGAAAGAAGGTTTGAATTAGAGATTCAGTCTTTAGTGGCTATAAGACAATTGGGAGTTTCTATTTTTGTGTGTGTCTATTTTGCTAAGTCATGTTTCTCTGGGAATATTCATTTCATGTAAATTTCCTAAAATTTTGGCATAAGGTTGTCCATAATGTTATTTTTCATCTCTTTATTTTTCTCTGTAGAATGTTACAATTTCCTTTTAAAAATTCCTAACATTGTTTATTTCTGCCTTTTCTCCTTTTTCTTCATCATTCTTACCCCCGGAGTTATCAACATGATTAGTTTTTTCTAAAGACCCTACTTTTGGCTTTTTGACCCTGTGAAAATTGTTTTCTAGTGCACTAATTTCCACTCTTGTATTGTTACTCCCTTTTTCCTGCTTCCTTCCCTACTTCCTTCCTTCTGCTTTAATCTTCTGTGATTTCCCTAACTTCCGTGTATCAGCTTAGGCCATGGATTTTTAGCTAATATAAACATTTAAAACGGTATATTTTCCTTCAAACACGGCTTTTGTGCCTCTCACAAATGTCAATACGTTATAAATTATAACTCTTTACAAAATATTTATAATTTCCATTATAAATATGCTTTCTTCTTAAATCCATCATTTATTTAGACATATGTCACTTAATGTCCAAATGCTTAGGGATCTTCTTTTTTTGTTGTTGTTATTAAATCTCCCTGTGACTTAAGAATTTTCTTCTCTATGACGTTCTGAAATTCTGTGCCATTTCATTCTTAAATTTGTTATGACTTACTTTATGGCCCAGTATATAATCAGTTTTGGTAAATGTTCTAGATGTTCCTAAAAAGAACGTACATTCTGCAATTGTTGAGTGAAGGAAACACTGATTAGGTCAATTCTGTTCATCACATTGTTCAAATCTTCCGTATTGTTACTGATTTTTTTTTTTTTTGTGCTACTTCTACCAGGTACTTAGAGAGGAGTGTTAAATTTTTCACAATGATTATTTGTCAATTTCTCCTTTCGGTTCTGTCAATCACATATATATGTATATGTATGTATGTGTGTGTGTGTGTCCGTGCCTATGTTATTAGTGCATGCAAATTTAGAATCATTATACCTCCCTGATTGACTGTACGTTTCTTTTTCTGAAATATGCCCTCTAATTTAATAATGCTTCTTTCCTTAGAGCCTATTTTGTCTGATAGGGTACTGTCTAGTAGGACTGCATGATGTATTTTTTTTTCCATCTTTTTACTTCTCACATTTCAGTATCCTTATATCTAGTATCTTATAAGCAGCATATAATTTATTTCCTCATGCATTCTAATAAGCTTTTTAAAAAAGATTTTATTTATTTATTTGAGAGAGAGAGAGAGAAAGAAGCAGACTCCCAGCTGAGCAGAGGCCTGACATGGGACTCGATCCCAGGACCCTGAGATCATGACCTGAGCTGTAGACAGATGCTTAACCAACTGAGCCACCCAGGAGCCCCCATAAGCTTTGTATCTTAAGTGGAGTACTCCCTTTACATTTACTGTCATCACTGGTAACTTTCGATTTTGATATACTGCCTTACCATTAATTTCTATTCATCCTGCCTGTTCTATGTTCCTTTCCTTTTCTTTCATGTGTTCTTTTGTATTAAGTGCTTTCTATTACTCCAGTTTTCTGCTCTATTTGCTTGTTATTATACTTTTCAAAAAACCATTCTCTTCACCAGTTACTCTAGAGATTATGACAATCATCCTTCACTTATGAAAGACAAACATAAATGGCTGCTTTGTCACTTCTTGGTCAGTGCAATGACCTTAGGACATTTTAACTCCATTTCTACCTGCTTTTATACCATGGTTTCATGCCATTTGGTTCTATACATAGTTAAATTCTACAAAACGTTTTAATTATTGTTTTATATATTCCGTTTTCTTTAGGCTTTACCCCGTATATTTACCCTTCAAGTTGTTCTTCTTTCTGAATCTCTAAGCTTTAAGCTGAGGATCATTTTCCTTCTGCCTAAAAAACATCCCCTTTCCTATTTTCTTCAGTGCAGGTCTGCTCATGATAAACTGTTTCCATTTCTCTTAAAAATAATGACTTGTTTTTTTCTTTGTTTCTTAACGATGTTTGCGTCGGATCTAGAATTCTGAGTTCAGTGTTTTCCCTTTAGTAGTTTGGCTCCATCATTCTGCTGTGCTTTTTAAGATTTTGCATTCGTCTTTAGCACCTGCGTCACAAAGGGCTCTACAAACCGATAAGGATACTATGTGTAAAGACCTCCCGCAAACCACTAAGAAAAAGACAACCCCATAGGAGGAAAAATGGACAAAGAAGGGGAACAAAATTCACAGAAAAAGGAAAACAAATGGCATTTAAACATATGAAAAGAGGCTCAATCTCACTCAAAGTAAGAGGAATGCGAATTAAAATAATAAAGGTACGCCATGTTTTACGCCTATCGTGTTGGACAGATCGGTAAATGGATAGCACCTTGTTGGCAAGTCTACGGTGAACAGGCCTTTCATGTGTTACCGGTAGCAGTGGAAACTGATGTACTTTCTTCGAGGGGCTATTTGGCCATATCTATCAAAAACTAAAAATGCACACCACCTGTTAAGTCAGAAATTCCACTTCTAGAAATTGATCCTCTCTCATCCACGTGCAAAATCGCATTTGGGTTTTTTGCAGGTGTAGTAAGACAGGCAGATGTGAAAACGTCAGGGAAAAAGTTTTTAACTCCCAGCTGCATCAAAAACTAACATGACGTAATAAGAAAAAGAAAGAAACAGGAGGCACACTGCACCACGCAGGGTCATATGGAGAGGCGCTAGGGGCCGGACAGGAGGCAGAAGGAGGGAGGGGGAAGCAAAGTAGGAACCTCTGTTGTGGTTTTCAAGGGAAGGATTGGGTGAGGCAGGGTAAGCAGGATAGATAGGTTTAGGATCAGCTAGTTTGAATAATTTCCGTGGGCTCTGGGGCACTTGGCCCTGGCATGATGAAGGCAGCTGGACAGCAGCCCAGGAGGATGGCAGCTCAATACAGGACTTGGTTGGGAGACGTGCACTCCAGATTGTTCGGCTTGCGAAAGAAAAGCACACTCACAAAGGAGCCGTTGCTCCAAGGGTTGGCTAGCCCTGGGAGGGGCAGGCTCCCCCTGGTCAGTAAGGCCCAGATGCCCAGGCATCAAGAATACAGAAAATAAGAAAATACGATTAGTACGGACTTTCACAAGTCTGTGAACTGCAGCATTATTCGCGCTAGCAAAAATGCAAACAACCTCAAATCCATCAGTAGAGAGCTGATAAATACATTCAGTCCCATTCAATGAACTATTACACAACCATAAAAATAAAGAACCAGGACTTCATGCACTAATTTGAAAGGCAATATAGATCAGTGGTTAGGAGATTCTTAAGCCAAATATTTTAGGATTATAGCAGAGTTTTACCACTTTAAAAATATTTCTAAAAAGATTTTAAGAGATTGTTTCATAGTAGAGGAAGTAAGTATCCAGGGAAAATAAAATTTACTTTCTTTTCACCTTGCTGTTTTTTTGTGAGGACAACTGATGTTTTCAGTGGCTCAGGCATCTGGGTTTGTAATTACAGATGACCAAGGAATGAGCCCAGGCTAATTGCAGCATCAGCAGAACTCCTTAAGGCCCACATTGAAATAAGACTTAGATAATTACCATGAACTACCTAGAACAAATTTCAGGAAGCAAATGTGAGCTCCCTGGGGCAATGCTTCAAACCACTGGCCTCGATTCTATAGCAGGAAGTAACCTATGAGAGAGTCAGCTATAAATATCAAGTATGGGGGGCAAAAATAGAGCAAAGTGTTAATACATCTCCGGACTTCATTCTATCTGCCTTCATATTTTTTATTTTTTTTTTGTCTGTCCTTTCAATTTTTGTCAGGTTTTTAAGAAGAGCTCATTCTAAAGTCTTCTTGCAAAATCCTTTGCAATATGGAACTGAAGTTCTGTGGCAAAACAGAGAGGGCTGGGGACTCACAGAAGGAAGGAATGCATATACACATTACACAAGGCAGCCTTGCACGGTTTTAAGTAACATCTATGCATCGAGCAGCCCAGCTGTGGCAGACTGACAGCCATTTACCTAAAATCTATTCTCTCCGTGACACTTACTAACAGAAACCCAGTGTTGTTGGGGAGGGAAAGGCATCCTGCTCTGCGAAACAAACCACCCCTCCCATCCTTCCTTGAATCTCAAAAAGTCTCCTTGAGCCTTCTTGGAAATGTTTGTGTTCATAAATGCGGGTCTTTGTTCCTTTCTTCTTCCCCCTTGGAATGTGGACATGATGTTAAGCACTGCCCAGGCGTCTTGGGACCCTGAAGGAAAAGCCAAGAATTCGCAGAGACGTTGGCCCCAACATCCTTGGGCCATTGAGCTAAGAGTAGCCACTACCTGTGCCCAGATTTCTTGGTGCATGAGGAATCAAAAGAAACAAACTTGTGGGCTTGAAGTATTGGTAAATGATAACTTCTGCTCCCTGGGGGAAGAAAAAAGCCCGGATTTTTAGCATTTGCTGTTTTCTGTTGTATAAGTTCTCCCACTGTGGCTGATTTCAAGCTAGCGGTGTGATGTCACCGAATGCAAAGATGAGAAGAAAGGCATGACACCACACCAGTATACAGCATTGCATCTAGAGAGATAAGACAGAGGCAAATAATAGTGGGAGCACAATGGCAAAATGTGCTAAAATAATTGGGATGTGAGGATCTTTGAGTATTTATTACCTTTGTAATGTAATTTCATTGTACATTTATATGATTATTTTAATAATGACTGTATTTTAAAACTGGCTTGCAAGATTCCTATAGATTCAATACTCAGTTCTTGTGAGCCAGGAGGCATCCAGTCTGACACACCCGGGCTTAAGCCTGTTGCTTCTAGGGGAATGCAGTCTGAATTAATACATCAGCTGAGGGTACGTTCCACCAGTCTTCAATCTGGCCCTCTTAAGTCATCCAGACCTGTCCCTCACCAAGTCCCTTCTTGCTTTCAAGCTCTGTCACCTCTCTCTTTCATTATTTTACATCTTTCAAAAAAGCTCAAATACAGTTCTTTGTACTGTAGAAGTCCTTCTGGAAAACTCCATGCCTGTGATGGACAGACCCTAGGGTCTCCCACATGTCCATACCCTCCATTAGCCCCTACCTTCAAATATGGCTGGTGCTTGGGACTTGACTTGCTTCTATCCAGAATCCACTGGCGCCTCTAACCCATAGGATGTGGCTCCCAAAAAAGTGATCGGTTGTCACTCCCATGACTGCATTAAGTTATACGTGTATGAGGCTCCATCTTGCTAGCATGCACTGGAGAGCTTCTTCTTGCTGGCTCGAAGTAATACACAGCCATGTGGAGGTGACCCAAGCATTAAGGAACTGCTAGTGGCCTCCAGGACCCGAGGGCAGCCTCCGTCTGATAGCCAGGAAAACAATGGGCCCTCAGTTATATAGTCACTAAGAAATGAATTCCAAGGACAATCAGCCTGAAAGAAGATTATAGCCCAGGGTAGCCTCCAGCTAAGAACGCCTCCTCACTGGCACACAGCCTGTGTGATGCCCAGCACAGAGCCAGCAAAGCCATCCTTGGGCTTCTGACCCATGGAAACTTTGAGGTCGTGAATGTGTTGTTTTAAGACACTAAGTCTGGGCTGACCTGTTGTGTGGGCTATAAAACAAATACAGTGCCTCACCATTGGTCTTCCTCCCTGCTTTCATTACCACTTTATTTCCATGCCAAAAAAATTCACATAACTTAGGAGTTCTGTGATACCAGCTTAGCATTCATTCATTCCAAAAGTCTCACCCATGTTAGCGATGTGTGTACCTGGGTCCCTCCTGCCTGGATACATTCAGACCTGCCCTGTTCCACTGTTAATTGTCTGCATGACATGTATTCATCGGGTGCACATGAAACATGAGTCAGGGAGGGACAACTAATTTTTTTTGACTGATGGAATAGATGAGAATAGTGAGCAAAATGACACGATAATCGTTATGTATGTATCTTCAAGTTCAAAAGAATAGAATGTGAGAGACCTGAATTAGCAGCCACATGGATGGATGTTTGGAAACAGTTGACCACGGAAAGAATGAAGAGTCAAAAGACCTGTCTGTTGTGTGTTTTTCCAACGCTGTCAAGCAATGAACTCAATTCTGACACTATCTCCCCGCGCCTGTCCCTCCAGGTTGTCCCCTGTGCTTCTCATTGGCTGGCTACGCATTGAAAGTTCCTACAACCTCATCCTTTGGTTCATTCAATTATTAGATTGGCTCACAGAACTCAGAGAAACACTTTATTTCTTAGAGCGCCAGGTAATTATAACAGGTTCTTACTCAGGAACGACCAGATGAAGTCTCGTAGGGCAAAGAGTCTGAGAAGGGACGTGGAGCTCTCATGTTCGGAGTGCACCACTGTCCCTGAATCTTCACATGTTTACCAACTTGGAGGTGCCTGGAACCTTCTCCTGGTCCCACCCAGTCCTTTTGGGGTGTTATGGAAGCTTTATTATACAGGCACGATTGATTTCATCATTGGCCATTGGTGATTGAACTCAATCTCCACCCCCTTTCCCCTCCCAGGAGAGGTTTGGTTGGTGGGAGGACGGGGGATAGGGTTTGAACTGGAATTTCCAACCCTCTAGTCACGTGGTTGTTTCCCCCAAAACCAGCCCCCACCCTGAGGTTACTGAGGGGCTTTCCAAAAGTCACTTCATTAGTAGAAGCTCAAAAAGGTTCCTTATGAATGACAAAAGACACTCCTATCACTCAGGAAACTCCAAGGGTTGGAGAGCTTTCTGCCAGGAACTGGGACAAAGACCAAATCTATTTTTTTTATTATACTACAACCTGTAAATATATATGTTGAAGAAAAACGTAGGCAGGAGGATTTCTGAAATAAGTAGTTGAATTTAGCATTATCCAAGATGCCATTGAAGAATATGATTCTATGGGGGGGAAGTATATTGGTCCCAAGGCATGCAACNTAGCATTATCCAAGATGCCATTGAAGAATATGATTCTATGGGGGGGAAGTATATTGGTCCCAAGGCATGCAAGGCATGCAAAACAATTGTTNAAAAGACACTCCTATCACTCAGGAAACTCCAAGGGTTGGAGAGCTTTCTGCCAGGAACTGGGACAAAGACCAAATCTATTTTTTTTATTATACTACAACCTGTAAATATATATGTTGAAGAAAAACGTAGGCAGGAGGATTTCTGAAATAAGTAGTTGAA
The DNA here is from genome assembly GCF_002007445.2 of Ailuropoda melanoleuca. NCBI lineage: Eukaryota > Metazoa > Chordata > Mammalia > Carnivora > Ursidae > Ailuropoda > Ailuropoda melanoleuca. Next base: position 24,433,412 of record NC_048235.1, on the reverse strand, counting down.
TTTAGCATTATCCAAGATGCCATTGAAGAATATGATTCTATGGGGGGGAAGTATATTGGTCCCAAGGCATGCAAAACAATTGTTAATTGTGGTTCTCACTGAATCCAGTTTGAAGATGTAAACTCATTTTAACTCTTGGCTTGCCCATCAGGACTTACAGCACTGCACGTCCCTCCCTCTCTCCTTGGCTTGGTCAGTCTTGATATAGCTAATTGTGTCAGTTATTCATTGCTGCAGAGCAAACAATTCAAAATTTAGTGTCTTAAAATAAAAGCCATCGTATCTACTCATAATTCTGTGGGTCAGTAATTTGGACTGAGGTCAACTGGGGAGGTGACTTTTGCCTGTGTTGCCTGGAGTCACTCAGAGAGGCTGCAGTTTTGGGGGGTGGTCAGCTGGGGGATGGGTGGTCTAGGGAGTCCCAGCTAGGATGGCTCATCTCTGTTCTATATGGTTTTATCTTCTAGTGGGCTAGCCTGGGCTCCTTCCTGCAGCAGTGGTAGCATTTCAGGGGGACAAGAGCAGAAGGTACAAGAAGGTACAAGACCTCTTGTGGCCGAGGCTTGGAAATCGTACATCACCTCTCCAACATTCTATGGGTCCAAGAAAGTCACAAGGCCGCCCAGCTGGAAGGGGTGGGGAAATAGGTTTCACCCCTCAACGGGACGAGCGACAATGGCTTTGTCCTATTTTTCATCTCCCACATCAAGAAATCCATCTAACTTTATCATCTCGTGTACCAATGCCTGGTCTCCTGTCTGTATCCATTGGTGATGATAGTCCAACAGGACGGGAGTGAAAACCCTTTCCAAAAAGATTCCAGCTGCGATGGGGCAGGTGTGGCCTCATTACGGTCTTTGTGGTTGTTGATAAGGTCGGCACATCAAACCCTTTCTGAAACTCTGTTGCCTGTATCTGATATGAAGAGGAGGCAGAATGGTCCCAATTTGCTACCCACGACAGATTGCTAGGGAAATGGTTGCTTTTTTACACTCAAGGGCCTTTTCACAGCACCCTTGCCGATCAACTAGTGTTAGCTGAAGACCAGTTAGCGTGCTGACGTTTCACTAAGAGCTGTTATCTCTAGACACCTGTGGATAAACGTGCTAATGAGAGACTTTTCTTAAGGGATCTTAGATCCCTGATTATTTCAAGCTACGGTTGAATGCAAACATCCAGAACAGTGTGTTATGCTTAATAGCCTAGAATGTCTCAGTAATACTTAATTCCTTTTGTGTTCATGACAGATCCGCCTCTGAAATAGGAACGCAGCCCCGGGGTGGGGCGGGGGGCTTAATCATCAAGCTTCAGGTAGGAAAGCACCAAGGAGGAATGACTTCCCAGCCCTGGGATGCTTACAGAGTCGATCTATTTCCAGTCTAATCAAGACAGCAACTAAAGTAATCTTCTTCCATCAAACGTCATAATTCATACCATTATGGAATAATTCTTGAGAGGAGCTGTTTCTTACACTTCTTTGGTGGAGTAAGTGGCCAGGGGGAAGATTCCATATATCCCTCAAAGGCTCTAATCAAAGAGAGACTTGCGGACCCACACTGGTTACACAAATCTGATGGCCAAGCGTCTGCAGTTTGTTCAAGCTCCTATGGGATCAATGTGATCCTTGATGTCTCCCTAATACCAGACCTTAAACCCCGACCTCAGGGCAGTTTTACTCTTCCCTTCTTGAGGTTTTCATGTTCTGTGCGGACTTACATCAATTGTGGTTGTTACTTTATCAGTCAGTTGAAAGTTTTTCTTTCTTCTTAACCTCTTACACCTTCTCTTTCCCAACACTACCTTTCCTTCTCCCATGGGACTTGTTTGCTGGATAAGTTAGGATTTGGTGCTTAAAACAGAATCCACAAAGGGATTTAACTTTGGTGGGAAGTGGTGGGAAAGCCAGAGAAGTGTTTTAGGTGGAGTCTCTAGGAGAAACTTCTAGAATGCCAAAGAACTGACCACCAGAGAGTGGCTCCCTTTGCTAAAAATCAAGAAAGTAGCGGGGCGCCTGGGTGGCTCAGTCGTTAAGCGTCTGCCTTCGGCTCAGGGCGTGATCCCGGCGTTGTGGGATCGAGCGCCACATCGGGCTCCTCCACTGGGAGCCTGCTTCTTCCTCTCCCACTCCCCCTGCTTGTGTTCCCTCTCTCGCTGGCTGTCTCTCTCTCTCTGTCAAGTAAATAAAATCTTAAAAAAAAAAAAAAAGAAAGAAAGTAGGGAATCGGGAGGCTGTCCTAGAATCTATTGAGTTCAAGAACATAGCACCATAGCTGCTGTGATCTAGGGCTGAAGAAAAAGGGATCTGAAAGTCTGGATCAGAAAATCACTGCTACTCATCACTCACAAAGCCAGACTGGTGCTTCAGGAAATTCCACCATCCCTTGACCCGGCTTGCCTGTAGAAAAGAGTGAAAAGCAGCATGAAAATGGTCATTGTCTTGCTTCCTCCTTGCAAATATCACACACAGAAATCTAAAGAAAGGAAGCAATTTTCTAGCTGAAAGAATCTGGGAAATGGGGTAGTTGGGGTTTTCTACCCTCTGCAGTGAGGACACCCTAAAAGGAGGATGAACGTGAGTGCCTGTTGACCAAATCCTATAGGACAACTCTTACTGCGCATGCTCCTCTCTGAGACGTTAGTTAGAATGTCTAACAGACAGGCACGTGCCAGGCACTCCTAAACTCATTTTCAACATTAGTGCACTTGATACTTACATCTCCTCCCTAAATTAGGCATGATTCCCCCCGTTGTCCAAATGAAGAAAGGGGGTTCAGGGAAGTTAAGCAATTTGCTCAAGGCTACAGAGTAGGAAAGGGAGACTGGGAATCAGACGCAGGTTTGTGTGATGCCGAAGGCTATACGAGTCAAACCCTATCTGGTGCCAAAGGCTATGATCTTAACCTCTACGTTAGACCCCCTTACGGAGATGCCCACCCCGTCCCCAGAACTGGGGCCCGGCAGACCTGGCACATAAGAATAGTTTTCCATTTCCCTTTCTGGAACTTCGAGCTTCATTCACTTAACCCACTCCAGCCAGCTCTAGATCCCGAGGAAACACAGGCCAGCTAGAAGTCTGATGATACTCTTGCTACACGATATTAACCTTGTTCTCACCACCCAAATGCCAATTGGCTTTCTAAGGAAACAATTATTCTTACAGAGAGACTTGAAAAGCACTTAGACACTAATGGCATAAAAAAGAGCTTGAGAAGGATTTTTAGCTCCGGGTTTGTAATCATCCCATGCATAATGAGTATCATTCACAAACGTCAGGACAAAGAACACAGGCCCTCGCCTGCACTGTTGACCCAATGATAACGAGCCTCTCCGTAGGTGAAAATCAAGGCAAGGGCATAGGCTTACCCACTTGATCGGGTACCAAGGGTTATTTACAGCATTTTCCTCTACCCTGATAAAGAATGTAATTTAGAATCTGATGGAAAAATCCCCGTCCGGAGGCTGCTGGAAGCATCTTTCTGTCATGGCTGATTACCAGACTAGTGTTTATTGTCAGCAAAACAAAAACACAAAAATACTGTTCTTGGCATTGTGCTTATTTTTTTTCCATTATAATTCAATCAAGGTTTAAATCCTCTCAACTGAGCAATTCTTCATTCAAAGGGAATGCTGCAAGAATCCACGATGGACGGAAGCGTGCGGCTGCTCAGACATGTCACCTGACTCAGAGCCCCGCCGGTCCTTTGGGTGATGGGGAGGCTGGCCTCCACACTGGAGACGTTTCCTTCTTGGACACAAATGCCCTGAGAGAGCTTCTGGTTCTCGGAGGGAATCACTTGACACACACCAACTAATCCGTAAGAAACGCTTTCGGGAGACAGGCTCTTTCAGAACCATCACTTCCTAAAAAATGTAGCAAAGGATGCCGAGAGGGGTTATTTTTATCTGAGGAGTCCCACGGGCTACACCCTTCTCAGGAGGATATGATAATGAAAATACACCTTCCTTCTTCCTCTTTTAAGATCTCTTTACCAGCAGTAAATGGTCTCAATGAGCCATGAGGTACCTTTCTGCCTAGAAGTCTCCTCGGCATGTGTTGGCACTTACTAACCGTGGGTGGTGTTCCACCGTGAGTAATAGTTAATGCTTCGGCACCGTCAGCCGGGAGTAAGAAGTCCTCTCGTCAATCAGCTTGTCTGCTCTTTATAGCTTAACGGATAAGAATGTAATACCCCACACTCGCACCCAAACACTCAACTCCTTTTTTTGTTTCTAATATAATTATTTGGAAACTCTTCCTAACAACCGTGCGACGCACCTGTCTCCATGGGAATTGTTACTGTTTTCAAATATGAATGGTATTTATTCTATGCAAAGTCCAGTCTTCTTGGGGTTAAATAGTTCTAGCTTTCCTTTCCCTCCAACGTTAGACAGTCAGCTTTGTGACTCATCTCTAAAGGTTCTCCTGGTGTTGCATATTTCTGTTCTCTCTTTTTTTTTAATTAAAAGATTTTATTTATTTATTTGACAGAGAGAGAGACAGCCAGCGAGAGAGGGAACACAAGCAGGCGGAGCGGGAGAGGAAGAAGCAGGCTCCCAGCAGAGGAGCCCGATGTGGGGCTCGATCCCAGACCGTCAGGATCACGTCCTGAGCTGAAGGCAGACGCTTAACGACTGCNAAGCAGGCGGAGCGGGAGAGGAAGAAGCAGGCTCCCAGCAGAGGAGCCTGATGTGGGGCTCGATCCCAGACCGTCAGGATCACGTCCTGAGCTGAAGGCAGACGCTTAACGACTGTGCCACCCAGGCGCCCCTGCATATTTCTGTTCTCTGAAACCCTGGGTGAGTTCTGATCCTCCTGAGTACAAAGTGTCCTACAATGTCCCAGCCTCCGTATGCATGACCTGCCCTGAACAGGGACCGACCCTTCCTTACAAATAGGGACGTAAGTTAGGAAAGGGATTTATCAGCCCACCTTGCATGTGAGTGGAGAGGTAAATGGTAGGATCTGAGCCTGGGCTCAAATTGTGATAGAGCCAAAAATATATCATGTACACTCAGCTACATTCCTGGTGCAAACCCAAAAAGAGTGACTCGAAACTTCTCCATTCCAAACATTCCTTTACCAGTTATGTTTCCCAGTATCTCTTGTAAACTACTTTCCTTTAAAGTTAAGTGTATTTACATTTAATCTGTTTGAAATTCCATGTTTTAGGGGTGCCTGGGTGGCTCCCTCGGTAAGCATCCAGCTCTCGATTCCAGCTCAGGTCATAGTCTCAGGGTTGTGAGATCGAGCCCCGAGTCGGGCTCCACACCAGGCGTGGCGCCTGCTTAAGATTCTCTCTCTCCCTCTCCCTCTGCTCCCCCCACCCACAAAAAAGAAAAAGACATTCAGTGTTTTAATTTTTTAATTTAAGGGATGGTTAGCATTCTGCTAAAAATTTATGTCTACTAGCAAGGATTCAAAATAGATTTGCTATTTCATTTTTTAAAAATGTTTTCTCGTAAAATGAAAGATAAATAGTGCCTGCGGGGAGGCCCACACCCTGAGCTCGCTCGGCTCATTTATCTGTAGCTGTCTCTGGGGAGCGTTATTTTATTAAAACTGAGTCATGTCCTGACACAAAATTCATGAAATAATCTCCCTGTATGAGCACAAATTGTATAACAACGCAACCCACCCAGGGCTATGGAATATATAGAAATAAACTGGTCAGTTTGTCATGCGGTTTAAAAAACAAAACAAAACGAAGGATGAGGGCAAAGATGTCACCTCATATGCCGGTGAGTGAATATTTAATTTCCTTAGCCGGCCATGCCTGCCCATATCTAGGGTGATACCAGCATCATTACTCTTTGGTTACAGGATTCTAAAAATAAACGACCACTAAATTCCCGATTTTCTGTCTCCCTTACCTACCTCAGTGTTTCTTCAGTGGAAACTGTTTCCGTGAAGTCAGTGGGCTTCATAGCAAGCCCTGGAGAAGTGTAAGTGATTTTTAAAAATCTGAGGGACGTGTGCCTTCCTTGATTATGTTGGGAGATTCCAGAATGTCTGATTGAATATTAAGTATCATCTGCATTAATTACTCTATCCTATTGGCCGCTCACACCTGTTGAATGAAGCACCGGAACACCAGACGTTCGACACTGATGTTGCAGCCTGTCCCCAACAAAAAGCTTCACGCACAGCCCCGGCCCTATCAGCATCACGGAGACTGTGTTCGTAAGAGTTTACAAGAAAAGTGCATTTATTCATAATTTACATTTCCCAGTTTCACTCATCAAATATGCCAATATGTGCCCATCACATGTTTTGATGAACATAAGATGTTCAGGATTCTGTAACGAGTTGATAAAAATCGAGTCAAGAGCACGAAAGCTCGAGATTTTTCTTAATCCACAGCCTTGCTGTGAGTCGATGAAAATTTAAGGTACTGGTCTCACCTCTACCACGGCCGACTCCTGTGGGTTCTTCCTTTACAGAATCTAAGGGTGTAGGGTCGCAGCCCGGAAGCTCTGCTCCAGGGCACAGAACCTGGAAGACTTTCTTAGATCTCCCTTCCACCCAGTAACCCCAAGGCCCAGTACAGGAGCTGCAAAGCCCAGGAAAACACAAAGCCACCGCCTCCGGAAGCTAAAATGTAACCTAGTCTAATAAATACGGAAACCATGCCACGGTTGGGATTTCGTGGTTGATGATGGGCAGAGGTGGAGTATTTGCTACTGCTGTTTTGCTTTGCTTTTTCCTCCCATAATGTTCACTTATTGAATGAGTCTGGGGCCAGTTTGGTGACCGTGACCTCAGGCACTCTGAGCTGATTCTCTCCCTTTCCTCTATCCTCCCAGCCTCTCCTAAATTCCCAGGTGTCTGAGAGTTCTACTCTTTCCTGGTCCTCATCCTCCTTCCTTTACGATTTCACAGCAGGACTGGGGGCTTCAGTGACTTTATTATTAAGCGAGGATGCTGGCGGGGCTGAAGCTAAGCTTTTAATGCATCTGGCACTGAAATTAGACACTTGGCCCCGCTGACTTGCGTGGGACTAGGGTCCCCTAGGGCTCAGACATTTTCCGGCACATCTAGAGACTAGGGGGGTGGGCACTGGGGAAAAGACAAAAGCCAAACTAGAAAAGGGGATTTTAGGTCTCCGAGAGAAAACACAAGGTGAGGGAAGAAGACGAATCATACTGTCTCAGCACCTAATGGTAGGAGGGGCAGTGAGGTTCCAGAACCCGGGCGGTGGCCCTGCCCGATGCGCGGGCATCCTCCCCAGCTGCGTGTGTAGAGCCGTACGCGCTCCTCTGGGAGGGGGAAGGGAGCCACGTGGGAAAATTGAGCAGAGAGGAGGAGCCGCTCCCACACCTGTCGCGGGTGTCCTTTGCAGGCTCACCTGCAGCCCCTCCCTGCGGCGCTGGTGTGGCCCAGGGTCCTCTTCCCACCTCCCTCCACCAGGGTCCTTTCACTCATTCTCCTGGGTCCAATTACCGCCTGTACCCTGACGGCTCTCAACCCCTTTCTGCCGCCCAGACTTGCCCTTTGTGCACCCGGACGTGTATACCCGCTGCTTCCTCGACCTCTACAGCACAGGGCCCCACCGATTTGAGCGTATCCAAACCGAACTCCTTTTCCTACCGCCCTCCGCCTCCCCCCACCCGCTCCTGTGTTCCCTACCTGCCCAATGGTACAATGTCGTCAGAGACCAGGTGAGCTTTTTAAAAACTGTGGTTCCCTGACAGGGAGAGCTTAGTGCTTTTTAAGTGCTGAAAATGAGGAATTTGTGATGATTTTTCTAATTCAGGATTGAAAACTATTCCTCTGGAACGGCCAAGAGGAGTGGACGAGTCTGGGTGACAAGCAAGCCCCCTACAGAAGGTACTTATGCTTGTGGTGAGCAGAGCATACCGTCCAGAATCGTGGATCACTGTGGTGCAGACCTGAAACGAACGTGACCCTGTGGGTCCACGACGCTTCCATAAAAAACACACGCCCGTCAGGTCACGGGCGGCGCTCAAAGTGTCTGTCTTTTCTGTGTCAGAGTTGGTGGCCACCGGACACAGCTTTGATAGCTCTTCGGCAAGTCCTGCTCTTGCCAAGTGAAAATTTTCCTTTTACAGCTTCTACTTGACCACCAAGCATGAAATCTGGGGAACGTGGGTTGTCTCCATCCCTGGGCATGCTGCCTATCAAGCCTTGATTGCCCCTTGTCCTTGAGACTCAAAGTGTGGCCGGAGGAGCGTGTCCTTGCCATCACCCAGGAACTCGTTGGAAATGCAGACTCTTGGGCCCTTCCTCGGGCCTATGCAATCAGGGTCAGCTTTTCAACGACTTCTCCAGGCGATGAGCACAGGCAGGTCAGAGAAACACTGTCCCCACTCATGTGCCTCTGGCCATGCCTCTCCAGCTCATGCTCCAGCTCCTTTAGACCTTTCTAGAGCGTCACCATAACCAGTGCACCCTGAATGGCTTTATTTGTATAATACCTGCATCCTGACTCCCCTTTGCTGAAACCTATTGTTTCTAACCCTGGCTAAACATTGGAATCACGAGGATGGCTTTAAAAAAAAAAAACAAAACAAAACACAATGCCTTTGCCCCAATCCCCGAAATTCTGATTTAATGGAAAGGGAGGTGTGGTCTAACGCCTAAGTTTCCTTTATGTAATTTTAATGAGTAGCCAAGACCTGAGAACTATGGACCCAAACATGAAGTTTCAATTCTTTATTAGGGCCCGTGAGTCCCTCTAGCGTTGAGTCCCTTGCCGGCCTTCTCCCTCTCACCACATTGTGTCCGGCATGCCTAAGACGTAGTTGGTGCCCCAGTGTGTTTGTTGAATGAATGAGATTTTGCACCTGCTACACCTGGCATGGTGAGTTCTGGAAAGAAATGGTGCTCCCTGCATTCTGAGAAACACAGAGGCTGCATTGTTGGGAGGAACCGGGGAAGGATGGAAGGTACATTTTGCAATTTATGACAAAGCAGATGCCTCATTTAACACCTACTGGGGACTGCAAACAACCGTGCAGGAATCCCCTTCATGGTCCTATCAATGATTCTACACAGCTCTTCTCCCAGACTGGCAGGCAAACAGGAAACAATGGCTCTTGCTACCCAATCAAATATTTTCTGCTTTTAATTGGGTAGCAACAGAGCTTTATCAAAGGCACTCAATCCTAGAGATAAAAACATACACCTTTTTATTTTGCAAATGGCTTTATTGTTTTTTTCCATGTGCTAAAACATAACGTGCTTGTTTGTGTTTTTTGAGGTTTTTTTCTCATTTTTCTTATATTCCTGACTGGCAACGAGGCCACTGCCAGCCGCACCTTGTACACAGAATGACTGTTAAGAATTTGGCCTACTTCATATTTTTAAAAGCAGATCAGAGGCATTATGACATTTTATCTCTCCAGCATCTCTTAAAAGTGTGGACATTGCTTACAGGCCGTCATGCTGCGAGTAATCTGGAAGCATTAGTGCTATCACACTAACAAAACCATACGCCGGTTGCTGCTATCACACCCAACACCATTATCCAGGAGTCCTGCTTACGTGTCGTCAGTTTCTCTCTTGAACAAGCTCTCTGGGTTCTGTCGTTGTTAACCTCACCCCTCAAATCCTGTGCCCTGCTCCATCCATTCAGAACAGACCCTCTGGAAAAGTACTTCCTGGGAACACCCAGCTTCAAAAGAAGAATGAGTCACATTGAAAGTACATCGTCATGTCCATTCCTGCCTCACACACCATTTGTGGAGAAAAGTCATAACATTCTGATTTCTGGGAAATTTAGGCACCTGGTTTTTCTCTTAAAGAGGAAAATCAGTAGGTCAGCTCACTTCCTTCATTCTCTATTTTTACATAGGCTTTTCTCTAATGATTTCCTTTCCCGCTACACCATGCCCACATTTCTCCTTTCCTTGCACTTACCTTCCCCCTCACCTGTTGAAGACCAGCAGCACAGTGTTCAAAATACCAAGTTAACTCACGAACACTTCTCTGGAAAACTGAGATTTGATTTCCAGTAACTTGGATCAAGGGTTTTCTTAAGCATTTGACTCTCAGTCTTGAACACAGTCTATTAATTATTCCATTAGCAATGATGAATCCCACTATGCCTCTTCCCCCTTAGGGCGAATTCATTTAGTGGAAGGTGGGCTTTCCACCGAGACCCATTTAAGGGAAAAGGACATTAACATCGAAATGAATTTTTAAATATAAAATAACACTTATTTACTAACACCGAGTTCATTCTGGACAGGAATGCTCTGCGCATGGTTGAAAAACCATTGCCACCAAAAGTCCAGAAGTGTTGGGACCACTGGAGGTGAATTCCAGAACACAGCTATATACTATAGAAGCAAACACATGGTGTTTAGGACCCACACTGAATTTTCAAATAATTCTGCTAATATTTATTGAGCAATTCGCCATGCTTCCATGAGTCCTTAAAACAACTCCAAGAGGTAGGTATGATGATGTCCATTTGTCAGTAAGTGAATTGCCCAGATTGCACAGGCAAATACGATCCAAAGCCCTTCTATTTCCTAGCCAAATACCCAGGACTCCGGCTCTCACACACCATGCCGGTCACTCTGAGGACAGTATCTCATTTCCCTTCAAACTGCATTGTTTCCTCATACCTCTGAAGAGGCTTCTGGAAACATGAGACCATTCAATTGCATGCAAATGTTTAGGTCTGTTTACACTTGTTTATTTTTCTGGGGAAAAGGGCTAAGTCCAACAGAAAAGTAAAAGTTAAGAACCACCCTTTAAAACTCTATAATTCAAAGTTCTGGCTATGCAATTGGCACCTTCGACCTCTCCCTCCCACAGTGCAGGTGCACGCACACACGCATTCACACACACGAACACATGCATGCATGTACACGCACACGCAGATAGATACACATATGTGCACATACGTGTGCGCGTGCGTACATGCACACCTGTACGTGCACACACATACAGGCACGCACATGTACACGCACACACGCACGCACAATACGTCCCTACAGAACCCCCACATCCTTAGTTTGAGTGGCAAATATACCTCTGACGCAAGGGGTATTTTCAAGACCAAGGTTGGCACAGCTCATATAACAACTAAAAATATATCCAGGGGAAACCATTTTTGCCTGGAACAGATTGCCTTTAGAAATGAAAATGGAGAGCAGTCGTTCAGGTGAGAATTTTATTACTCCTTCAGTCTGCTCAGAGGACAACAGTAATAGATACACAAATCCTTGGCTATAGATTCATTCCGGACTCAACGAACACTAATTAAGACACCTTTGCTTTCACAGCCTGTGGGATTTTTGCCATTAAAGGTATTCCCTCCACCAGACTTGTGTCCCAGAAAGAAAACAGCCACCTACTGAGACGCCCCAGCAGCCAGGAAGGATGAGATTCGATCATTCGAACGAAGGCCAGGGAAACAGTTATTGCAGGTGATAGCTGGACATCTGAGGGAAAAAAAATAATGAGCCTCAAACTCCAGATTCCTGCAGCTTAAAAATACGATTTGTAAACTGAAAATTTTAGTAGCTGAATTCACCGTTCACATCTAAATTGGTGACCTCAAAAGTCAAGGACACCTCACGAATAGAGAGAAGAAAATTATGGGAAGAAGATAAGAGACTCAGATGGTAGATTCAGAAAGCAACATGTGGAAAATGAATGCTGCACAAGCTAGGTATTTATTATCAAGGCATGGCAATAGTATTGTAGTTATGTTATCGGTGAAATCAATATTGTCATTCTTATGAATGGAATGATAAAATGTCAAGGACTTGCTTTAAAATTCTCAAACAATAACGACAACAACAAAACAGAACAAAAAACCCAGGAACAAGCCCAAGCAGAATGAAGGAAAGTGCAATGGGATGAAATAAGCATAAGGATATGTTGATAATAGTTGAAACTGGATAATGATGCAAGGGAGTTCTTTATCGTGTTTTGAAAGGAGTTAACACAAAGTGACAGAGAAGGGTAGAAGGTCGAGGGAGGCAACGGTATGGTAGACCGCTTGCTCTGAATCTCCCACGCTCACTGAAATGTACCTAGTTTCTTAATCACTTACAACAAACAAAACCCATAATGATAATATATGTAGGACATGCTAGAACATGAAGGAAATGTTCCAGAACCAGAAAGAAAAGAAAAACAAAAGCAGAGACCTAAATCTTGAGTTGGGAACACAAGCCATACATGGGTAAGTAGGAAGATTAATAACATATGGCAATCCAACGAAGAAAGGGAATTCTTTTGAACAGATAGTTCCCGAACAATTTGACTTTCATATGTAAAAACGTAAACAGATACATAAGCCTGACCCTTCCCTCACTCCATCTACAAAATGTAACTTAAAATGAGTCATAGACCATCTCGACATTTTTAAAGGGATCAGGATTGGACTTAATATTTTCTTTTTCTCTCTCTCTTTTTTTTTTTTAAAGATTTTATTTATTTATTTGACAGAGAGAGACAGCCAGCGAGAGAGGGAACACAAGCAGGGGGAGTGGGAGAGGGAGAAGCAGGCTCCCAGCGGAGGAGCCCGATGAGGGGCTCGATCCCAGGACTCTGGGATCACGCCTTGAGCCAGAGGCAGACACTTAAGGACTGAGCCACCCAGGTGCCCCTACACTTGATATTTTCTTTTCACCAGGTCTCAGGGCCTTTCTGTCACCACCTCGGATGAATTCCCGATGAAGCCAACACAATAACTTGAAGCCTTCATTTGCCTAATTATCACCACTAACCACCACCTGCTCCTCACGCTTATATCATTTGTATCACTGGACTCCTCCATCCTTCAGATGTCATTACTGCTATTTGCTGATAATTCTGGATCTACAGCCTTCCAGTCACGTGATAGAAGTGCACCTCCTGTCTCCCTTGTAGTTCTTTGGGGCCACGTGGATTGTTCTGGCCAATGAGTTGCGAGCAAAGAGATGCGCGTCACTTCCAGTGTCATTGATGGAATGACAGCGCAACCAGCAACATTCCAGATAGGAGCAGCTCCATCAACCTGAGTGCGAGGCACTGATGAGCAGAGTCCCCTATAACCCGTGACGAACGCAAAGTGAGAACAAGAAGCAGACCTTTTTTGTTCAGAACTGCTAAAAACTTGGGGTTCTGTTACCACACTGTAACCTGTCCCATTTCGATTAACACCACCCCTAGGTGGAGGAGATACCATTTTAATCACTTCGGAGTTTCATTCGTTCCTTTATTTACCAAGCCCCTACTTTGCACTAGGAATCTGCTGGCTCTGGGGACACAGAAGTGCAGAAAGCACTTGCCTAGGCCCTTTGCCTAGGTCTGTGACTATAGATATAAAAATGGGGAGGAAATAAAAACTCTATTTACCTAAGTAACTTGGCTTGTCCATTAGCCTCTCTGAGGTCAGTTCTCTCATCTGTAAAATACACGTAATACCTACCTTACGAGGGTTTTATAAAGATTAGCAACAATACCTGGTATATGAAGAGGAAATTAAACAATAGCTATAAATATTTTCTTTCATATTTCATAAAATATATTTTTGGCAAAGGATGAAAAGGTAGCAGAAAATAAGAATTTAAATTCTCTGCATATCAGTTGCCATTTTCACATTATTCTTTATCCTAAGACACATTGGTGTTTGTGTTCCTTTTTCAATGTAGCGATTGGTACCAATTGGCCTGCCAGCCCCGAGCCGACTAGTTCCAGGAACTGTAGCAAGTAGCCTGGGCTTCCTTGGAGACGAACCGCCTCAGAGACGACCCTGTGTTTCCATGGGCTGAGCTTGCTAAGGACAAGTACCATGTTCCCACAAGCTCTCAGGAAGATCTGTGTGGAAGCGGACCTCTGACGTGCTGGGACCTTTTCTGCATTCAGGACAGCTCAAAGGTGGGAGACGCAAGGCGAGAAAAGATGTGGTCCCCAGAGGATCGGTAGGCCAGAGGGACTTGAGAAGGTGTGCATGTGGCCTACACAATGATTTTCATCAGAATGAATGAATGCGTCTCTGTGAGTGGGTGTCCATGATTCAGGCCAGGCCCCAGCGCCGAAGGAAGGATGTGCATAATTTGGAAGCGTTCCCCAGCTTCCTCAGTGTCGAACAGAAATTGAGAAAAAAGGCTGCACATGGAGGTAGTTTTCTTGAGATAATCATCACTGCCACATCGAAACAGTCCCTCAGCCCTCTCAGCAAGAGTGATGACATTTGGACTGTCTAGAAAACATGCAAAATAGCCAAGCGTTCGCTTGATCGTTAGGACTTGAGCCGCAATGGAAAAACAAATTCAGTGCTCACACCCTGGGGAGCTAAGCAAAGCCAGTGAGCTGTTGACTAACAAGCCTGAGGAATGGGCAGGTCTTCGGGGGTGAGGACAATGCTTTCAGCGTGCTGACATGCTACATTTGAGGCGCCTAAGGAGTTGGTGAGTATGCGGTCAGAAATACGAATGTAAGCCCGGGTGAAAGTGTTGGGGCTAAAGAGACATATTCGGGAGCCATCCTTACGTAAATAGTAATTGAATCCTTGAACGTGATTGAAGATAGTCCAGATTCTGGACAATGAAGACGGGAAAGGTAAGAGGATGGTGTGAACACCATCAAGATTGCGAAGAACATCGGGTCTTCTCTGCAGTGACTAGAAAAGAAATAAGAAAAATAAACAGGAACGTCGGGTTGGTCCCTGTCTTTTGTTCAGCCATTAAAGCCTCAAAGTGCCAGTTCTTCCCAAGCAGTATAACATAAAAAGTAAGAGCACGAGGTTTTCAAATCAGGTAGACCGGGATTTGAATCGGTTCCAGAATGTACTACATGTGTGACCTTGAGCAAGTAATTTAATCTCTGAGTTTCGGTTTCTTCATCTATAAAATATGATAACACCTACAACAAATAGCTGTTTGTTAATTAGAGAATGAGATAGTGCATACATATACGGTACAATGTCTTGTAAATAGTGTGTGCAAAGATGTTCCATAAAGATAGTATGATTATGATTATAAAAGAAAAATATCTAGGTGTCCAACAAAAATCCACACACCCTCTTCCGTGGTGTAGAATTGTTGCTAGAAAGTGGATGCCCAGGGGAACCTGGGTGGCTCAGTCGGTTAAGTGTCTGAGTCTTGATTTTGGCTCAGGTTGTGATCTCCAGGGTCGTGGGATCGAGCCCCATGTCAGGCTCTGTGCTGGAGCCTGTTCAAGATTCTCTCTTTCCCTCTCCCTCTGCCCCTCCCTGACCCTCCCACACTCTCTCTCTCTTTAAAATATATAAATAAATAAAATTAAAAGAAAAAGTGGCTTCCTAGCCAGAAACTACATTTCCCAGGCTCCCTTGCAGTTAGGAGGCCATGTGACTGAGTTCTGGCCAGCAGAAGGGGAGAGGAACAGACACGCACAACTCCCAGGTCTGGCCCATAAAATCCTGCCATGCAGTGCTTCCCCATTCTTTTCTCCTTCGGACTGACAGCATGTGAATCTTGGAAGCCACATGTTGGAGAGAGCGGAGTGAGGCCTGGGTCCCAGAATATGATGTGGGGGAAGGTTATCCTGCTGAACTCTTCAGTCACAGCAGGAAATGAATTGTGAGTGTGTTAGAGCCATTATATATTTGGGGGTCTATTTGTTACAGCAGGTTTAAACAGCAAATAACAAATAAAGTAGCAGTTAGCCTCTTCTGATGGGTTTTATTTTTCAGGGACATGGCTCCTGAGAGTCAAGCATGTTGGTAGATAATAGTATCACGCTCATGCCGTCAGGCCCCACTTCTGTACTTGTTAGGGGGCTCAGTACTCAGAGGTATATGCTGTAATCTTTTGAGGGGGAAGAGAAGGCGTTGACCGTGTTAGGGTCAGATATCACAGGCTTTTAATAATACGCCACAGGAAACAAAGAAGGCTCTGAAAGAGGGCAGGACATAGGAGATTGAAGTCTGCAGAAGTGTGGTCAGTAAGGACTTCCTTGTGGCAATGCGCCAGGGGGACTCTTAAAAACAAAGGTGTCCGGGGGCACTGACTGGCTCGGTGGGTGGAGCATGTGGCTCTTGATCTTGAGGTTGTGAGTTCAAGCCCCACGCTGGGTGTAGAGAATACTTAAAAATAAAATCTTTTTTTAAAAAAACCCCAAAACCCCCCACAGACGTCATATATTCCTTTTTATGTTACTTACATTGCTGAAACGTAAACGTCCTTCTCCCAAAACTTAAACAAGGCTGCTATGTGCACACACACACACACGCACACACACTACATCTCTATAATATACATCTCTGAACGTACCACACAGTTTTCTGTAGAGATATGGCTGAAAAGCTTTGGGAAAGCCAAAATTTAAAAGAGTTACTACATTGTGCTCAGATGGAAGGAAGGGTAATGGTAATCATGAAAACTTAGTGGAGCAGGGGTGGAGAGGAGAAAGGGGGAAAAAAAAAAAAGAAAGAAAGAAGGGTCAGACTTTGCCAGTGTTTCTCAGTGTCCAGGAAGAAATCCACTGGGCCTGGTTGATTACGGTATGTCCATACAATGGAAAAATGAGACGTCTTGGAAAGATACCCAAGGTATAATGTTAAGTGAAAAAACAAGGCATATGATGGTGTGTCTAGAATACTACCAGAAGTTCATATAAAATGTGAATGAAAGACACACACAAACATGTATGTCCCTACACACATTGAATATCTCTGGAAGGAAGCAAGGATATTGGCAAGGATTGGAGAACTGCGAACAGAGGTGGGAGCATGGTTCTGTTTTCACTGCATTGTCTTTTTTTATTTGAATTTTTTTAGCATGTGCATGTTTATTCTTATTTTCCAGGAAAAATAATAAGTAGTAAATAAAAAGAACAGTAGATAATCTGAAAAATTGTTTTGTAGTTTTGTTTTGTTTGCCTTGAGCAAGTCAGCTACACACACAAAACAATGAAAGGGTAGATAAAATTGGATGTGCATTCTAAATTCACTCCTTTCCCTCTGATTCTAGCTGTACCAATGCCCTTACTAAAATTATAATTGGCTTTTCATATACGTAAGTGTAAAGAGAGAAAACAAACTGCCCAGTGAGTGCACTGTCTTCTGGTTCCCTCATGGTTATATTTCTTATTCTAAATCGATCATCTCCTCTTGGAAGTTGGATTATAATAACTGTTCCTCTATGCCTCATCAGAACACCTACATCTGAAACTCCAACCAGAAGACCAGATCTGGTAAGGGGATTTGCCCAGGAGAGCGACAGCTGGTCAGTCTGGAACATTCCATTTGCTGAGGGGGTGACTAACGGCCAGAGGAGAGGAAGAACAGGTTGCCTAAGTGGCCCCCATGCCTAGGTCAGCCACGCTCCCCACCCCCACTCCACAAGCTCTTCCACTCACCATTCATCCGGCCCTTTATCCCATGGAACCCAGGCCATTTCTGGCAGGAAAGGGAAGAAATGCAACTTTTTCTCATTAGCCAATGGTTCTGTACCTCAGGAGAGGGCTAAAATATTAGCGAAGGACCTGTCGTGAACCAAAAGACACAAAACAACAACGAAAGCAAACTTGGGCTGTCTGGAGACTGTGTCATTAAAAATTATTTCATCCCGCTCGGCTCCGGAGACGTGATTTACAGGAGGCAGTCAGCCTACCCAGGTGGTGGGAGCTCATTTTTAATAAATGATAGCGAGTAGGTTTATCCTGACCTGTGACTATGAGTCACTGTATTTGAAGCTGCCTGACAAACACCACCAGAAACAGATGACCTTGTCCAGGGGACTTTTTCTTTCAGAGGAACTAAGCGCATTTCCTGATAGTGGGACTGAGGCATGAACGTCTCAGATCAGATCAGCCAGAGAGGCGTGGGCCTGTCAACTGAGGACCAGAACACATTGTCGCCAGGGTCCCTTTCTCCTCAAGAGGTCTGTGATTCAGCGTGCTTGGAAACCTGGTGGGAGGACCAGCATTTCATTCTGACTAAAACTGAACTGTGGTGGGAGAGGAGGCTACCTTACCTTTTGGGGGGAAAAAACCATATGCTTGTGATTCCCGCTGTCATTACTAAAAATAGTGCAAATGAGTAACAGGCCTGAAGCTCAGCAACCATTGGTTACTTCAGAGCCCCTTTCACTGTGACCAAGCACCTTCCCAAGTATGAAATGAGGAGACTGTTCACAGGTGCATGGGTATCTGTGATGTGTCAGGCTGTGGGCCAGGGACATGAGGGAGGGATTTTTTGTGAATCCCCACAGACGTAGGAGTGACAGGGACATTGCCCTGTCAGAGGCCACAGTGTCATCCCTTTGACGGACACTCGCCTTCCACAGTCTGGGAGCTGCACAGAGCACAGCTTGGGGCCCTTGGGGTCAGCTTCCCAGAGGCAGTAGTGAGTGGCCAGCTCCAACCCCCTTCTCTCTCTTCTCTTCTTTCTCTTCTCTTCTCTTCTCTTCTCTTCTCTTCTCTTCTCTTCTCTTCTCTTCTCTTCTCTTTCTTTCTTTCTTTCTTTCTTTCTTTTTCTTTCTTTCTCTTCTCTTCTCTTCTCTTCTCTTCTCTTCTCTTCTCCCCATTTCTTCTGCTTGTTTGCCTCTTGCTTGGAAGTACCATTCTATCATCTAATAGTACCTTTTTTTAAAGGCAAGAAGAAGCAGGTGTTTGGGCTCAGAGATAAATGGGAATGGTGCTTTCTCCCTCAGCTAGAAAAGGGAAGACTGACAGTCTGAATCTCAATCCCAAAGAAGAAGGTAAAGTATAGGGGAGCTAGATCAGTCCAAAGCCGAGCAACCTAAAACTCATTTTATTTCCAGTCTTTGTTTTGGTGTAATTTTGGCCCAAACAAAGGATGCCAAACAGATGTAGTAAAAACTTGTGTGTGAGCGCCCAAGCACGCTTGCTTATATAAACAAGAAAAATCTCTGGAAAAATACAAAAGAAACATAACTTTGCTTCCAGGAGGGAACTTCTTGCACCTTCCTAATGTGGAATCAGGTGGGTAGATTACCTATTCGAGCTCTACGTCAATAAAATGTATAGAAAGCAGAACGCTTCTTAGCTAATGGGTATAAGGAAACGGTGATTCCCACGTGAGAAGTAATGAGTTAACGTTACAGGGAAGTGAACCTATCAGCAAATGAAACACTTCCAGATGAGTGTCACGGTAGGAGGTCTCACAATCAGATACACACACACACAGACACACACAGCCCATTTCCAGTACATGGCAGGGTAAAAAGGTTGCGGTTTTTGAGACTCAAGAATATGTAAATCTTTAATATTTCTATTTCAATAACTGTATAAGTAACACATACCAGATACAGAAGACATTGAAAATATTTTTTTAAATAAAATTACATTACTCCCACAATCAGAATGAACTATTTCAAGTCCTTGCCCTGCCTAGAGGAAGAAGAGTCAAGATACAAGACCACTGTTTGGGCATCTCTGAAAAAATCTTGGTGAGGAATTGGCCCAGAGGGAGAAAGCCCTTTAAAAAAAGTCTGCCAACCCCAAATCCATAGCTTGAGGTTTTGAATGTTTTCCATTTAAAGTCTTTCAACAAATAAGGCAACATTTTTTTCTCTCTCTTGGGATCATCAAGTATCTGATTCCTGCAGTGTGGAAGATTCTCTAGGATCCCTTCAGAAAATATCCGGCTTTTCCTAATCTGGATAGACCAAGGTTGAGTTTTCCAGAAAAGAGGAAGTGGGCCACCATCAACCATGGCTTCTCTATGGCCCACCAATGATCGAGAGGTTCTAACCTTGAACTAGGTCAGCTGCACCCCTTTGCCACCCTGTACTATCCACCCAACATTCCCTCCAAAGAAATACAATTCAATTTGTTTACTGCATTATATTTCTTAAGTTAAACTCCCTTTGGAGGGTTAAAGTAAAGTGAAATCCCGAGATGCCACAAACAGAAGGATGAAAGATATATTGTTTTACATTGTTTAGAGGTATAGTCCCTCAATATGGCACCCACGCGATTCACACCATGCACACGTGGGACTCACTTTCCTTTATGTCGCTTTGTGATAGAGTATTGCAATTAAAAGCAGGGCTTTGAAGTCAACCAGCCTAGGATCCCATTATTGGGGCCGCCAATTATTTAATTGGGACTTTGGGCTACCTTTTTACGCTCTTAAGTCTCTATTTCCTCATCTATGAAATCAGAATAATAGTACCTTCCTCATGAAGTTTTTGTGAGATTTAGATGAAAAGGTATTAAAAGATGAACCCAGGAGGGCATGGTGCACAGTGAGTCAACATTATCTGTTATCCTTGTTCACATATTGTGGAAGCGAGAGTGACTGTCTTGTAGGTGAGTCAACATTGGTCATAGCTTCCTGTCCCCTTCTGCCGTTGCCAGTCTTTGACACTTGTTCTCGTCTGTTGGGAATAGAGAAAAAAAAAATCCATTTAATTCCATGTGTCTGGTTTACTTTATTAGGTTCAAAGAGTTGAGTGAAACTGGGTTTTAAAATATCTATGAATTTCAAATGTCTCTGTGAGCTTTGGTGGCATTTCCTAGCAATTGCCGAGAGCCAGTTAGTTTTTCTTTTATTTCATACAGGTTTAGCCATGTTTAGCCAAATTCTTATGTTCTATTTTTCCAGGTTCTAGAGCCCTTTACTTCTCAGGATCCATAAAGTAACAACTGATGTCTTGAGCCCCATCTAGTTCTGTCCCCACCACCACCACTACCCACCCTGTACGAGTAAACAAACAACACGTTGTCAGAAAGGAATGTGTTCTATTGTTAAGGATCACAGATCGCAGGTGAGCTGTCTTTAAGAAAACTCCAAACAATAAAAAGATGGCTTCCAAAAAAAAATTTTTTTTTTCTAAAATCCCAAGTAGTCTGGGAAGCTTGGCAAGGAGTTTTCAAAATCCTCTTAGTCCCATGTGAAAAATGGAGAGTCCACCGACATCAGCTCCCAGCTTCCCCAGACAAGAAAAGAACATCCCAGTTGCGCAAGGACCCAGCAAGTGACTTCAGAGGACTCTGGAGTGCCCAGCCACTCTTTTCTAGATCATTGTGCGAAAGGGCCCAAGGTCATAGAATTTGGAATTTTTTTACATAACAAGTAAGACACAGTTCCTATATCCCACAGCACTGAGAAATGTCAGCATATAAGGCACTTGTGTTCAAAAAGAACACTTTCCCACCAAAATAAAGATAGAGCCATGTATATTGGCTTAATTCCAACTTGCTTGATATGTTCTGTAAATTCCTCCAGTGTGTTCCTAAAAGGAGACTATGAGAACACGTACTGTACTCCCACGGCTTTTCCCCCTTTCCCCCCATTCCACTCCTACCATTCCCACCCCAGCCCTACCAAATAACAATAACTTTAAAAAAGATTAATAAATAGGATGTCTTGCATTTGCATGATAGGTTTTCCTAAAAGGAGGCTGTATCCTGTTTATTACAAGGAGGGAAACTAGAATGAAGTAACTTAAGCCATTAATACAAGGCACGACTATATTGAATAAAACAAGGGCTACAGGACCAAAAGTAAGTTCTACTGCAAACATCTCAACATTGAGGAAATGAAGTAAAAAGAAGAACACAAAACGCCAGCCCCAGGACATTGAAGTCTAGTAAATGGTGGTTTTTTAATCTAAATTAAGAAGGATCTATAAGCTAGGAGTCGGGCACCAGCAGGACAGTCGCTGAGAAGGCAAAGCAGGTGAATAGAGAAAGGGAGAAATTGCGTAATGCCGGGGGCGGGGGGTGGGGGAGGGATGGCTGTCAGGAGAGGGAAATTAATTTCCTGGTAGGGGGACCATACATCCCAGTTGGCCTGACGTGATCACAGATTATGCGTGTAGACCCAGTTTAAGGAGTAGTGGCACCTCCTTTCCCTCTCAGAAGTGTCTTTATTTGGATGAGAAGTTAGCTAGTCACCCTACCAATGGGAAACATTATCAAGACATTAAATCTTCCACGAGGGACAATAAGGAAGAGTCACATTTTTTTTAGAAGAGACAAAATATGGTGAATTGATTNTTCATACTTTTTTTAGAAGAGACAAAATATGGTGAATTGATTGATATTCCATACAGAATGTTTCAGGGTATTGATATCAATACATAAGAGTTGATATGGCACAGAGCGGAGCCCAGGGCATTATTATCCCTCGGGGATATCACAGCCTATTACCATCCTTTGCCCTTGAACTCCCTGTGTATTTGTAAACTTGCACCACTGCGGCCATGTGTAACAGTATGTCCTATACTATGGCTATGTGCCTGTCACATCTATTGAGTATTTCTTCTATTCAGAGGTAAATTCCTTAGGGTAGAGATCATGCCTTTTTCTCCTCTTTGTATCCTTGCCCAGTGACAAGAAGAAACAGTGACCAGAAGAGGTTTGTACACAGAGAAGTAATAAATTCTTATATCTCCCATTAGAATGTTATCATTGAGGCTGCTAGCTGCCCACCAAAATCCATTTCATCCTTATTTCTGGGCAGATAGCCGACCGCATTTCCCAGACTCCTTTGCAGTCAGGAGCACTCCATGACTAAGTTCTCCATCATCAGAATGTGAATGGAAATGGTATGTGTCACTTCTAGGTTTGTGCCTGAGAAATCGGTTGCGTCTCCTCTGTATTCTTGTGTTCCTTCCTTCTAGCAAACCCACCCACCTTCCAAGCTTCATCCGTGTGGCCATTATAAGACCCTGGTTGATGGTACAAAGGACTAGTAGAAGGAAACTTGGTCCTTGATAGTTTGTGTGGAGGAGAGCTGTCTGCCACACTGGAATGTTCCCTTGGACTGTTATGTGA
This sequence comes from Ailuropoda melanoleuca, assembly GCF_002007445.2. Classification (NCBI taxonomy): domain Eukaryota; kingdom Metazoa; phylum Chordata; class Mammalia; order Carnivora; family Ursidae; genus Ailuropoda; species Ailuropoda melanoleuca. The sequence goes on along the minus strand of NC_048235.1, from coordinate 24,410,713 downwards.
GAAAAAAATTAACTTCTATCTTCTTTAACCACTGAACTATCACTATATCTCTATTATTATAGCTAGCCAGACCCATCTAGTAGAAATATAAACTCCAGTAGGTTGGGGATCTTGACTGCCTTGTTTGCGCCTGGCAGGAAATAGGCATTAACAAGTATTTGTTAAACTAATGAATAAAATCACCCCCCTGAAATGAGAAAGACAGAAAATTTGCTAAGACTTGAAGGCTCTTCCTAGATACCACTAGAAAACAGCTTATCTACTATGGGAATATTTCTACGTACTTTATGAACTTAGCATTGCAGCCTATTGTGAAATTAAAGTAATACGATAGGGGCGCCTGGGTGGCACAGTGGTTAAGCATCTGCCTTCAGCTCAGGGCGTGATCCCGGCGTTGGGGGATCGAGCCCCACATCAGGCTCCTCTGCTATGAGCNAATGAGAAAGACAGAAAATTTGCTAAGACTTGAAGGCTCTTCCCAGATACCACTAGAAAACAGCCTATCTACTATGGGAATATTTCTACGTACTTTATGAACTTAGCATTGCAGCCTATTGTGAAATTAAAGTAATACGATAATGTTGAGCCTTGATGGGAAAAATTAAAATGTATTAATCAGGCAGTTCTTTTCCAATACTATTAATGAAAGATAGTCCCTGACCAAGTCTGCATAGTATATATGCCTCTTTCAAGAAGAGATTGNTAAATAAAGTAATACGATAATGTTGAGCCTTGACGGGAAAAATTAAAATGTATTAATCAGGCAGTTCTTTTCCAATACTATTAATGAAAGATAGTCCCTGACCAAGTCTGCATAGTATATATGCCTCTTTCAAGAAGAGATTGACTGATAAACCTGGCACAGATTAATGTAAACATGTTAAGATTATCCAAATCCTTTTGTTCTGTTTCTGATTCCATCAAGCCACTGTGTGATATTCTTTGATTTCATAAGCAATATTTCCTATCAGAAGAAAAATAAGGAGCAGTTATTCACCAATGTATATGAACTCAACTGTTATTCGTATCCACGTAGCAGTCAGTATAAGCTAGGTTATGCCGCAAGAACAGAAACTCCCCAATCTAAGTGCTATATAAGAACAAAGCTTTATTTATTGTGATCACTTAACTGCCCATCATGGGTTCACAGGTGAATCCTGGATCTAGAAAGATGGAGTACCTCCCAGCTAAATGTTGTCAGTCACTGCCACAATCTAAAAAACATGGCCATGGAGGGTCTTGAACTAGCAATTAAATGCTCCATTTAAAGTGACGACTGGCCTGGTTTTCTAAAGACTGTCCCAGTTTAATGCTGTAAGCCCCACATCCTGGGACACCTCTTAGTCTCAGGCAAATCGGGATGGTCCATCACAGTTCTAGTCTAGAAGTGACACATATCATTTATATTCACAACTCAATGTCTAGAATCAGTCACATGGCTTCACCTAACCACAAAGTGGGGCAGGGAAGTACAATCTGAAAATATGACCAGAAGTGGGAAGAACCAGAAATAGTTGCCAACCAGCATTAGCCTAACCCCTTATCATGTATTGGTATTCTTGTTTTTTTTAAAGGTTTGTTTAATTTTTTTAGAGACAGAGAGTACATGAGTAGGGGTGGAGGGAGAGGGAGAAGAGAAGCGGACTCTCCACTGAGCAGGAAACCTGACTCAGGCTCATGGGGCTTATGGGGCTCAATCCAAGCCCATGACCAGAGCTGAAACCAAGAGTCAGATGCTCAACCAATTGAGCCATCCAGGCGCCCCATAAATTGATATTCCTACTTAGAAATCATTCTCTTATGAGTTTTTTTTTCTCCTTGCTTTTGATTCTATGGGCGCTTGGTTATACAAGTAAATTTTGAATTTGGCTCAGAGTATTAAATCCCCACTCTACGCTGAGTTATGCAGGTTCTGTAGAAATAAATACTCTATAAGCCCTGCCCTCAAAGAGTTTAAAATTATTAAGGGAAATAAGATACAAATATTATAATGTAAGGTGGAAACAGAAGAATATAAAGAGGCTAGGGCATTAAGGATAGGGGGAATCACGCCCAGCTGAGAAGACATTCAGAAGAGGAACCCAAGGGGAAGAGTATTACCTCCATGGTAACATTCTCGCCATTCTTCTTCATCAGAGGACAGTAGCCATTAAAACCCACCTGCCTTGAATGAGTTGAAAACCATTCTCAACTTTTCTATATGGAAAATGAAGAAAATATTTTGCCTTGAGAGATGTTTGGCATTTTCCTATTCTGGTTGTGATGCATGCAGCCTGAGAAGAGCCAGTGTCATACATACTGTTTTGGTACATGTAAGCCCAGCGTTGAAAAAAGTACAATTACACCAAGTCAAGGAGAGAGATTTAACCACAAGTTGTGTTCAAATTGGATACCATTCAGTTTTGTGGTGGCAAAACAGTCCTGCCTCCTACACAGGTTTTGTGGGTTAGTTCATAAATGCTATCCTTCAAAGCCCTGTGAGGTTCCTCCATGAGATTAAAGTCCCCAAGAAGTTTTATGATTGAAAACTCCCCTTCGCCTAGGATTTATTTAGCTGTTCCCCTGACACACTCTCGCTAACTCTAGCTCCGGTGGGAATCGTACAGGGAAATTTACTCATAAGTCACAAAACCAAGCTAATATGACAAGCAGAGAAGAGCCATCTGGCAAATTGTTTGTAAAACACTTTCCTTGTGTTTGTTAAATCCTGTTTCCTTGTAAGTCACTTACCGGGAGACCTAGCACACACAGCTGAACAAATGTTAAAAGTCCCCCAAAGCTTTCTTGGTGAGTAGCAAGGGCAGGAAAAGAGTTAAAGCCTTCCAGGTATAAAATGCAGACTTAATAAGGAAAACTTAGCTTCCTTTAGTGTTAGGCATTATGAAGGAGATGCAGGCATTATGCAAGACTCAGAAGTTTCTAAAACTTTTTTTTTTTTAAAGATTTTATTTATTTGACAGAGAGGGACCCAGGGAGAGAGGGAACACAAGCAGGGGGAGTGGGAGAGGGAGAAGCAGGCTTCCCGCTGAGCAGGGAGCCCAACACGGGGCTCAATCCTGGGAGCTTGAGATCATGACCTGAGCTGAAGGCAGACGCCTAACGACTGAGCCCCAGGCACCCCGCTTTTAGAACTTCTAATAACTGACATTAACAAAACTAGCCTTTGGTAGGTTAAAGAGCCAGACTGCTTTCTTGGAGTTTATAAGAAATTGAGAAGGAGAGAGAGAAGGAGACATGGACACACACACACACACACACACACACACACACACACACACACACACACATACGGTTCCCTCAGACTTCCAGGGCAGAACCAGAGTTCTAAGATGGTTAGACGTGCAGCACAATATTCCATCCAGGACAAGAGGTATGAAAATGAAAAGGCCTCAGACTCTCACGCGGCTGACTGTGGGTAGGGAGCAGAAACCATTAGACAAAATCCAATCAAGCCCAGCAGAGTCTTTGACTAATAAAGCACCAGACTTACTCCATTTCGCTTCAAAGCACAGTTTACATCTCTCCAGTCATTGTCTTTGGGCCCTGGGACTTTGAAACGCTCAAAGACTTTAAATGGGTCTTGGATTAGCAGCTGATAATTAGCAATCCCCATTTCTCACTTTGGTTTTTATTCAGGGCTTCATTAGTAAAGACCACATTGACTCTTGGGGTTTGGAATAGCAAAGTGGGGCTTCACACCCTAGCCCGCCACCCCTCTCTCCCTGCTCCCTTCCTCCCCTCTGCCTCACTCTCTTCTGACACCAGAAACACAGGTGTGGCCCCCCGCCCAGCCTCAGCTGCTCTGACCGCTCAGCAGCTGAAAGCGTGGGCTGGGGTGTGGACAGCTGTTGTCCCTCGGGTTCCTACGGAGGGATGGCCGCCAGAGGTAGAGACCTGCAAAATGGATAAAACGTGTTTGAGTCAACTGAGGCGATGTCAGATGACCAATTTGCAAAACAGGAGTTTCCAGCCTGAAGTGAATGAAGGCTTTTAGCAGAGCCCCCAGCTTCCATGGACCCCCATGAGTGGGAGGTGTCCCACACCTCGGTACTCACTGACTTCCCACGAATTCGCCCCACTCTAGGGTGAGTGATGGTCCTCATGAATCCACTAGTGCTGGGATGAAGACAGGGAAACGTACTGGTTAATATCCTGAAGTGCCTGCTGTCCCAGGATCATGCGGGTGAGGGGGGGTGAGTCTTGTTTAAAGTCTTGTGTCAGGGATCATACATTTTTCTACTTGACTTTCTTTTTTCTTTTTCTTCTTCTTCTTTTTTTTTTTTAAAGATTTTATTTATTTATTACAGAGAGACAGCCAGCGAGAGAGGGAACACAAGCAGGGGGAGTGGGAGAGGAAGAAGCAGGCTCATAACGGAGGAGCCTGATGTGGGGCTCGATCCCATAACGCCGGGATCACGCCCTGAGCCAAAGGCAGATGCTTAACCGCTGTGCCACCCAGGCACCCCTTCTTCTTTTTTTTTTTTTTTCTAAGATTTATTTACTTATTTTAGAGAGAGAGCACAGGGTGGGGGGAGGGAGAGGGAGAGAGTCCTAAGGACTCTGTGCTGAGTGTGGAGCCTGATACAGGGCTCGATCTCACGACCTCGAGATCACCACCTGAGCTGAAACCAAGAGTCAGACACTTAACTGTCTGAGCCGCCCAGAAGCCCCTTTGCTTCACTTTCTCCGTCTCTCTAGTGGGGCTGGTCAGAGCCAACCCCACATCTCCTGCTGGCACGTACCGTCTCCACAACCTTAGCTTTGCCATACTTTGGAGAAGAAAGTGTTGATTTTTAAAGCAAGAAATCTATAAATAAGATGCACTGGAGGGATTGGGAAGCTTAAAAATCCGTTTTGTTTCAAATAAAGTTGCCAAGTCCTGGACATTTTCACACTGGCCTCTCCAGACAGCTTGGTTTCCACGACGTATCTTCAGAAATTCTTTTTCCGACTACGCTTGCTGATTTCCTAACTGTCCATGTCGACAAGGGCTGCAGAGGCTCTGGCGACCTGAAGCTTTATCGCACTGAGCCTGAGTGGGGCTTCCATTACTTTCAAAGCCAGAAAATGTCATCCTTTATTGTCTTCTCATTAGCCATCTGAGCGGAAGAGATGAGACTGAGAGCCAGGGGTGCTGTGTCTTACAGGAGTGCTGTGGACTCAGGTCTGCTGTTTATTCAATGTTTACATTTTTGCCAGCCTCCTGCAGAGATGCTCCAGGCCACTTTGCCACGCACAAGGTCAAATTCCATTTGCATCCATTCACTGGAGCCCCTGGGACACTTGAAGGTCAAAAGCCTTTTTCCCTTTGTGCTCTCTCTGGCTTGACCCCCCTCCTGCCTCGGTCAAGTTGAAAGAGTGGGCAGATAGGAGAAGCAGGAACAAGAAGAAAACAGGGTCTGTCTGGCTGGTCTTCCTCTGGTGGCAAATGTGCCCCCCACCCCTCCCCTGTCCCCCATGTCCAGCTCCAAGGTATCTGTTTGGAAGAGGTGGGACAAAGTAATGATCATCAGAACCAGAACGGTGAGGAGGACGAGACCAGATGGTTCACCTAAGAGGCAGTCCCAATCGGGACATCAGCAGAGTTAATCGACACATGGAGGTTCTTCATTCCTGGACTTTGAGGAAGAAAATTCAAATCACAGGGGGCACCTGGGTGGCTCAGTCGGTTAAGTGTCTGCCTTTGGCTCACGTCATGATCTCAGGGACCTTCGATCCAGCCCCTGCATTGGACTCCCTGTCCTGAGGGCAGCTTGCTTCTCCCTCTCCCTCTGCCCTTCCACCTGACTCATGCTTTCTCTCAAATAAATAAATAAAATCTTAAAGAAAAAAAAAGAAAGAAAATTCAGATTACGGTGTTGCACATGCAAATCACGTCACAGGTCCTGGAAAGCACTGTGCGTGTTGAGAGAGGAGGGTTAACTCGGGGAAAAGGAAGCCTGGTGTCTGTCGGCCTGTCTGCACCCTGCCTTCCACCCCAGGTACCTGGGGCCCCGCCCGCCAGGCAGCGCAGGCAGGGTCTTTAGGAAGACAAGCGTTTAAATACAACAACGGGGCAAAGAAAGGTTTGCAGTTTATCCAGGTATTTGCTTTTCTTTCTCCTTTGTTTTGCTCACAATGTAGCAGGCCCCCAAATGAGTTGGGAAATATACGCAAACACAAAGTGCTCAAAAAGAGATGAAATTTGTGAAAACAGATGATGGTAAGGGACAAGGGGGAGGGATGGCATGGAGAATGGGTGGTGGGCGCAGAAGTGCCACTTCCAGGAATGGGTTCTGAGAAGTAACTGCGTAAATAGATAGGTGTGAGTGTATGTATCTTAGCATCATTTATAATAGCCAAAAATGAGAAAAAAAACCATCAATAGGACATCAGTTAAATAAATGGTGGCATGTCCACAGAACAGAATACCATGGAGCCATTCCGAAACATTGTAAAAACAGCATCGTGCAGTTGCATTCCACATGGTTAGACGTCTACAGCGTGGTAAGTTTGAAAGCAAGTTGCAGGGGCTCCTGGATGGTTAAGCGATGGTGGAAGCTGGGACATCTGCACTCGGGAGCACGCGTGTTGCACCGGGCAGCTCCCGGGATCACGTGAGCTGCGGTCCCCTGGGCAGCGCTGGCCGTCTCTTGATACCTGGCTGGACGGACGCTCCCAGCATTCTGCGTCTGTCCCCAGCTGCTTTATGGGACGGATTTGAAGATTTGTGATTTTGGTCACTCCTCAGAGGAAAATACAAACACCAAATGAGTCAGAGAAACTACCTGTAAGGAAAAATAGAATAAGCCCCCCGCTACCCCCCTCACCCCTGCCTCAAATACACTAGTCTGAATTTCCATGTTTCCTGGGGTCAAGTTGAGAGTGATAAAAGAGAATCCGAAGATAACCTCTGGCTTCCGTGCATGAAGACCAGGTAAAACCAAGCTTATTTGAGGTAAAACAAACAGAAAAGGAGACACTGATGCCTTGTGCCACGTTATGAGGACATCATCTTCCTCTGTTTCCTTTCCGCCCCCAGCAATTTAAAGGAAGACTCTCCCCGGTGGCGGTGTGTTACAGTTTCTGTAATTTCCCTAAGCAGAGGCCTGGACAGACAGATAAAGCCTCTCCCAGCCGGGGAAGGACTGGGGGAGGGAGGGAGGCCCGGAGCAGAGCGATGACAAGAAAGAAGGAAGGAAGGAACAGGAACGCAGCTGGAAGCAGGCCTGAGGGTCCTAGTGGGGTTGGGGGGTTTGCTCTGCTCTGGTGAAGACTGAAGACACAGTGAGGACCCCAAAGGCTGAAATCCTGGTGCTTCTGAAGCCCCCAAGTCAATAAGAAAGAGGGCAGGAGAGAGGGGACAGAACGTTGGTCTGTGCCCATGTGAGTGCTCCTGGATGCTCCCTCAGTTCTCAGTGTGAAAAGAAAGTTAAAGAATCATCCAGGCTTCCATCGGCTAGGAGCAAAAGAAGGAAAGGGAATTTCCTTCTAAAGCCTCTGCAACAGGCAAGATTCTCTTTCCGAAGCAAGGCAAGGGACGGTGCAGTGCGCTCGGGTCTGGCCGGAGCCCCGGAGCCATGACATTAGAGGCTTTGGCAGTGGTCAGGGACGGAGCCTACAGAAAGGCCTTCACCTCTCTTAAGTCGGAGGGGGCCATGGAGGTGGGGGAGGGGTGGGGAGGAGATGGGGTATCTGAGGTTCCATCTGTTATTACTCCCCATTTCCTCTCCTGCTATTTCCACTTCCTGTCCCAACATACCACCTGAGGAAACACGGCTTCCTCCCCAAACGACTGTCCTGACCCAAGGCCTCATCCAGCTGGCTGGCATGATCTTGACTTCTTCTTATCAAAATTTTAGAATCAGCTGTCTAAAAAAAATTGTACTTGAACAAACTTCAAGGAGCAGTTTAGGAAAGCCAACCATTCCCACCACCGCAGTCTCCAATCCTGTGATCTAAGTTTTATCACCCCCATTTTTACAGGAAGAGCCCGCAGCCCAGAAAAGGTAAGTGCCTTCCCCAAGGTTACACAGCTTCACAGGTGGGGGAGCTGAGTTGTGAATCCGAGATCCACGTGCTCCAACGTCCTTGGTGGTGTCATAATGATACCCCCAAATGTAAGAGAGCAGACGCAGAATCCCTCCAAGAGCAGAAGTTCGAGGGGGTTTTGGTAAGTATTAGGCGTAAGGACATTTCATAATGATCCCAGAGCCAGGTTGTTGGGTAGCCTCAAAGGTAATAATCCCAAATGTTTCCAACCATCCTTACTAATCCACTGAAGATCTCACACTCAACATCTATTTGGTCAGCTTGAAATACTTGGATCTTTTCTCCTGAGCCACTGAGAGTGGGTTATTGGCCCATGGCTGGTTTAGGGGCTGGTTAACAGAATGTCCACTGAATTTGAGGTAAGCTGATCCAAGTTCCAGGTCCCAGGGTTGTGTTGACTTGCTTGAATGAGATGGCGATCAAAGTTTTGTTCATTTCGGAAGGACCCTTTACCACGTGAGCCTCGGTCGCCTGCTAGGAGAAAGGAGGGCTGGCATTCTGAAGGCACAGCTCAGACCCCTGAATGCCCGCAGTTCTGTGCTCACCTGTGACACCTGGACATGCTGTGTCCTCCCAGCTTCTGTTTTCCCCTTGTCCAGGTTCTAGTTTTCTCAGCTAGCATGTTCCCGCATCCCCTTCACTGTTCAGTCTCCCTCACTGGGCATTCTGTCCATAGGGGTACGTAGTTTGGACTGCACTCACTATCCCATGGGGTGGGGGGCAGTGGGCATGGCTCCTTCCCCAGACGGGGCAGTGCTTTCTCTCCTGAAGGTGCACCTCAGCAAATAAGATCTTTCACAGGGAATGGCACCCTCAGTGGGTCTTAGGTCATGGGCCTCTGCACATCTTTGATGAAAAACTTTAAGGAAAACATCTTCGAGGAAAACTTCTTGGTCTCTCTCTTCTGAGAATTTCTCTTTTTATGTTATTTTCTACAAGGGCACATTTCTGAAAGAAGGGTGGGACTGTGACCTTGACGTGCCTTTCTTTTCTTTAAATCTTAAGGAACACCCCCAGTTGCCCACAACTGCCTGTATTTGGTATGTCTGCTTTCTCTTTCCATCCTGTCAAGTTGCTCCCTTTCCATTCTTTGGATTCCTCAAGAGGAAGTGTAAGGTAAGGGGATGAGTGTTTAGAAGGGCCGTGTGCTAGCGAATGCACGCACACACACACACACGCACACACTTTCGTTTATTCGGTATACATTATCTCCTCTAGTCCTCACAACAAACCCTGAGAGGGCATTATCGTCACCATTTTACAGATGAGGAAGCTGAGCCTTGGGGAGGTATAGTAACTGTCCTCGCTCACTGTTACAGGACTTGGAGAGTAACTTACAAACACGCCAGTAGAAACAGTGTGACCCTTGGACAAGACACCTCCAGCTATAGCATGCGTGCATCTAGTGAGTATTTGAGGACAAATCAGGAGTGATTGACAAAGTGCCCTAATCAAGAATGAATACCTTCAGAGGCTGTTTCTTACCATTTAAATCATAGTATGTCACTGTACACTAAAGAGATTATTAATTAGCCTAAGGGACGCTAGAAATATTCCTATTGGTGAAGTGAGTAGGTGATGTATTCTAAAATAGGTCACTGGTTAGAAAGATGACCCAGCCTTCAGTGCCTTTGCATAAATGAGGCTTAAAAAGTGGGCAAATCCAGCAATTGAATGCCAAAGGGCATTCCCCACCGGTTGAGTCCCCCCGGTTCCCTGCAGAACTACCAGAAGCCATGCCCTGAACCCCTGAGCAAACCTTCCGTGCAAGGTCCTTTCCAGAGCGCTACGAAATAGGTTGGGTGAACAGGTCGTACAAACGTACCAGTGTGCTAATAACCATTTGCATGCTTAGCAGAATTTGGCCTATGGCTGGCTTTCACTGTCACTTGGAACACCGCTGTGGGGAAAGGGACATCAACTCACTTGTCTCTGGTCTCCAGAGACCACCCCCCATCTCCCGTGTGCTGAAGTGTCAGACTGGCTTAGGGGCAGTCTGCAGCCATCCCACGAAGAGTGAGGGGGCAAGGCCAGAATGTGGGGACAGGTCCATCTCCTCCGAAGCCCACGGGCCAACTACCTCTTAAAAAAAGAGGGAAGGCCAAAGTGAGCAAACAGAACCATTCGAGACCAATGGCTCTGTCAGTCAACAAAGTAGGAAAAAAATCCTCTTTATTGACTGAACTATCTTTAATCTTCAGGATCTTCCATTAAGTGAATCCCTAGAAATTCTTCTCGAGTCCTAAGTTCTTTAAAGGTCAGGCTGAATATATAATCCACTTTAAGTCCTGACAGGAAACAAACGATGTTCAGCTTGATGTACTTAGAATATCTCATGTAAAATTCAGTGCTTCGGCCCATGAACGGGAGGGGCTTGGAGTAGAAACCAAGGATACAAGTGTCTCAGTGTTCCCTTTCAAAAGGTCAGATTTATTTTAACTCTGGTGTCCCTGGACCCGGCCAGGGAAACGCACCCTTCTCTTTCATGTGGTAAGACTTCAGGCTGCTGCTGTTTCAAGCAATCAGATTGTCCAGATCATCAACAAATACTTATTTTTAGACCTGAAAGGATGAGAATTTCCTATCCTTCCACCATCCTCTGCAGGCAGTTGGGGCCTTGTTTGTGAGTATTATCAACAAGGATATAAAGCAGAAAATCTTCCAGATTTTTTTCCGTCCACACTGACAGTTGACTGAAAGCATTTCCGAATTGGACCCAAAAAAAGAAAACACTGTGAGCAGGAAGGTCACCTCAGTGGGAATGAACAGTGAGTTGCGGTCTTTAAAACACACGCGCTTGTCTCGAGAGATTGCTGTGAGCGTTTCCCCCGAATGTGTTTATAGTAGCGAGGCCGACAGATCACCCCTGAGTTTGTCATGCTGGAAGCTTAGGTTTTGGAGCTGGAAGGGGGCCTTCGAGATTGCCTAATGCAGCATTCTCACTGTACAGATGAGCCAGGCTGACCTGAGGTCCTATGAGCAGCTGGATATAGAACCAGAAGAAGGGAGGAAACCTAGTGTCCTTCCCCCCCCCACCACTTACTAGAGACTCGAGTGCCTGTGGGTTCCAAGCCAAGTGCTAGAGTTGGGGCATCATAGACAACAATCTCTAGATCCTTCTATACAAATCCTTTTACGATAAAGAGTCACACTGGAGACAGAGTGCCCAGCAAACCTCCTCTTCTCCACACTTCTCTTGAGACCTTTAGGTGCGGCCTAGAAGGACTTGAAGGTTGTAATACTTGTCATTTAAGGAAATCCATGTATCCCTGCATTGTAATGAACACACTGAAACACATTTTCTATTCCTTGTAAAATCAACTACCAATCCACAGCCAAGTGCCTGGTTTCCTGAGGACCTGAGGGGTCAGAGCCTCTGGCTGGGGCACATGGAAATCTCTCCATCATCTGGCTTTGTTTGATGCCTGTATGAAGATCTGAAGGCATCAGCCTGAAGCAGCAATTGGAAGCGAGAGAGGCAGCGCATCTGAGACCCAGTAGGTTCCCTGGGGCTCTCCAGGTGAGTTTCTTGATCTTAAAGGGGGAAGACCTGTGCTTGGGTCTACCAGCATACAAGAATAAAAGAGATAAGGAATGGTGTTGGGGGCAAGAGCAAGAACCCAATCTATTCTAACCTTACCCTGGAAACTCTTAACTTCCTCACCCTTATCTCCAGACCCCTCCCCTAGACCTTTTCGCTCTTGTTTGACACTGTCCCCTTGACTCTATACCCTGAAAGGTGTGTCTTTCCAAGAAGCAAGGAAGATGCAAAAGCTAGAATGACCCAAAAGCAAGAAGACCCAGTGATATCAACATCTGACAGCCTGTTTACTCCTATTCATTCATTCAATGTGTATATTCTGAGCCCTTACCCTGTGCTAGGCTCTGTGCTTATCACTGATGCTCTGGGATGAACGAAGACCTTTATCTGTTCTGATAACATTCTCTCTAAGCCCTGGTGAGCTGACCAGGGCTAGTCCTGACACCTCCTCTCTTGAACTAGGCTTGAAGAACTCTTCATCCTTCTTTGCCTTTCATCCATTCAACAAAGACTTATTGATTCATCTACCATGTTCAAAATACTGTAGGGTACAGTATGAATTAGGTAAGCATCCTGTCCTCATTGTCTAGGAGAGAAGATGCTCATGTAAAAATAGAAAGCCCATTTGGGTTGTTTCCAGTTTGGGGCCATTATGAGAAAAGTGCTATGAATATATTTATACAGTTCTTTTTATAGACATATGTTTTCATTTATCTTGGGTAAATATGTCATCCAAAGGTCCATTATCAGGTGAACAGATAAATTCAGCCAATGGAATATTACTCAGAAATAAAAAGGAATGAAGTCCTGGTATTTGCAGCATAATGGAAGAATCCCAAAACCATGATGATGGGCAAAAGGAGGCAGGCATAAAGGAGTTCGTTCTGTACAATTCTATTTATATAAAGTTCTAGAACAGGCACAACTAATCTATTGTGAGAAAAATCAGGACAGTGGTTGCCGGTGGCAGGGGGGTTGACTGGAAAAGACACATGAGAGAAAATTCTATATCTTGTCCTATCCAGGGTGATGGTGACACAGATGTACACCGTTGTCAAAACTTACCACACCGTTCATTGAAAATCTGTGTACCTTATTATATGTAAATTATGCCTCAATGATATTTAATTAAAAAAAGAAACAGGGCTGCACAGGGTTTATTTGGATCCAGAATAGAAAGTTAAAATATGACAATTAGGTGTTCTTTACATGTGTTTGTTGCTTATTGTATTATTTCTGTACTTTTCCATATGCTTGAAACATTTGCAATTAAAAATCTTTTAGAGGCGCCTGGGTGGCTCAGTCGGTTAAGCGTCTGCCTTCGGCTCAGGTCATGATCTCAGGGTCCTGGGATCGAGCCGCACGACTGGCTCCCTGCTCAGCACGGAGTCTGCTTCTCCTTCTGCCCCTCCCCCTGCTCTCACTCTCTCTCTCTCTCATAAATAAAAATAAAATCTTAAAAAAAATAAGAAATCTTATAGACGTTCAAAAGCAAGAAATGAATATAGAATAATCAAACCCTAAGTTGGAAGGGACCTTAGAGTTCATGTAGCTCAGCTTCCCATCTTGAACTTGGATCTCCTTAAAGCAGATGGTCTTCCAGACTGGACTTGATCACATTGAAGGAGAGCACTTACTACCGCCTGGGGCAGCAGATTCCAAAACCAAAATGATAAGTGTAGCAGCCAGGAAGGTACAGAGATAGGGTGCTATAAAATCCAGAGGAAAAACAACACCCCTGCATAGCCCCCCCCCCTCCTTAGGGGCAGGTTCATTAGAGAACCACCATTCATTGAGCTCTCACGCGGGGCTCCACGAGAGACGCGGGAGTGAGCCAAGGCTGACCGCATCGCCGCGAGGGGCAGAGCTGCAGCCCCTGGGTTTGTCAGGCTTTAAGTTCTGGTTCTTTCCTCTCTGCCTTACACTCTGTCTCCAGCACTGAACTGGCTCCAGGGTGAGCTGGTCTGGAGGAGAGTGGGAGGGCCAGGAAGGAGACAGCCAAGTTGAAGTCTGACCTAGTAAGGAGTCAGACCTGGGAGGCCAGGCTAGTTGCAGGCAAATGCTGAGAAGACCTACCTCCCCTCCACTCTGGACTCAGGCATAGTAAAGAGAACATTCTGGAAACTGCCATCCAGAATGTGAAAGAATCTTCTTCCTGGCAACATTGACCACACAGCAGAAGGAGAGGGGCAGGCCAGCTACTCGACAGACATCACAGGGCAGCTAAGTGGCTCCGGTGGCAAAGCCCTCTTCTCGCCAGGGCTTCTCCATCACGGGGAAAGCAGGTCCAGAGGTGCCTGTAAGCCTGACTCGTCCTATGGGCACCTCTTCCTGCAGGATCAGGTCCAGAGCCCAGCCACAGATTAGCTTTCTTACCACTTCGGGGTCTAAAGTTACCAGCAACAGAAAAGAACTGGATAATCTCGGCAAGAAAATGAATGTGTTAGACAGACACAGGGTAGTTTCCAGAATTGAATCATCGAGCCTAAGAAGGGTAGGAATCTGCGATCTGAGTAGCAGAGTCACATCAGCGGACCCACTGAGACAAACCCGTGCTGGATGACCTCATGTCTGTTCAGGAGAAGAGAGGCGGACAGGCCACCGTGGTGGTTGTGTCTACTGCAGGCGGCCAGCCTGATTGACAATCCCGCCAAAATGGAGGGAAAGCACATTGCCCTAAAGGAAAAGCATGGTGCTGTGCCCAAAGGAAGGAATGCCGGGCAAGTGGAGCGCCTGGCTGAGTTCCGCTGGGCTCAGTGCCTGGTTGTGTCCTTACCGGACACCATGCAGGGCATTTTCCCGGTGATGGGATGTGATGAGGCATCACGGCCCGCTGTGGCTACCCGGCCCCTTCCCTCGAGCCCTCTCCCTGCAGTCTCCCCGCTTGCCTCTCAGATAGTAAGCAGAGGAAGTCAATGTCGTGCATCCCAGAAAGTTTTCTCCAACTTTCCTCCAAATCCACCAGCCAACTTATGCTCAAAACTGTGAGTTTCCGAGGACCCCCACTTCAGACCAACCCAAGTTCAAAGGGAGTGGGAGCTTTCTCTGCGATCCCCGCGATGGCCTGAGAGAGTCACCTCTGTCTCCATATGGCCCGGCAAGGCTTCGAGCCTTCCCTCGCAAGCCCTACTCCAAAGCGGGCGCTCACGAAGGCTGTGCCCTCGAGGGGCAGAGATGGGAGCGAGGCCCACGGACCTGAATGTCATCTCAGCCCTGTCCTGCGATCTGAGATCTGAGCGTGGACTCCCAAGGTGACCGGGAACAGAAGGTGGGACAAGGTTGGGGGAGAGGGCAAGGCTGGGGACAGGGGACACAGGATGATGGAATGCCCATGGGGTCACTCACTCATCCACTAGAACGCGAACTCCCGGGCTGCAGAGTTTCCTGTGTGTTTGGTTTACAGCTTTGCCTCCACCGCCCAGAGCAGCCCCTGGCCGCCTCTGCCTTCCTGACCGATTTGTACCTTGAATGGGAAACACTAACACTGCTCTGCCTTCTTTGCAAAGCTAGTCTGGGATCTCCCTTCCCCTCCCCTCCCCCACCCCCGGGAGGGAGCTGGGCCTGTGGGTGGAGAGGAGCTAGAACGTCACCCCTGCCCTTCGCTGCCCTGCAGTGCTTGGGGCTGGGGGTGAGGCAGGAGCCCCCCGCCAGCGCCGTGCTCCGGAGGCTGCCACGTGGGTCGGCAGCCCCTCTGGGCAGGTGCTCACAGCAGAACCTCGGGCCGACACGTGGGCAGGAGGGAAGAAACCTGCTGCTGGAAGAAGCTTCATTGGCTCCGCTCAGGAGATGAGCTGTCCTCTTCTGTCCTCTTCGCTCAGGCCCCTCGGGAGCTGACAGGGAGCCCATCCCCCCACCCCCCACTTCC
>NC_048235.1:24157151-24391480 GCF_002007445.2 Ailuropoda melanoleuca | reverse complement strand
CCCCCCCCCACCACTTACTAGAGACTCGAGTGCCTGTGGGTTCCAAGCCAAGTGCTAGAGTTGGGGCATCATAGACAACAATCTCTAGATCCTTCTATACAAATCCTTTTACGATAAAGAGTCACACTGGAGACAGAGTGCCCAGCAAACCTCCTCTTCTCCACACTTCTCTTGAGACCTTTAGGTGCGGCCTAGAAGGACTTGAAGGTTGTAATACTTGTCATTTAAGGAAATCCATGTATCCCTGCATTGTAATGAACACACTGAAACACATTTTCTATTCCTTGTAAAATCAACTACCAATCCACAGCCAAGTGCCTGGTTTCCTGAGGACCTGAGGGGTCAGAGCCTCTGGCTGGGGCACATGGAAATCTCTCCATCATCTGGCTTTGTTTGATGCCTGTATGAAGATCTGAAGGCATCAGCCTGAAGCAGCAATTGGAAGCGAGAGAGGCAGCGCATCTGAGACCCAGTAGGTTCCCTGGGGCTCTCCAGGTGAGTTTCTTGATCTTAAAGGGGGAAGACCTGTGCTTGGGTCTACCAGCATACAAGAATAAAAGAGATAAGGAATGGTGTTGGGGGCAAGAGCAAGAACCCAATCTATTCTAACCTTACCCTGGAAACTCTTAACTTCCTCACCCTTATCTCCAGACCCCTCCCCTAGACCTTTTCGCTCTTGTTTGACACTGTCCCCTTGACTCTATACCCTGAAAGGTGTGTCTTTCCAAGAAGCAAGGAAGATGCAAAAGCTAGAATGACCCAAAAGCAAGAAGACCCAGTGATATCAACATCTGACAGCCTGTTTACTCCTATTCATTCATTCAATGTGTATATTCTGAGCCCTTACCCTGTGCTAGGCTCTGTGCTTATCACTGATGCTCTGGGATGAACGAAGACCTTTATCTGTTCTGATAACATTCTCTCTAAGCCCTGGTGAGCTGACCAGGGCTAGTCCTGACACCTCCTCTCTTGAACTAGGCTTGAAGAACTCTTCATCCTTCTTTGCCTTTCATCCATTCAACAAAGACTTATTGATTCATCTACCATGTTCAAAATACTGTAGGGTACAGTATGAATTAGGTAAGCATCCTGTCCTCATTGTCTAGGAGAGAAGATGCTCATGTAAAAATAGAAAGCCCATTTGGGTTGTTTCCAGTTTGGGGCCATTATGAGAAAAGTGCTATGAATATATTTATACAGTTCTTTTTATAGACATATGTTTTCATTTATCTTGGGTAAATATGTCATCCAAAGGTCCATTATCAGGTGAACAGATAAATTCAGCCAATGGAATATTACTCAGAAATAAAAAGGAATGAAGTCCTGGTATTTGCAGCATAATGGAAGAATCCCAAAACCATGATGATGGGCAAAAGGAGGCAGGCATAAAGGAGTTCGTTCTGTACAATTCTATTTATATAAAGTTCTAGAACAGGCACAACTAATCTATTGTGAGAAAAATCAGGACAGTGGTTGCCGGTGGCAGGGGGGTTGACTGGAAAAGACACATGAGAGAAAATTCTATATCTTGTCCTATCCAGGGTGATGGTGACACAGATGTACACCGTTGTCAAAACTTACCACACCGTTCATTGAAAATCTGTGTACCTTATTATATGTAAATTATGCCTCAATGATATTTAATTAAAAAAAGAAACAGGGCTGCACAGGGTTTATTTGGATCCAGAATAGAAAGTTAAAATATGACAATTAGGTGTTCTTTACATGTGTTTGTTGCTTATTGTATTATTTCTGTACTTTTCCATATGCTTGAAACATTTGCAATTAAAAATCTTTTAGAGGCGCCTGGGTGGCTCAGTCGGTTAAGCGTCTGCCTTCGGCTCAGGTCATGATCTCAGGGTCCTGGGATCGAGCCGCACGACTGGCTCCCTGCTCAGCACGGAGTCTGCTTCTCCTTCTGCCCCTCCCCCTGCTCTCACTCTCTCTCTCTCTCATAAATAAAAATAAAATCTTAAAAAAAATAAGAAATCTTATAGACGTTCAAAAGCAAGAAATGAATATAGAATAATCAAACCCTAAGTTGGAAGGGACCTTAGAGTTCATGTAGCTCAGCTTCCCATCTTGAACTTGGATCTCCTTAAAGCAGATGGTCTTCCAGACTGGACTTGATCACATTGAAGGAGAGCACTTACTACCGCCTGGGGCAGCAGATTCCAAAACCAAAATGATAAGTGTAGCAGCCAGGAAGGTACAGAGATAGGGTGCTATAAAATCCAGAGGAAAAACAACACCCCTGCATAGCCCCCCCCCCTCCTTAGGGGCAGGTTCATTAGAGAACCACCATTCATTGAGCTCTCACGCGGGGCTCCACGAGAGACGCGGGAGTGAGCCAAGGCTGACCGC
This sequence comes from Ailuropoda melanoleuca, assembly GCF_002007445.2. NCBI lineage: Eukaryota > Metazoa > Chordata > Mammalia > Carnivora > Ursidae > Ailuropoda > Ailuropoda melanoleuca. The sequence continues at coordinate 24,389,116 of NC_048235.1, read as the reverse complement.
ATCGCCGCGAGGGGCAGAGCTGCAGCCCCTGGGTTTGTCAGGCTTTAAGTTCTGGTTCTTTCCTCTCTGCCTTACACTCTGTCTCCAGCACTGAACTGGCTCCAGGGTGAGCTGGTCTGGAGGAGAGTGGGAGGGCCAGGAAGGAGACAGCCAAGTTGAAGTCTGACCTAGTAAGGAGTCAGACCTGGGAGGCCAGGCTAGTTGCAGGCAAATGCTGAGAAGACCTACCTCCCCTCCACTCTGGACTCAGGCATAGTAAAGAGAACATTCTGGAAACTGCCATCCAGAATGTGAAAGAATCTTCTTCCTGGCAACATTGACCACACAGCAGAAGGAGAGGGGCAGGCCAGCTACTCGACAGACATCACAGGGCAGCTAAGTGGCTCCGGTGGCAAAGCCCTCTTCTCGCCAGGGCTTCTCCATCACGGGGAAAGCAGGTCCAGAGGTGCCTGTAAGCCTGACTCGTCCTATGGGCACCTCTTCCTGCAGGATCAGGTCCAGAGCCCAGCCACAGATTAGCTTTCTTACCACTTCGGGGTCTAAAGTTACCAGCAACAGAAAAGAACTGGATAATCTCGGCAAGAAAATGAATGTGTTAGACAGACACAGGGTAGTTTCCAGAATTGAATCATCGAGCCTAAGAAGGGTAGGAATCAGAGCCATCTGCGATCTGAGTAGCAGAGTCACATCAGCGGGCCCACTGAGACAAACCCGTGCTGGATGACCTCATGTCTGTTCAGGAGAAGAGAGGCGGACAGGCCACCGTGGTGGTTGTGTCTACTGCAGGCGGCCAGCCTGATTGACAATCCCGCCAAAATGGAGGGAAAGCACATTGCCCTAAAGGAAAAGCATGGTGCTGTGCCCAAAGGAAGGAATGCCGGGCAAGTGGAGCGCCTGGCTGAGTTCCGCTGGGCTCAGTGCCTGGTTGTGTCCTTACCGGACACCATGCAGGGCATTTTCCCGGTGATGGGATGTGATGAGGCATCACGGCCCGCTGTGGCTACCCGGCCCCTTCCCTCGAGCCCTCTCCCTGCAGTCTCCCCGCTTGCCTCTCAGATAGTAAGCAGAGGAAGTCAATGTCGTGCATCCCAGAAAGTTTTCTCCAACTTTCCTCCAAATCCACCAGCCAACTTATGCTCAAAACTGTGAGTTTCCGAGGACCCCCACTTCAGACCAACCCAAGTTCAAAGGGAGTGGGAGCTTTCTCTGCGATCCCCGCGATGGCCTGAGAGAGTCACCTCTGTCTCCATATGGCCCGGCAAGGCTTCGAGCCTTCCCTCGCAAGCCCTACTCCAAAGCGGGCGCTCACGAAGGCTGTGCCCTCGAGGGGCAGAGATGGGAGCGAGGCCCACGGACCTGAATGTCATCTCAGCCCTGTCCTGCGATCTGAGATCTGAGCGTGGACTCCCAAGGTGACCGGGAACAGAAGGTGGGACAAGGTTGGGGGAGAGGGCAAGGCTGGGGACAGGGGACACAGGATGATGGAATGCCCATGGGGTCACTCACTCATCCACTAGAACGCGAACTCCCGGGCTGCAGAGTTTCCTGTGTGTTTGGTTTACAGCTTTGCCTCCACCGCCCAGAGCAGCCCCTGGCCGCCTCTGCCTTCCTGACCGATTTGTACCTTGAATGGGAAACACTAACACTGCTCTGCCTTCTTTGCAAAGCTAGTCTGGGATCTCCCTTCCCCTCCCCTCCCCCACCCCCGGGAGGGAGCTGGGCCTGTGGGTGGAGAGGAGCTAGAACGTCACCCCTGCCCTTCGCTGCCCTGCAGTGCTTGGGGCTGGGGGTGAGGCAGGAGCCCCCCGCCAGCGCCGTGCTCCGGAGGCTGCCACGTGGGTCGGCAGCCCCTCTGGGCAGGTGCTCACAGCAGAACCTCGGGCCGACACGTGGGCAGGAGGGAAGAAACCTGCTGCTGGAAGAAGCTTCATTGGCTCCGCTCAGGAGATGAGCTGTCCTCTTCTGTCCTCTTCGCTCAGGCCCCTCGGGAGCTGACAGGGAGCCCATCCCCCCACCCCCCACTTCCNGGCTCTGCGCCCCCATCCTGCTGTTTTGGGGGGGTCTGCTGATTGTGGGCCCGAACTGCAGCCCCCTCTCGGCTTCCTTCTCTTCTGTTTCTCTCCGTGGTTTCTGTGGTCAAGAAGGACTTCCCCTGGGCAACCAGAGGTCTGGGGGTTCAGGAGAGCTGCCTGTCAAAGCTGTCCCTCCAACAGCCTAGCGAAGGTCACCTCCTGCCTTGCCCAGCACAGCTCCTTTGGGCCAGTCGAGGAGGTCGTCTGCACCCCAAACTCACTCCTGAGCCGCCTTCGGTGCCATCTCTGCTCCCCTCACTGGTACAGGCCAGGGAGCCGTAGGGAGGGGCATCAAGAGTCAGAATCTGGAGCCAGACACCTGGGTCACACTTGTGGCTCTGCCGCTCCCAGGTTCCTACCCGGGAACCTCACGAATTGCCCCAAACTCTGCGTGCCTCAGTGTCCTCATCTGTAAAATGGGGGTCATTGCAGGACACACCTCACAGGCCTGGTGTAAGGATTAACGGGGCTGCCGTAGCACCTAGAACATCCCCTGACATGTCGATGCATATTTATAATCATGATTGCAACTCTCCTCACCCCTCCTACCCCGCAGGGCCTAACCAGACGTCTCATCAGGGTCTCTCTCTTCTCCAAACTCCCCGAGTACGGTCATCGCAGTCATGAAAGGTAAATGCTTTCTATCACATACTGGCCTTAGGTCCTTGTGACCGTGTATTGTTCCAGTCACTCCATGAGGTTATCTTTGCTCCTCAGGGAGGCTGAGTGCCCAGCTCGGTGCAAGGCCTCACCCGTGGATGCCAGTTGCCCCGAACTCCTGCCAACAGTCTCCATGAATAGGACATTGGTGGGCGTCGGGGGCAGATTTCTTACAAACTGTTTTCAAAACTGTCTTTTAGGGCCTCCATATTTAAATTCAAACAACTAAGGACTCCTTCTCAGGATCCTGTTGCGTGTTTAGTCCTGTGGACACAAAAAGAGTCATCAACCCATCTGCTGAGTTCGAGCCAGAAACCTTTGAGCCCTGCCTCCCTCCCATGCCTCACTTTCCCCTAGGCTCCATGTCAACCTGTCACTGGGCCCTGTGGCTTTCACCGCGTCCTTCCCCTTCTGAACTTCCTCATCACATGGCCCTCATCCGGGGCCCTCTGTTTCTTGCCTGGACTGTTGCAAAAAGTCCTCACAGGTCTCTCTGCCTCCAGTCTCTACTACTAAAACCCCAGAGGTATCCATTCACTCTAAGAGTTAAAAACTGTTAGTGTTTCCTATTGTCTACTGTCACATTCTACACAAGACCATGATCACTATGGCCTATGACCTCAATGGACTCAGCTCTCACAGTCTGTGCTCCTGCACACATTCTAAGTATCTCTTCCTCATGCCTGGACCACCCTCTTCCTTCTGCTGAGAACAACTTTCTTCCTTGACTCTACCTGGCAACCAGCACCCTTCCTTCAAGACCAGATCAGATGTCACTTCCTGGAACTTCCTCCAAGTTCCTCTCTGTATCTCCGTGTTCCCACAGAACTTGGTGCAATTCTTTATTAGGATGCCTGTGGCTGTTGGTAGAATTTCCTCCCCTGGGTGGTGGCTCCCAGGGGGAAACACGGCTCCAGCTTTGTTCATTGGCCCCCATCCCCTGCACGCAGTAGATGATCGGGAAATATGCCATTGAACCTAATATAAATAGCACCCTAAAGGGATTTACCTCCCTCTTCTCTTGCTCTTCTCAGCAATCCTGATCGAAAGGGTGGCTTATACTCACTACCTCAATTTTGCTCATCTCATTCTCTCTCATCCACTCCAGCCACAGGGCACCAGAGACCTCCGTGTTGTGAAACCTCAGATCTCTGTCCTCGTCTTCACAGTGGGTCACCATCTCCTCTTTGCTCATTTTCTTCCCCTGGTTCCCCAGGTGGGCATAGGATGTTCCTCCTGTCTCCTGGTGTTCCTCCCTTCTCATTGGTGGCTCCTTCTCAAACTTAGCTAGTTGCTTCTTGTCTCCCTGACCTCTTAATGCTAGAGAGTCCTAGAGCTTGCTCCCAGGACCTCTTGTCTTTTTTATCTACTTTCTACCTCACTTTCTGGGTCACCTTATCCCAAGTCATGGCTTTAAGCACCATCTCTATGTTGGCTGCTTCCGAACTGAGAACTCTTGCCTATCCTTCTCTCTTGAATGTAAAGTTCCTAAATCCAACTATATACGCCACATCACCACTCTGCCTTTCAAACTTGTTAAACTGAAATCCTGACCTATCTCCCCAACACCTTCTTCCCCTCAGTTCCCTCTCCATCTTCCCCCTCATGCAACCTTTTGGTTGCTTTACCCAAACCTTGAGTCAACTTGGAGTCCTTCCTTTCTCTCGCACCCCACCTCCGATTGGTCACCCAACCCTGCTGTCCTACCTTCAATGTGTATGCAGAATCCTACCCCTTCTCACTGCTCTGGCCAGGCTCACCGGGCCTATTCCAAAAGGTCCTTAACTGATCACCTTGCTGTGGCCTTTGTTCCCATTGGTTTATTTCAACAAGACAACCTGATTAATCCCGTGAAAACCTGAGCCAGATCATGTCACTGCTCTGTGCGAAACTCTCCAGTGGCTCCCGTCTCACTTACAACGGCCTGCAAGTCTCCATGTGCTGTGGCCCTATTACGTTTCTGGCGGCACCTGCTACAGACGGCTCTCTCCCTCCCTCCTTGACTCAGCTTCAGCCACACTGGCTTCCTTGCTGTTCCTCAAACAGATCAGGCACACTTTGCTTCAGGGATAGTGGACTTCCTATTCTTTTGGCCTACAGTACTTCCCAAAGGTGCACGCTTACCACCATCAAGTCTTTCAAAAAGGCCACTTTCCCAGTGAGGTCTTCCCTCAACACCTGTTATGATACTTGTCATTTACTTTGAAATCCTTCAGTATGGTCAGTAGTGTATTACGTATGTGTCCGTTCATTTGAATTTTAAGTCTAGAGATGGTCAGTTGATATGCAATCAAGAATGCAGTTCAGGAATGCTCAGCTGGCATTCCACTGGAAAAGGCCACACTCCAAGGCGCTGCTCCAAGGGTTTCTATTGTCCCCATCTCAAACGACAATCAACACTGCTAATTAGCACAATAAATTTTTAAAAATAGGTCTTTATTGGTGAAACTACAAACCTCTTAAGTAGCATAGTGAAAGGAAGAATTGTCTTAGGTGAAATTAAAATCATCTCTACTGATTGGCTCCAATAGTTCACTACAATCATTTAGGGACTTAGGGACACAACTTAGTCTCACATAAACAGGTTATAAGAACCCAGCAAGGCTTGCAAATGGCACCCATTGGGAGAGACTTATTCCCTACGCTGTCCCATATCCAGACATTGGTCTGGAACAATTTGCAGTTGGTGATCCCAATTAGAAGGCACAGAACCTTGGAGATGTGGAAAGGTCCCTGGGAACTCAGAACAGGTTTAACGAATGATTTCAGAACTGCTTTGCTAATAATTATTTGGTTAATAGATGTCATAAGCAGAATCTGGTTTGAGATGCGTTTTGGTTATTCCCTGATGGTGACATTATGGGGGAGTGTCAAACCCTCATACCTCAAACTTCTTAGTGGCACCGTCATCTACCAAAAAGGACCTAAGAACTGAGCATATCTAAACCAACTTACGTCAAGTTTACAAAACCTTCTTATTTAAAATTTTTACCATCCTCCCACACTGCGTATCTCTATCCCTGTTTTATTTTTTATTTTTCTCTATCAACATCTAACATCCTTTCTGTGTTACCTTTTGGTGTTTATTGCCTGTGTCCACCTGTAGTTGATCTAAGCGCCACAAGGTCAGGGATTTCTATCACAATCTATTCGTCTGCTTTCTTCACTACCATAACCCACTTACAGTAGCAACAGTGCCAGGTATAATAATAATGCCTGGATATTTTTTGAATAAAAAAAATGAGGGAGTGCTGAAAGAGTTTGGAAGAAAAGAGGATTACTTTCAGCTGGAAAAATCAGGAAAACATAGCGTTCGATCGGAACATGGAAGAAAGACAACCAGAGTAGTCTAAATGTGTAGACATGAATTCATTGCTTGCCAGTCAAAGAGAGTCACGTCCTTTAAGAAAGGTCAATGAGTCTCCCTGAACTGAAAGTGAAGGAGGCAGATATAATGTCAACAGAAGTTTTGTCCAAATTTCCAGTTGATTAAAAAGTGAAGTTTGAAGTCTCTCTTCAGATGGGTTACGTTTCCGGTTTTGTATCACTCGGTTGTGGGGCGATTCTCAAACTGGTCCATGATGGGTTGCGTGAGGCCCCGGTGGGAGTGGACTGGGAATCCCACAGGGGGCAGATTCGTCTGGGCATGCTCAGAGTGGGGCAAGATCTTTCTTCATCTGTCCCCAGAGATCTGGGAGAAGGGCATCTGGGGCAGAGAACGGTGTGAGCAAAAGCGCTCAGGAAAGAAAATACAGAACACATACAAGGAAGACACAGAGCAGAGGGGGACTCCAGACAAAGGGTTGAAGATGTTGGGAGAGGAGGTAGACGTCTCACTGGGGACCCCTTGATTCTGGCCAGCCACAGAGCCATCAGACATTTGGAAATCAGGAAATATGATCAGAGCTGTGTTTAAGAAGGTTAATCGAGCAGCAGTGTGGGGAAAAGTCTGGGGACGCATGGCCGGGCTGGGTAGGAGACGGGGGGACTAAGACATCCATGTCTTCACGGCTACACTGGAGGGAATACCTCTTCCGATGCCATATTTCCCTCCCCAGCCCCCAGCACGGCTTCAGGCGATGCCTGGGCTGCGGCATAATGACCACTGCTTATTTAACCTCTGTCTACGTTCTGCTGCATGGGGAAGCAAGGGGGTTCTTCTAAGGACACGATGCCCAAATAACTCTCACACAGCGGCTACCCCTGCCAAGCAAATGGTACTTGTTTCTCGGTCACCTCTTCCCCTTTTGGCACCTCCTGGAGAAGATAGGAACCAGGCTTAGAAGGGCAGGCAAAGGCAGAAGAGAGGCAGGAGAGAACGAGGCCACCGAGGGGCCGGCTTGCGCCCATGCAACGCCCTTCACGTGGCTGACCTCTCTCTCGTGGTTCCTCCGCCAGAAATGCTGCCCACCAGAGCCCGGACCACGGCCAAGCAGGAGAGTGCGTGGGAGGGACGTGGGGGTGGCACTTGGAAGGGGCTGATTCCAACAGCCCTGCAACACTCCTTCTGATTGAGAAACTCCTTCCCTGTCTTCAGGGACGTCCTCCACGCGATGCCTTCTAGAGCAAGGAGAGCCAAACTCTCCCTGCGAATCTGGCACTCTCCCCTGTCGCCTTTGCTCTCCTCAACTGCTCTTAGCAATTGCTTCTGACTCTCCCGACAAGCCATAGGTCACCTTCCACTGCCTGGGAAACTGCTAATCACTGGAGTCTGACAACTAGTACAAGTGGATTTGCCTTGGCCCCGATCCCATGGCTAGAGCTTTTCGATTTCAGTCTGTGGCCACGTTGGCCTCTCCCCTAGGAGACCTCTGCCCTCCCCCCTGCCTGTCCTGGGGCAAGTGCCCTTGGAGAGAGAGGCTTCTTCCTAGCTCTCCCCCACCGCCAGCTCAGCGGGGTAAGGAGCTGCTGGAGGGTAGGTCCTGGAGCACAAAGCAGGTTTAGTTATGCAAGTGGGAACCAGGAGACCAAGATCCTTCCCTCAAAGTTCTGAGGAATTTGGGGAGGGAGGGGGTGAAAGGGCACAAGCTACTGACCCAGCAGGCAGCTGCTCACCTGATCAGAAATAACCGTGTCTGTCTGATCTCTAGATGGGCATGTACTTGGGGGCCTCTGAGAAGTGAACGTGTCAAGAGGTAATGTGAGGCAACTGGGTCTTGAACCAGGTAGCATGCCAGGCTCTTATGTCGTCACATTGAATCCTCGGCCTAACCTTGAGGTGTGTGTGTATCTTGTCCCATTTGTCAGCGGAAGAAACTAGAGCTCGGAAATATTCAGTAACCAACCTAAGAGCACACAGCTAGAAACAGCCAATCTGGGGTCCAAATCCAGCTCTGGCTGATTTTAGAACCTAAGCTCTCTCAGCTACACAGAACCACCTCCTGGGGAGAGTGTCAAGAAGAATGACACTGAAGATTTCAGGCGTCTTTCTGGGAAAAGTTAACAACAACTCTATTATGTCACCAAACTTCATATGTTAAAATCCTAACTTCCAGTACCTCAGAATGTGATTATATATTTGGAGATAAGGTTTTTAAGAGGTAATGAAGTTAAAATAAAGTCATAAGTGTGGGTCCTAATCCGACATGACTGGTGCCTTTATAAGAACAGGAAAGCAGGACACAGACACCCAGAGCAAAGGCCATCGTGAGGACACAGGGAGAAGCCAGCCACCTGCAAACCAAGGAGAGAGGCCTCAGAAGGAACCACAACTGCCAGCACCCTGAGCTTGGACGTCTGGCCTCCAGAACCGAGAAAATAAATTCCTGTTGTTGAGGCCACGCTGTCTGTGGTCCTTTGTTACAGCGGCCCAAGCTGACTGAGACAAGTCCCCACGTTCTGGGTGCTCATTGTTTTCTAGACTCTGTACAGGGTATTCAATGTGGAGTTACGTTCAGAATCGAGTCCCCTCCAAGGGGGAGGCAGGGAGGCTGCTCAGCCTCTCAAAACAGGACTAGAAGAAGTGTAGGAGGGAGACGGATAGACGCTGACCCAGCCTGATGGCAGGCAGAAGCTGACTCGAGGCGCTGGCTGGCAGGGGGAGGCCAGGCCCTTCTCCCCCCACCTACTCAGAGCAAGAGCAACTGTGTTTCTCCTCCTCTTCAATGATCACAATGAAATGCAAGGCGCCTCACTCCTGGGACACCCTGATTCTCCCTGTTCCCTCCTGTCAGTCATCACCCAACCGCTGCTGACCTTCCGAAGTGCTAACTGACTTTATAGAGGCAGGGACAAGTGGGAAAACCAGGACAGGAGGCCGAATAAAATCTGTCTCCGAATTTGGTGAGCACTTAATTTGAATACCTCCTATCAGGAGGGGACAGGAGTTAAGGCACACGAAGGGAGAGGAAGAAAGCCCCTTTGAATTGCAAGGGTGGGGAAGGAACCAGGGGGTTTTACAAAAATGAGCCCAGATGTAGAGAGGGAGGTTGGAAATGGGTGTTTCAAGAAGAAAAAAGAATTTTCCTGCACACACGTTTGTGCAGGTATACACTTGTGTATACGTATTTGTGCACACACACACACACACACACACTTCACCTTCTGAAGTGCGAGGTCTTGGGGAATTTCCTACAGAGAGAAGACCTTTGCCGGAGCTGCCCTACGGGGAAGATTCCAGCCCCTCTGCCACATTTTCCTAGATTCTTCAGTCAGAGAGAAGGCACAGAAACCAGGGCCTTCCTCAGTAAGACCAGAAGAATCTATATTTTTAGCATTCTGCAGTTTGGTATCCTTCAAACTTGGTAACTCCCAAGTGGACATTTGGATCATTTAAAAAACAATTTCTGTGTTTTTTCCAACCAGAGTCCATGCAGTTACTGCTAAAGGTCCCCAGTCCAGTCTCCTGCGTTTTCTTTTAAACCAACAACCACTGCTCTAGAATTGCACCCACGGACATTCGTGTGCAATATTTAACAGCATGCTTTGTTTACTCCACTTTGACTCACATGCATAAAACAAAAAAAGGAAAAACCTCTACCTGACCTCAGTCTAGAAGAGAATACATTCTGACCACACTTCATTACAAGCCTGAAAAATAACCCTTGTGAAACGGGAAGAAATTACACGTGGTGTTTGTGCCTCAAGCCAGGAAGTATAGCCTTTAGCTTGGGCTCCGAGGCCCAGCCGTCCACACACACAGGCCTACGGCAGTGTGCCTGCCTTTGCACGCCTCGCCTGAGCCCAAGCAGCTAGTGGGTCAGAAGTTTGGGCATAGCACATGCCTGTTGGTTCCGGGCAGGCCTGGAAAGTGCCTGGAGCTCCTTGGAGCCAAAGGAGCCCAAGGAGCTGTTGGCCCACGGAGTTCGCTGGAGGCTAAGGGTCTGGGTGGGTCTCTCCAGAGAACTGAGCTGTGGTCCTGGGTACCCCGGCTGCAAACATCAAAACCACATAAAAGGTGCAGGAAATGGTGGTCAAAGAAGCCAGCAACAGTGACGGGGATGGCAGAGCAGGTGACGCCCAACAGGGTGTCTGAAAGAATCTCAGCAGGGCCAATGCAGCAGAGAGGCTGGGCGCAGGGGAGGGGGATGGGGAGACACAAAAACTCTTTGAGTACTTTTTCTGAGCAGTCACAGTAATGAATACATTCAAGATCTCGGTTCCAAGCAGTCCGTGCAGAGCTCTGGCCTGAGGACCATAGTTTTGCCAAGTTTCAAGAACAGAGTTGACAGGGTAGCTAGGCACATAACACGCAGAGAGGTTTTAAGGTGAATTTGCTGGGAATGATCTCAGATGACTTAATTCTGCTCTTGAAAAGAAGGAAGACTCAGTATAGAAGTGGGTAGCTTGCTGCAGACTGAATATTTGTGTCTCTTCAAGATTCATATGCTGAAACCCTACCCGCCAAGCTGATGGTACTAGGAGGTGGGGCTTTGGGAGGTGATGAGGTCAGGAGGGAACGGGATTAGTGCCCTTGTAAGAAGAGCCCGTCAAGAGCTTGCTTCCTCCCTCTCTGCTCTGTACCCTGTGATGATGCCGTGAAAAGACAGCGATCTGCAAACCACAGAGTGGGTCCCCACCAGAGCCCAGATCTGCCTGCACCTTGATCTTGGACAGAATTCCCAGCATCCAGAACTGTGAGAAAGAAATGTCTGTTGTTTAAGCCACCTGGTCTATGGTATCTTGTTACTAAGACAGATAGTTTGCCCAGTTGTAGATTTGGAGGCTACCATTTTATCAAGGAAATTTCTTACATAACGTTGGTGAAAAGACAAGCACTGTGCAGAAAACAGTAAGAAATAAATGAGTGAACACATGTGGAATTTCAGAAACAAAACAGATGAACATAGGGGAAGGGAAGGAAAAACAAAATAAGATGAAAATTGAGAGGGAGGCAAACCATAAGAGACGCTGAACTCTAGGAAACAAACAGGGTTCCTGGAGGGGGGGTGGGGATGGGGTAATTGGCTGATGGGCATCAAGAAGGACACGTGGTGTAGTGAGCCCTGGGTGCTATATACAACTGATGAATCACTATTCCGCCCCGAAAGTAATAAAATATATATATATATAAATAATATATATATAAATATTTATATATATATATATAGGTTTGGAACAAAAAGACATTAAAGAGAAAGAAATGAGTGAAAGGCAGCATGTGTTGGAGAAAATCAGAAGGGGGAAGGGTTGCCTTTCCCACTGAAGTGGTCACAGCAGGTCTCACTGCTACAGGAAGACGTGTGTGGATGCATGGGGTTGGGTGGAGACATGTCGAGGGGGTTGGAAGGAGGGGGCATGGAGAGGTCCAGGATAGCGGGAAGCAGCAGAAAGGATCTGGAGGCCTTTCATGGTGCACTGGCCAATGCGCAAATGACTGGGCAAACACTCGGCTTAAGAGCTGGGCCAACTCAGTAGTCCCACCTGATGACACACAGAGCCCACCCGAGCTTTCTAATGCACCTGGCGTTTTGCCAACTGCCCCTCCATGGAGGGAACGATGAGTAAATCAGGAATGCTGACTTGTAGAAAAAAATCTCGAAATGAAAGGGAATAAGAGTTGTGGGATGACACTCCCGAAAATTAGTCTAGGTGTTAGTAACACTCCCATTGAGAAGATATGGAAAGTGAAGGTCAGAACTTATCCAAAGTTCCCCAGCTGCTAAATGGCCGAGTTGGCCTGGAAACCCACATTTGTCTGGCTCCAAAGCCGGTGTCTTTTTCTCCTGTACCAAACAAAATCCAGGTCTGGAGAGGATATAGCTCAGATTCAAGGCAATGCATCCGGATGGGTCTTCAAAAGGGACCTTTGGTCAACTAGAAGAGAAGACAGACCTCGTTGTTTTGTTCCTTGGTGGGGAGGTTCAAGACCGTGTGACAGGATACAGGACACCAGGAGTCTGGGGAAAAAGAGAAATAGATTCGATTAAAAATGGAGTTGGCTGGGTGCAAATTAGTTAACCTCTAATAAATGGGATAAATAGCAGGATGTAATTAACCGCTGCTTAAAGAGGACCCTGGGTATTTCCCTCAGTGAGCAAACCCCTGGGGATTGTTATGCTAATTCCAACTGAAAAGGTAGAGAGAGACTACAGTTCTTAATCTGGAAAAGAATAGAGCACATTTAGCTATTTTCCTTTTGTATGTTGATGCCAGATGGCCCAAATCTTTTTTTTTTTTTTTAAAGACAATAACTGGATTATACAGATTAGATTAGACGAAGGAAAATTTACAGTCAGAAGGACAGCTTCGCGTGGTAGGCCAATCGAGGCAGATGTTGGGAGCGGGGGGCGTGGGCAGGTGGGGCTGTCATTCTGCTGGAGCGGCTCTGAGCTGCCTCCCACTGAGAAGCTAGAGCGAGCCGAGTCCTCAGGCTCCTCACCTCGGCTCCTCCTTTTGTTTCTTTGTAGGGCTGGTAATCGGAGCATCCCATCCAGCTGGGGGAGGTTGTTCAAGGAGTCGGCTCCAGAAAACTATGCTTTCGACTGAAGTGAACTGATCAATCTCAGGCAGTGTCAAAGCCTTTTGCTTTTTGCGAACATTGTTAATTAATTGTTAATTAGGTGGATATTTTTCATCCATGAATTGTTGGTTCTTGGCCTTTCCCTTCAGTCTACCTGAAAACTCAGACATAAGGGCTTCAGGGTTTCTAAATGACTAAGGGTTTCGAAAGCCACTGACGGATGGGCTAAGTGGGCCCCACTCATCGCTCATCACTCAAGCAGAGCTCAAGCTGACACTCTGATGCGTCTCTTTGCACTGCCCCGCACCTGGGCAAGCTGTGATCCAGTCCTGGAGGGGATCGGGACATGCCATTGCAAAATATGCCACTTAGGCATAAAGATTGTTTTGAGCTGAAGGCAAGTGAAAAAAAAAAACTAGACATAAGAAGAGAGCTCTGCTCTCCTTCCCATCTGCCTAAAAGCAGAACATAAATTTCCCATGTGCAGGTGTCTCCTTCCCCCTGCATGTAAGAAAGAGAACAACTGTTATCACCAGGGACACAGACGGCACTAAGAGGAGTCTGTACAAATAAACCTTACTAAATAACCTTTATCTACCATTAGTTTCCCCCATATATTCCTAGTTGCCCTTCCATAATTTATCAGCCCTAGAAGCCCAATCTTCCTTTGTCCAATCATTTTTCTACAATTTATTGCCCTTTGTTAAAATGGCATATAAGTCCTTAAGTTTAACCACATCTTTGGTTTTCATTTCTTTTCTGTGAAGCCCCTGTGCATGTAAAAACAAACAAACAAACAAAAAACAAACTAACATCAATTAAAATTAAATGCCTTTTCTCCTGTTAACCTGTCTTTGTCAGTTTAATTTGCAGGCCCTGGGTATGAACCTAAGAGGGTACAGGAAAGATTTTTTTCCCCCTCCCCTACAGTTATGATGACAGTTAACCAACTGTTATACAAAGAAAACCTCAGCGAGGCCAAAATGTGGACGCAAAGAACAGGATAAACGTCTGAAAGGCAGGACACACACTCCTCACACTTATGGGGCAGGAAGGACTGTGTCCAGTACCGTCTACAGAATGCATGTGGGGACATCAATGGATAATGATGATCTGGGGCTGTGATGGCAAACAAGCGGCACAACATGGCTCTTCTGTAAGTTTGTTGTTGTTGTTTTTAGTGTTTCTCCAATGAAGAAGTAATGCCCAAAGTCCCAGATTTTCTGTGATAGTCTCAATTTGGGGCTGTTTTTCTTGCTTTCAGTAAAAGAAGATTTAGAAAATATTAAAACAAATGTGATTAATGTTTACTTCTTGGTAAGAATTTTTACAGAAATAATTTTATAAGTCCAAAAATCCTTCCTGAGCACGTACTCGAATGTTTGGTTTGGAATATATGTTCACCAAGGCTGGATCCTTAGAAAGGCGATTTAGACATTTTTTTTTTTTTTTTGGTCCTAAAACAAGTAAATAATAATGATGTTATTTTTCCTAGTTTTACAGATGGTAAAGTTAAGGTCCAGAATAACCGACTTGCTTGAGATGATGGCAGTGTCACTAGAGTTGGGCCCAGCCCTAGGTCATCTGGTATCTAGGTTGGCTCATCGGCCACAGCACAGATTTTCTAGAGAGCTTTTGCATCATCTTGGCTCTCTTATAGCTTCAGACCAATTGCTCATCTATTTTTAGCAGGCAAAACCACTGGGGAAGAGAGAGGTTAACAAATGAAAGGAAAAGATATAAGGCACAAGGACGGAATCAACGTCAGAGGTGGGATAAAAGTTAAAAAAGAAAAGAAAAAGGACCTAAAAGAGAAGTGAAGGATAACATTTAAGTAGATGAAATGCATTTTATTCGAATTGGCCTTTTTCTTCCATTTCCCTAATCCCACAGCATAGTGCAATCCCTTTCTTGTCTGAATCCCCCTGGCATTTTGTTTGTTCTTCCCTAATGACATTTATTAGATCCTGCCCCACAGTAACATACAATGACATTCCCACCCTGACTAGCCCAACTAAATTATAAACTCTTTGAAGACAGTCAGTGTTTTGGACAAATTTGTTTCCCTCGCAGAGTTCAATGTGTTTGTTGAATAAATGAACAAAGCAATATTCACAGCTACAGTGACCATCCCTCCTCCTCCCCCCCAAAATGCCAACTCCATTTTTGTCTCCTATTTGGAGAAGTATTTGTTCCCAAAATTCGATTTTGAAAAGCTGAAGTTCTATCAAGCTGCTTGGGACATTAGCACGAAACATACAAATAAAAACTACCAACTGCAGAAGCTTCTTCAGGAGCAAAAGAGGGACAGATGGGAGCTAGAGGCTGTTCTTTGTCCTGTGGATTTGTCTCGGGCATTTTAGTGTACCTGGCTTTGGGGAAGGAAAGGAGATGCCCGCGGAAGTTCGGACTTGGGGTTGACGGGGAGCTCTCCTTCTCAGATTCACCCAAGGTGGGAAAGGGACTAGATCTCAAAAACTGACCTGGCCCAACTCTTCATCTGCAGATGAAGAAACTGAGACCCTGGGAGACTGTCCTGCCCAAGATCACAAAGCTAAGTAGTGGCATAGCCTAGATCCAATAGTTTTCGAATACAGTAGTGAACCAAGCAATGTATTAAAACCTTTCTGCAGAGACCCTAAGGTTAGAAACCTAGCATTTTAAATCATTAGCAAGTGCTATAGTATTATGCATAGAAAATAAATGTGACAAAGTCAGGACTAAAACTTGAGGCTATGTTCTTGACACTGCTTGATGTTCAGTCTACATGCTGAAGTACCTTCTTGCACTGTTTCTGAATTCTGACTTGATGGGCAGACGTGGGCAGGGAAGGACTGGCATTCCTCAATTCCATTTGTGCGTGTTGCCCAAGAACACACAGCGGACACATACTTTTCTGCTTTGAGGAGCATAAGACAGCTTCCCAGTCCTTTTGAGCATTCTCACTGCCAGAGGGGAAGCTCCCCAGTCAGCTCATCTCAGAAGCCCAGCCACTGGGTCCATGCAAAGCTCCAGGTGGGAGTAATGAACAGGGTGGCTTCTCTGCTCAGGAAAGAGGAATCCACAGACCCTTTCTTTCCAATGCCACCTTGATTAATTCATTAATGGGTTTTCGGGCAAGTTTTATTCAGGCACTTTGGGACAGGGCAGTGAGTCAGAGGTTGGCATTGAAACCAGAATAGAAGCCACAGTCCTCTCTGGGGATCTGACTCCGGGCTTTAAATTCCCAGATCACACAACTTCCTAATTAGAAAGAAATGTTCTTAAACAAGAGCAGGGGTTTTGCCAGGCCTGCCAGTGACTAATAAGGTCGGTCTAAGGACTGTCTGATGAAAGAGAAGTTGGATTTACATGTCACAGTGAATTTTTAAAGTATTTTCACCCCGAGGTTTACTGCTGAATATAAATAAAATATCTTTCCTTGGGCAATCCCACCCCAACTCCTGCAGATATACCTCCTTAATTAAATTAACTTTGAAATGACATTCAAACAATGTCTTCCTACCCAACGCCTTTGTTTCCTCCACGATCTACCTTATAGACAAGCCATTTCACAGGGTTCCTGTGTAAACTGATTGTTTCCCACCCCCAGCCTGTACACTAATTGGCGACAAGTTTTAACGTCTCTACGGCCAGTATCGGGTAGCCCTCACACTGTATTCATTAAACCGTGTACCAAATGGCCCGCACACTTAACAATACCAAACATTAAAAATTAAGAAAAAATTATTTAGGGTGCTTACAGAAGATCGGATAAATACAAAATTTAAATTTCATTTGCTTAAATTCACACAGCTGAAGGCTAATTCCCGAGTTGAGGAGAGATTTTTTTTTTATTAGTCTCTCAAAAATCAGGGATTAGCTTTCGCAATGACAGCTGCTCTTGGCGTAAATACGTTGAGTCCGAAGCCGCAGGTCCCCTCCGGGGTGCGGGCGCGCAGGCGCGGGCACACACACGTGGACACACACACGCACACGCGCCCGCCCACACCACCTTCCTTGTGAATCGCCTGCGGGATTTATGGGTTTCGCCACCAAGGATTACTGTCAGGTGCAGAAAGCAAGCCTTTGTCCTTGGGCATTCCCCCCTTCCCCGGATTTGACAGTTATTTACCGGCCACGTGAGCGCTGGGCTGGGGTCGGGCAGGGGAAACAAAGGCTAGCGAAGCGCGGCCGGTGTGGCCCAGGGATGGCTCCCCAGCTCCAGGGACACATATGAAATTAGCCCAGACCGGCCTCCGACCGAGAGGCTCCTCCAAGAGAAATCTTGTCCAAGTCCTGGTAAAGGCGTCGGCGTTTCCTGAGGCCGGGAGAGCTCTCAGCCGGGGGCCTGGCAGAGCCCGGTTCCTGGGCCGCCCGAGACGAACGCGGCCCGGGGCGGACGGGGCTGGGGGTGCTCCGTGGAAAGGGCGCACACTCCTGGTGTACCAGGCAGAGAGTCTTTAGAGCCTTACAGCCGGCTCAGCAAATGAGAAACCGGGACAGAGGCCCCCTTTGCCCCTGGGAGGAAGTACACACCCCTCCCCACGGGGGAGGACACGCAGTGAGCCTTGGACCGCTGACCTCGCCCCGCGAGGGCTTGGCGCCCCAGAGCCGCCACTCGGAGGCCTCGGTCGGTGTGCAGTTGTGGCCCCTTCCAGAGCCTGATCGGCGTGCCTCTGGCGTAAAATTTCGTAAAAAGTCAGTGTTCAAAAATGCAGCGCTTTTTAAAGATAATTAAAATTAACAAATTGCAAAAAAAAAATCCATGAACAAAATATTAAATTCTAAATACCGACAGGATCCTCGCGGTGCCGTGCTGGGCCATTTTGTAGTCCGAGAGAAAAGGAAGATTCTCCCTACTCGACCCGGGCGTCGAGGGATTCTCGGCGCAGCGGGAGGGGAGCGCGGGGAGCAGGCCTCGGAAGTGGAGGCCCCCTCCCGAGGCCCCGTAGGGGAGTGGAAGGGGGGCCCTGCGGGCCCGGAGGTGAGAGCTCCAGGGAGCCGCTCTGCCTTCAACAAAGGCCGAGCGGAAGGTCGAGTTGGGGGCGGGAAGGACCCCGCGGGTTTGGCGGCCTTCGCTGCTGGGGTCGTGCTTCCAGGCGAGACCCGGAATGGAACACTCGACTCGGTTGCTACCAGGGCCGCGAGCGAGTCCTGCAGTTCCCCCCGCTCGGTGGTTAATTCTCGCTAACAAGATTTGGCAAGATGTCGGGCGAATAATTTTTGGCTTCTGTCGTGTACCCACCGCGGCGCGCACAAACCCCCTGCCAAAAGCGGCCCCTGGGAAATTAAATGCCTAAGTAAAACTGGGGGCGGGAGGAACGCTGCATGACCTGGAAAGAGGGATGGAATCGCCCTCAGAACTTATTAAATCCTTTACGCGTCAATTTCTCAGGCTCTAGCTTCGCACCAAATGTAGACCCCAATTGTCATTTCCTGAGAAAACAATTTACATGTATGCAAGAGGAGGTGAGGACTTTTCCAAAAGCCGAAAACGTCGGGTTTTCCCCCCACCCGGATTCAATAAACATCTTTAGGAAGCGTGGACGGGAGTGGCACCCCTGCCTTCCTCCATAGGAACAACACTCCGGCAATTAATGCCTGCCTCTGGGTCGTAAAGCAACAAACCCAACACCTCGCTGTTACGGTGCTTCGCGGCAGGAGGGGATTTCTCTTTCATCTTGTGAGCTGGGGCTTGCCCACGTTCCTCGGGAAGCTATAAAGCTGATTTAATGGCTTGAGATGAAAATCGATCACGCTAATGCATAAGCTAACGTCTGCGGAGTCGCGCTGATAAAACGACCCGCCAGGCGGAACGCACTCCTTAAGCCCGGGGCGAGGAGGTCCCCCCACCCCCGGCCGTGCCCCCTGGGCAGCGGGGCAACGGTGCCCTCTTCACTCCGGTGCGCGGGAGGAGACCTGCGAGGCTGCTAAGGGGGAAGCACGGAGGCAAAAAAACCCCACGAAACCTCCGAACAGAGCCCCGGCCCCGTTAGGCCGTCTTCCTGGCTGGCCGTTCTCCGGGCGCCGAACGCCGCATTGCCGCGGCGGGGTGGAGTGGCTGCACCACGACTACTGTCAGGAGGGTCGAGCGCCGCGGAGCCCGGGGCCGGCCGGCTGCACATCGCGCCGCCGCGCTCCATTCACAAAGTCCCGGTGCTGCCGCTCGCCTGGCGGTCGGAGGCTGCCTCCCTCTTCCTCTAGGTCTCGGTTTTATGAATGGGCCTGACGGCGAGCGCCGAGCGCCCTGTTTACTCCGCTCTTTGTGACGTTGTTCCCATGACTTGGGCGCCAGCGGCCCTCACTCCATTCACGCGCAGGGGAGGGGGCGGGGGAGGGGCCGGCGGGGCGGAGGGAGCCGGGACGGGGCGCGGAGCCGGCGCTGGGGCCGGGGGGAGGGCGCGAGGCCCGGAATGGCAAGAGGCGGGGCCTCGGGAGGTAGTAATGAATCTGCCCCCTCCCGGGGGAGCGCAGAGGAGCCTTAATACATCTATAAGCCAAAGAGGAAACTCTGGCTGGGGCAGTGCGCGGAGCTCCGGCAGTTCGTGGGGAGCGGCGGCCGGAACGGCAGCGCCGGTGGCGGCTACGGCGGGAGCAGCACAACAGGCAAAATACAATAGAGGCAACAACAGGAGGGAGCCCGTGGTCCTCTCCCGTAAACATACTCCCCTCCGCCGCCGCCTCCCCCTCGGCACCGCGCGCGGTGCTGCCTGGTGCCCGAGGCGGCTCGGACTGCTATGTAACCGCGAGACTGCGGGAGGAAGGGGACTGGGGAGTAGAGGTCCGCCTGTGGGAGGCCGTGGGGGCCAAGTTTGCGGCCACTTCTGCACTCGTTTCCCTTAGCCCCCGCCTGCCCCCTCCTGCAGCCCAGCTGTCCTTCGCCTCCTCGCGTGCCCAGCGACCATGGTGACGGTGGAGGAGCTGCGGGAGATGGACTGCAGCGTGCTCAAAAGGCTGATGAACCGGGAAGAGAACAGCGGCGGCGCGGGCGGCAGCCACGGCGCCGTGGGGCTGCTGAGCGGCGGCAAGTGCCTGCTGCTGGACTGCAGACCGTTCCTGGCGCACAGCGCGGGCTACATCCGAGGCTCGGTCAACGTGCGCTGCAACACCATCGTGCGGCGGCGGGCCAAGGGCTCTGTGAGCCTGGAGCAGATCCTGCCCGCTGAGGAGGTGCGCGCCCGCCTGCGCTCCGGCCTCTACTCCGCGGTCATCGTCTACGACGAGCGCAGTCCGCGCGCTGAGAGCCTCCGCGAAGACAGCACCGTGTCGCTGGTAGTGCAGGCGCTGCGCCGCAACGCCGAGCGCACCGACATCTGCCTGCTCAAAGGTAAACTCGGGCGCCGGGGCGCAAGCGGGAGGGTAGGTGTAGCGGGGCTTGGCGGCCTACGCCTTAGTGGGCAGGGGAAGTGCCCGGAGGGATCGGTGGCTGTGAAGATCCCAGCGCACTCCTTTGTGCGCGCCGGTGTGCATGGGTTTGCAAGGTTTTTGTGCGTTTGTGTGCAAGTGCGAGCGCCTAAAGTCCTCAGAGTCGATGAGGGTGCGTTTCAAACCTCTGTCACCTGCAAGTCGGTACTCTTTGGAGATTTTGTGTTTATTTACACTCCCTAACCGTCAGGCCTCTTAGGCGAAGTGACTCCAAGCGTTGCCCACCTATAGTCCGGGGCGTGCTCCCAGTGCCACCGTGCGGGTGGGGACAGGTCGGGCCTGTTGGTTTGGCGTGCCGGGGCCCTGCGCCGAGTCCTGAGAACCCCAGAGGTGGGGAAGAGGGTGAAGTGGGAATGGCTGGGTAAATGAAGAAGGGCAGATCGTGTTGCCGACATCGTGTGGAGCTATCTTGTCTCGTCCCCTGCTGCCCAACTCCGAGCTCCGCCTGGAAGGTGGCCAACTTCTCCCGCCTGGGGCTAGCCCCCAGCTCCGGGAGCGGGGTGTGGGGGCGCTGAGTATTCGGGGGAACGCGAGATGGGACGGTGCCCCTTCAATTCAGGCCGCGGAAAAGTACGACCTTTTGTTCCGACCCGATTCTCGACTATCTGTTGGCGGCGCGTGCTTGCTTTAAGGGGACCCTGGCGCAACTCTTCGGGGACGGGAGTTCTTGTCAAATCTGGAAGTCAGAAACCCCCAAAGGACCCCGTGCTAAGTAATCCGAGGGACAGAGCTCCGGCCGCACCTGCCTGGCCTTGTCGAGCCGTGGCCCTTGGCGGTCCTCGCGCGGGGGGGAGCGGGCAGGACCGGCTGTGGGTAGGGGCGCCCCTGCCGCGCTGCACCCCTGCCTCCCACCGCCGCATTCCGCGCATTCTTTCGCCGGTGTCCGGTCCTTGCCTCCGAACCCGTGAGGCGTTTCAGACCCTGGCCTTCAAAGAGCCGTTCCTTTCCCCGCAGGCGCACTTCGTCTCCTCCCTCCTTTCCTTTGGACCTGCTCACCCGAGAGGAAGGGAGGTGGTGGCGGGAGGAGGGGCGGAAACCTCTCCCGCCGCCCTTTCCAAAAAGCACAACACTGCTCAGTGCGGGCGAGCCGGGTTTGCCCCTGCCGAACAGCGGGGGGCTTTGTTCTCGGCAGTTGTTTCCTGGCCATTTGACCTGTCAGCTGCTGGGGAAATGCTGCTATTGACCTTTGGTTGAACTACTAAGGCGATTTTGCTGATTTTTCTTTTTCCATGAGGGCTGCCTTTTGCACCTCTGATGGAGCCTAATCCTCCTCTCTTCTCCCCAAAGCGCTTTAAGGGAAAGTGCCGGGAAGGGGTCGCACCGGAAGGACCGGCGCTGATCCCGGCGGGCCGGGCGCCCGGGACCCGGCGGCCTCGCCTCGCTGGTGGCCGAGCAGTGCCCGGGAGCCCCCGGCGGACGCACGTCCAGTTTCCTCCCGCGCCGGTGTGGGGCGCGAGGCTGGCGAGCACGCCTGCCCTCCCCTACCCAGTGCTGGCGTTCGTGGCAACGCGGAGAAAAATTTCTCCGGGGCGACCGCCCCCTCGAGTGGCACGGGCTGGCCGGGGTGTTCTCGGTGCCGCGCTACCCTGGACTCCCCCTCCTGATTTAGAGCCCAAGCCCGCGCCTTCCTTCGCGGGCCTCTGAAGCCAGGGCCCTTCTGGACGTCGTGCAGACCCACGTGGAATCGGTGCATTTTGTTTTGTTTCTCTTCCTGGAAGAAGTCCAGGGGGGATCGCCCTAGAGCAGCAGCGCCGGGACCTTGGCCCCTGGGCTTCTTCCGGGCGCGAAGACACCTAGCCCCCGGGAGGAAGTCGTACTTTTAAGGTTTCCTCCTCCGGGTCGTGGCACCCCCCTGGTCCCGCGGGGAGAGCCCATTGCCAGATCTGTCCCGAGAGCTGCCCCGCGGACTCGCCTATAGGCGCGAGGCTCATGCTCGGGGTCAGACAGGAGCCTCTGCGTAAAATGACAGCCCCTAGTAGGACAGGAGCCTCCGGGTAAAATGACAGCCCCTTGGCCGTTGACGAGGTCCCTGGCCAAAGGAAAAGTGTTGTATGGGCTCTTTCCTCCCGAGGCCTGCACTGTTTCCTGGGGTCTGACCCGCTGTGGCAAGAGGGCGACGCTAGGCTTCTCCTAAGTCCACATCCTCGAGCGTCTAGGCCTGGGTGGCAGGTAGAACTAATGCCTCTGCAGGAACAGGCCCGGGCAGTAGCCAGGAAAGGTTCAGCTGTGTTTTCTAGGCTAAAGGAACCTGCCTTTGGGAGCAGCCCTCTAAAATTCAGAGGGGTGGGTGGTGGTGATTGGTGGTGGTGGTGGTGAGGGGGGCCTAGTTATGTAGTGAAGACAGGACGTCTGCCAGGTTAACAGGGCCGTATTCTATGTAACCTAGCTGCTTCTCATGCCTGTGCTGAGGAGAGGAAGTCTCAGCACCGTTCCTCTTCCTCCTCTTGGCTCTCTAATGAAAAGGCATCCCTAGTGAGGCCAGGAAGACCTGGGAAGTGTCTGCTCGCACAGGGCTGGGAGAGGAAAGCATGCCTTCTGAGTTCTGGCAGGGAAAATGCAGGCTCCTGGGAGGGCCCCCTGGGGGCAGGGACCGAAAGGGAAACACGGGGGAAGGAGGGAGGAAAAGCCCCTGAGATTATCTTTAGTAAATGCCCGAATGGGTTAGGGCTTGGCTGATTCGGTTCCCATTCGAGTTGCTCGTTTTAATTTTCATATAATGGGACTTTGTGTAGGTCTCATTTCACACGTGGTTGTGAACGTGGAGTAAACGTGGTCAGACATTAAGACCCCCAAGTGTTGGTCTCTGCCAATCTGCGGGAACAGAAACGCAGCAGAATATTTTCAGAAGTTATATTATCCTTCGCAGCCAAAGGCTAATTCTACCAACCAGTGGTGTTTAAAAATCAGGTTTCTATTTCTGCCGCTTGGAAGGGCAGTGGTTACTCATGGAGGTGGTTAACTAATACCGCGTGCAAGAATTCACGGTTAAGAGTAAATGTTATTTAATATCAATAAAATGCTGCCTAGCCTGTACATTTCCTAATATTACCCAAGTTTTGCTAAGAGCAGTCACTTAAATCACTACATTTTCTGGTCTTTTTGCTAGTAAAAGATTCCCATTGGCGTAAACCTTTTCTTTTCTTTTCTTTTCTTTCTTTTCTTTTCTTTTCTTTTCTTTTCTTTTCTTTTTTCTTTTTTTTCTTTTCTCTTTTCTTTTCTTTTCTTTTCTTTTCTTTTCTTTCCTTTCCTTTCCTTTCCTTTCCTTTCCTTTCCTTTCCTTTCTTTTCCTTCCTTCCTTCCTTCCTTCCTTCCTTCTTTCTTTATCCTCTAAGTTTAATTTAAAATCCTGTAAGGCATTTTTGGGGAAAGTTTAGAAATTTCAGCTTTTCAGATTTTATTACAGTACACATCTCCTTTGAAGTCCCTTTCTCTTTCCTTCGTAAATCCTCGGATTGGGGTTTTAGACCCTGGTCATTAGAGAAAGACAGAAAGAGCATTTTCTTACTCTAATAGAAGTCATTCTTTGCCTCTCATACTTCTCAAAGAAGTCAGTCTTATGCAGGAGATTTTTAGGTATAAAAATACTATTTTACTTTTCTCCTGTCTAAAATTCATCTCAGCTCATGACTTTTGTCTGTTTTTATTTGAGTTCTAATTTAAAAGTTGTCCTGGCACTGTTTTGAGAAAGGATGATCAATGAGATAGTCTAGCTTCTTCCTCCAGGTTGGAACTCACATATGGTTTAGTCCTAAGGCCTGACCATACAGATGACCTGACACTTTTCTGTTGGAAACAGCCAGCAAGGCCAGTGAGGGAGTGGGGAGCGCTCAGCCGGCAGCCCTGCTAACTGTGGTGACTGTCTTGTCTCTCCCTGTCCCCAGTTGCCCAGCCTCGCCCTCCAGGTCAGTGGCATCAAACAGAAAACCCTGGGAGGGGGTATGAGGTTGCACACCTCCTCCACCCAGAAAAATGGATTAGCATTTCTTCTTACAAACATGACTGAAAGCCTGTGACAGCCAAGGCTTGAGAGCATCAGAATGACACAAAATGGTAGGCCTTAAAGATAATCTCTAACTTCCATTGCAGTTCGTTAAAGAATGACAACGAATGAAGCAAACTCACTGGTTTTTTCCATCATCTGAACTGGATGCTTCCAAGGGATAAAAACAACTAAAGACAGGGTGTAGATACCAATTGAAAGTGAAAACCTGATCATTACTAAGCCTGTCACAGTTCCCTTGGGCTTGTTCTCGGGCTCACAGGGGAGGGGGGCTACACGGGACTGAGGGAGGGTGGGTTTTTTTATTTTAAGATTTTATTTGAGAGAGAGAACGAGCCAGGGAGAGGGTCAGAGGGAGAGGGAGAAGCAGACTCCCAGCCAGGACCCCGGGATCATGACCTGAGCTGAAGGCGGACGCTTCACCGACTGAGCCACCCAGGCGCCCCAAGGGTGGCCTACTTAAGGAGCCCAGAAATTCCTTTAAAAAATCAGAACATCTGAAACCAGATAGCCAGTTTCCTCACTGGGAGGCATTGCCGCCTGACAAAGGCAGTTGGACAGGAAGAAAAGTCCGCTCTCCAACGGAAGCCCGTGGAAGCCCGCTTGCTGAGTGGAGCAGACAGCCCAGAAGTTCTGGGAGGGACCGCAACCCAGACCCGGCCCCAGACTGGCAGTAGGTGGCAGCCAGCTGGCGCAGGACGCACAGGTCTGTGCCTGGGGTCCCCGCGGGAGAAGCTCACCCAGGTAACTTGTCAGGACTGCGCAGGGCTTACACGGGTGCCTGCTGAGGTAGCACCCACGTCAAGGGAAGTCCTCACAGCCACATGACCCCGGCTTCCTTGCGGGGTAGCGTCGGCCTTGTGTTGATACGCTGTGCCAGGAGAACAAGCCCCTGTCTGTGAGCCCTGTCTGTGAATGGGTGACATTCTGAGCATTGAGAGGGTAACTGAGAGAGCGACAGCCGTATTAAGATCCATGACCATTGTCACCACCAAACGACTGGCTTTCCCCATCACAGACCCCACGAAGGGTCCGATTGTGGTGATCCGATCAGCACTACGTCAGCCTACCTTTTCTAGAACACTTTCCTGCATACTGTCCCAGCCCTGCATGGACTCGTGGCCAGTGGGTGGTCCTTTGCAGTAAGCTGTGACAGTTGCCTTGCTGTGCGAGTGTGAGAAAAAGAGTGTGGAGCTCAGCTAGGAGAGGAGTTATTCCTCAAGAAAATTGGCGGGGTGGGGTGGGGAGGAATTATGTTCCTTTTCTTCCCTCTAGCCTCTTAAGTTTCAAAATGAAGATGAGAAAAGGAGAGCTTTAAGACTAGAAAGTCTATTATTAAGAACATGGGAAAAATGGGTCAAAATTAGTCAGAATATCTGTTATGGAATTACATTCTGTTGGACACAGACAGAACAGGTGGAAAGTCATGGTGTACGCGTCATGAAATTCAGCAGCTCGGCAAGCAGGTCCTAGAGACACCTGCTGTCCGTAGTTTGCAAATAAAGTTCGTGGCGTTTAGGACCACAGAGTATTGGCACTTAAAGATGATACAGTCTAAAATCCTGACATCGTGACCTTGTAGGGATATAGTCACACCTGAAACCAGAGTTCCATGAAATTATATACCCTCTTTAAACGGAATGCATTTCCAGAGGCTTCTATTCTGTTATATCCCATTTGCTGGTCAAGACTTCCAAGTGACAACCTGTAGTTTGAAAAGCCCTGGAAAGAAGCAGAGTTTGGTGAAATGTCAGGAGTGTCCTGTTCAGATCCTTTCTGTTTTTGCATGAAAATTCTGTGTCTTCAATGGGGTGAAACCAGCAGGCTGTGCGTCCCCCAAGAGAAGGACCACCAGGAAGGCAGAGATGGGCACACAGCAGGGTGGGCTCCTGATGGCCAGACTAGCAGATGGCTTTGAGGCCAGTGGGCTGAACGCTGGCCCTGCCCTTACTTGAGGGGGCCCTGAACCTCAGTTTCCTCTTTTGTAACATCAGGGCCAGTCACCTCAAGGGCTGCTGGTTGGACCCATGTTTGGAAAGAGCCTGGCACACAGTGAGTATTTCCCCTTAGTAACAGTGGCTGTCATTTTAACTAACATGGCGCTGATGGCCGTAGAGGATGGAGGCTCTTGTGGGGTGTGGGTGTGAGTGGTTTCCTAACTTGCAGGCTTCTGCCGCTACCACCCTGCCTGCATGCTCTTGGCCCGTCATTGCGTGTTCTACTCATCTGACACGTCCTGGCCCAGTGCAGCTCATCGGCCTGCAAGAAGGACCTCCTTTGATGCTGTTCCTTGTAATGGATCCTCCAAAGCTAGGGACAGCTCAGGAGGGAAAAACCCTCTCATTGCCGCCCCTGGCCTGGGTTGCTCCAGTCCCTTGGGCTAATCTCTTCTTCACTCGATTCCTTTCCGCGTGTTCTTTAAAGATCTGCCAGAGGGAACTGACTTCAGTCGTAATGTTTCTGCTCCATTCTAATGCTGTCTTCTCGCACCCTCTCTGTCGTGTTAGGAGAGGTCTGGGGGCTGTGGGGGCGGGGGATGACAAATGGCCCCCCTCGAGCCTGGTCTGGACCCGGGTCACCTCTGTCCTGCCCAGTTGGCTGTCTGCCCCCTGCCCACCACGGCCCCGGCGCCCTCTGCTTACGGCTCTGCTGTGCTGTCTGCCGGCTGGGCTGAGCCACCCAGAGGCAGTGAATGGCCCCGATGGGGAAAGGTCCTGGACAGTGCAATGCCTGCCTTTCTGTCCAATGACCGGATCTCAGGACTGTGAGTGGAAAAAATTCAGTAAAGGCCGGGAGGAGAAGGCTGCCCAAAGTCTGAACGTTGCCAGTAATGCTGGGTCCCCTTGTAGGTGCCAAAAAAGGAAGGCTTCATTATGTGTCTCCCCGAGGCCAGGCGCAGGGCCCCGGCTGTTCCAAGTGGTCCTCGAGGGACACTGCCAGGCCCCGAGGGTTCATCACATTTTACAGATGAGGGACAGGCTCAGAGAGGTTCCATGATAGCCCTAGGCCGCACAGCTGATGATTGACTGGGGTAGGGTGCAACCCAGACCTGCGAGTCTGAGGGCGTGTCAGCCTGGTTCCCTGCCCTGTACCTTCTCCTCAATGGGAAGAACACTGTGTCAATCACTCAGAGGCCCCCACCACTTCCGGTGCCCGGGGCAGGGGGGTGGGGGTGGGGGTGGCGCGGGATGCTGCTCCTCTGTGACTTTGCCCCCGGGTCCTGGTCCCCCTAAGACTCCCCCACTCACTTGCCTGTGGGTACTGCCTGTCTAGGTGATGGGCTTATGGAGGGCACCGCCCAGGCCTTACGTTTCTTTGAAAAAAAAAAATGTATTTGAATAGCTCAAATCATGTCATATAAACACAGAGATTTACTTAAAAATCTTCAAATTCTGTAGAAATGTATAGAGTAACAAGTAATGGCTTTGTATATAAGTGTTCACCAACGGTGTGTCGATTGATCCGTTTCCCCTTCCACCCTTCCAAGGGGAACACAGAATGAGGTTTCCGGAGTCCTGTCTTACAGACATTTGCTGGCTCTTCCCCCATCCTCCCTTCATTGCATTTGGGGCAGCTATGTTTGTAGCCTTCCAGGAAAAAGGGGTGCTAGTGGCCGGAGGTGTGCCCCTGTGCTGAGATGACCGGGAAGGCCACCAACACGCCTGAAACCGCCAGTTCTGGTCTTTCGAGCGGGTTTTCCATCCGGGGAGGCTGGGAATTGTGGCTCAGCAGGAACCAGGCCGGTGACCAGGGAGCTAGCCATTCCATCCCGAGGGAGGGATTGGAGGGGAGTACGGAAGACTGGGGCTCAGAGGAAAAAATGTACACCGTGTTTCTGTAAGCCTCATGATAGAGCGAAGAATCATTTCCCTTCCTCAGCAAAGCAGTATTTTGTAGGGGCAGGCGAGCGGGATTTGGGCGAGTCACTGACTAACCATCACACGTCTGCACGATAGACGGTTCCCACGGATGGACTAAGGGCACACTGGCCCCACACCGCTCACACACAGACATTGAGCTGTGCCAGCCACCTACGTGACTGTCGGGTGAGCGGGTCTGTGAGAGTGGTTGGTCCACAACCTGCAGTTTCTGTTGGATTAATTCATGATCCACTGTGGGTCCTACAGAAACTGCAAAATCAAAATACAAGCAGGGCCAAATGTGGACAGTAGATGCTAAGTTACTCACCAAGCCACGTGCCGGAGCTCCCAAGTGAATCAGAGACTGGCCAGGCTTTTCTGTCCTCGTGGTGTCGCCCGGCATCGCTGCCCACCCCCAGCCAGCCTGCGCTCCCCTGCCCGGGACTAACCCGATTCCAGAGAAGTTGGCTGTTTATTCTGAAAAGACCTCCCTTCCCCGGAAGACGATCCCACAGATAACCATTCCAGAGCTTAGCGGCTCTCAGGGCAGGAAATCCTGCCTAGCCCCAAACCTGTATGGAGCAAGAGGGATTTCTATTTAAGCCCGTTTCCTCTTATTTTGGCCCCTTGTTGATGGAACAGCTGTTCGTGAGGCCGGGCGATTGGCATCTGTTCTGTTGCTGAGATCCAGAAGGGCTGGTGCCAGGGTAATTTTTTTTTTCCTTCTCTCTCACATTCGAGAACCTCTCCAAAGGAAGGGCTGGAGTTGGGGGATGACAGACATCTCTGTAGGTCCCAGGGCCCGGCACCAGGCTCCGTCTGTGTTCACGGAAACCCACAGTGGCCATCCTGTCTCCCATGCTTTATCATCCCGGGACCTCAGGAGCTGCTGTGGAAGGTCCCTTCGGCATACTGCCCCTGCACGGCCTCCTTTCTGTGTCTGCATCCCAAACCAAAGTCTTGTTCCTAAAACTTGCCTTCCAGATGAAGGCTCCGTAGCCATTATCTCTGGGCCTACAGCGCCACCTGGTGGCCAGTGTAGATCCAGCCAGCCCCAGCTCCGTAGCCGTTCTCCTCAGTCTAGGGGTACGATACAAGTCCTTTCTGGTTTTCTGCTGCCTTAGTGACCCTATTAACCCGAACCTGTTTCTCTTTTACAGGTGGCTATGAGAGGTTTTCCTCCGAGTACCCAGAATTCTGTTCCAAAACCAAGGCCCTGGCAGCCCTCCCACCTGCTCTGCCCCCCAGCACTGCGGAATCTCTGGACGTAGGCTGCAGCTCCTGTGGAACCCCACTGCACGACCAGGTAGACTCGGGGCCCAGAGCCCGGGAGCAAGCGGCAACGTGGGGGCCAGGGGGCTTATTTTCAGGTCTCTAATTTTCAGGGGTTTGGGATGCAGTGCCTTAGTTTGGGGAGAACATAGTGAGCCCTCAGTATTGGGGTGGGGTGTGAGGGAGGGTCCATTTGATCCTTGGAATTCTTCCCCTTCCCTCTTACTAGGCTCACTCTGAAAAATACAAAGACATAACTTTCTGACTTAGCCTCGGCAGTTAGGTGCAGACAGGTGAGGACCGATAAACCGGAAGTGTGTGACCTGCTATGTAGAAAGCTGAAAGAGCACCCCTCTTTGAAGGCGTGGCCCAGGGACCTGAGGCCACCCCCTCCGTGTACAACCCACTGTAAATGCCAAGTGGACATACATGGTCAGCCAACTCCCCTAAGAAAACCAGCTTAAGCTGCTGTATTCCTTACAAGCCGACTCCTTCTAGCCCTTTCATTTAGATGGAGAGGGAGTGAATTTATGGGGTCCAGCAGCTCTGTTTCCCAAATCCCAGATCCTAGATCATCTGAGTTGATGTGACTCAGAAAATGTCATGAATTTAAGCCAACGTCACCTCCTATTGCCAGGACCCCTCCTCTTGTCTGTGAGGCTGACACAGCACCTGTTTTTAATGTGCCAAGTGAAGATGTACCTACCAAGGAAGTCCCCACGGCCACACACCAGATAGCTTGGCCAACAGTAGGTGTAAAGGAATGTCGCAAATGGTGCGGCAAGGCCAGCGTGGTGCCTGCCGCTTCATGTATCAAGGCGAAGGTGGGCCGCTTGAACCGCTGGGTGGGGCCCGCCAGGCTTTACTGTCCCGCCCTCTCTGCTCCCAGTAGGGAGGAGGGGAAAGGCTGGAGAAGCCACCAGGCCTGTCATTCCACCGGGATCCCCCTCAGGAGAAGGGGAAAGCTGGGAGGGCTGTGTTCCCAGGCGTTCTCCCTTGGGCTTGTGAAAGCCCACCTCGGACAGGTTCCCTAACCCCATCCTCCCTTTTCCTGGGTGCCTTACACTCACCGTGTCCGGGGGCCTTTGCTTTCCCTTTCTGGTGCAGGGGGGTCCCGTGGAGATCCTTCCCTTCCTCTACCTTGGCAGTGCTTACCACGCCGCCCGGAGGGACATGCTGGACACCCTGGGGATCACGGCCCTGCTGAACGTCTCCTCTGACTGCCCAAACCACTTTGAAGGACACTATCAGTACAAGTGCATCCCGGTGGAAGACAACCACAAGGCGGACATCAGCTCCTGGTTCATGGAGGCCATCGAGTACATCGGTAGGTTGGCGCTGTGGCGGATGCCAAGGGCGGGAGGATGGGAGGGAACCATGAGTCCTCGCCGTTGAAGGATGGACTTAGGGGGCGCTGTGTCCAGCGTACCCATTTCCCCTCTGCCTCTAAGGGAGGCTGGCCGCCTGGATGTTGTGTTGGGGTCAGATAGGAAGATCGACTCCCACTCCCGTGCTGTTAGCCTATCCCGCCAATAACGTTCTCCTCGCACGCGTCCAGATGTCTCTATGATAAGCCTTTGGGGATGGGGAGGAAGAAAAATAAAGCGAGAGTTGGGACATTGTTTTTGTTTCTGCAAATGGAAATCCTTGAAGGTATGTTGGGATTTAAGCGGCTTTTGAACACGGGTTTTTCCCAAGCTTAGTACATTTATTTGGTAAAGTCTCAAAAATAGCCTGGATGGGTGGAATCCTAGAGTCCCCTGCAGTTGGGCTTCTCCCCTCCCCCTCCTCAGCTAGGAATGTTATTCCCTGAGTGGGAGTGCCCCTCTCCAACCGTCCACAGACAACCCCTGCACCCCTGCCCCCCACCCTCCCGCACTGTCCCGGCGGGGCTGGCTGCCTGCACCTGCCGCCTGGCCACCGCGGGGGGCCGCGCAGAGCACTAACGGCGCCGCGCTCTCTGCCCCAGATGCGGTGAAGGACTGCCGCGGCCGGGTGCTGGTGCACTGCCAGGCGGGCATCTCGCGCTCGGCCACCATCTGCCTGGCCTACCTGATGATGAAGAAGCGGGTGAGGCTGGAGGAGGCCTTCGAGTTCGTCAAGCAGCGGCGGAGCATCATCTCGCCCAACTTCAGCTTCATGGGGCAGCTGCTGCAGTTCGAGTCGCAGGTGCTGGCCACGTCCTGTGCCGCCGAGGCCGCCAGCCCCTCCGGGCCGCTGCGGGAGCGCGGCAAGGCCACGCCCACCCCCACGTCGCAGTTTGTCTTCAGCTTCCCGGTGTCGGTGGGCGTGCACGCGGCCCCCAGCAGCCTGCCCTACCTGCACAGCCCCATCACCACCTCCCCGAGCTGCTAGGGCCGCGGGGAGCCCCGCCCCGGACCCTGCCGCCGCCGCAGGCTCCCTGCGGGGTGGGGCTCGCGGGGACTGAGGGCGCGGGAGCCGGCGACCGGGCTCCCCCCACCCCTCCTCCGGGCCGGCTGGAATGGCAATAAGGACTGCGAACACACCTTAGGCGCAAACAGAACACTCCAACCTAGAGCAATAACGGCTGCCTCCGCGGGCAGGGAAGACTTCGGTTTGGTTGTGTGTCCGTGTTACTTTTCAGATAGGAATTTCTTACCTCATTTTTTTAAGCAGTAAGGCTTGGAGTTATGAAACCCACAGATCCTGGCAAATGTGCCCGCCCAGTTTTATTAAGGGGGGCGCGGGGGGAAGGGACAAAAAGAAAACAAGTTTGCCGGAAGTGCCTGGTTCTGTGTGCTTCCTTCTTTTCTTTTGTTCTTGTAACAGGTTTTGGTTTTGTTTTTTTAAGAAATCTTCCAGGATGTGGTTTTCCTTTCGAAATCACCGACAGGTGGATAATGATGCTTAATAATAAATAAAGGTATTTATTAAGAATTTCCTCAGCGTATGCAAGTGCAAGGAGCCCAGTGAGGGTGCATTTAGGACACATGTATGTCCGCGCCCCGCCGCGGAGCCTGAGGGCCTGCAAAGGTCCAGGCCGCTAGGAGCTGCGCGGTATCTCCCAGGTACGGACCGGGTAGCATGAGGGTCAGCTCGCACTGGTTGCGACCAAGAAGTAAGCAGGCTGGGGGGGCAGGAGGAGGAAAGGAAGGACTACTTTCTGATTCCTTTTGAAGCTGGTTCCTGGGCACAGGGAACGCGAAAGCGGCTCTAGGTCCCCGCGATAGTAACCTTTTCTTAGGATCAGTAATTCGTTCGGCGGCGGGATTGGCATCTCTCCCCTGAAGTGATTTCTCACAGATCTGCTGGAAGACTTGTCTATCATCTGTGATAAATGCCGCATCGTTAAAGGTGCTCCTGGAATATTGGGTGCCATTGAGATTGTCTTACGTGGGAGTCCTACAGTTGGGTGCCGTTGAGATTGCCTTACGTGGAGCGAGGCCCTTGGGGCGAGCAGCTAACTAGAGATGGACCTGGCGTGAAGGGATGGGAAGCACCATCTCTTCTCTTCTGCATAGATCTGCGGTTTTCATTTTAGAGGGTTTGCCTTTTTGGAGGGCAGTAGAGCAACAAGTTCTTGGCTTCTTAAAATTCCAGGTTTAGGTAACTCATTTTTCCAGGCCCTTATTTGAATAGGAAGAGGGGAGTGAACACCATGTTTGAGGTCTAGAATGGAAGAGGGCATGAGTAAAGGAGCTGGCTAGACCCTCCGCTTGGGAGCTGGCTGCTCGGCTTCTATCCTGGGCACTGTGGGCACGCAGGTGCCATTTTGGAATCCTTTCTTGGGCTAATGCCATTTTAAGGGGCCTCTCCAAATGGAGATAAGGCTTTTGGAGGGAGAAGGATGTTTTCTGTGGGTTGGGCTTGGGGGGAGGGAGGAGGGAAGCTACATGTGACTTCATTTGTCGTAGTGTGGAACCGTGTTGTTACGGAGTGCCAGCTCACAGGTGTTTGCAAGCTTGTCTAGAAATGAGAGCATGTTTGGTCTTTGGTTTTTTTTGTTTGGTCGGTTTTGGTTTTCTTTTTAGCCCCTTGTGAGTCTCGATCTAAATGAACGTTCTTGCTCATCCATAAATAACTTCAAGCCTCAGTGTCAGAATAGCATTGGAATTCTCTTTTCTCCTGGCATCCCAGACAGGACCAGGTTCATAACATTTCCTTCCATAAACATGAACCTGCGTTGGCCTCACTCACCCTGCCTTTGTCAAGCCCTGTCTTTGGGGGAGGCCAGAGTTCCCGCTTCCCTGTTTTTTGAAAAGCCAGAGGCTCCCTCCGTCCCTGGGAGCTGCTTGGCTGAATAGGTAGGGGTGAGGTGAGGGGTTGGGGTCCTTGGACAATGGACTTATTTAGAGATGGCATAGTTGGCTGTTCCCACTTTTTCCTTGATTCCTGGAACTTGCTCTGTGTTTTGTGATGAGTGAGGTCCAGTGAGTTCTGCAGCTTTGAGAGCTATGGATTCCAACAGCCAATAGACCTGGGGGGTGGGGCAGCCTGTGGCAGGGGAGGGAAAGTCACCTGGAACAGACTCACTTTCTATAGAACCAGTGTACATTTGCCAAAACCTACGTATCGTGCTTTCCCGGACTGGATTCCAACCACACGGACAGTTGGAGCTTGGGACCAGCCCCAGACATATCTTTCCCCCTGCTTTCCAATTCAAGTCTTCTGTCACCATGTCAAATTGTTATTTATAAAGCCATTTTCTTTGTACTTAATAACAGGCTGAGTCCCAGAACTCTGGGAGATAAAATAGGAAATTGGCTTGATCAGAAAAGGGGATTTTTTTTTTTTGGTCATAATTCTGCCATCAAGAAGCCTCTTTGATGACTCGAAATAACTCTATAATGAAGACACCACCACAGGGTCAGCTCAAATGGCCAGGTGGATTTCAATTGGCATCTCTCCCATGAAGTGATTTCTGGTGATGCAAAATTTCTGTAATGGCCAGAAAACCTTGCCACTTTCACTGATCTGTCAACAGTGCTGTTGGCTACCTTGGATCTCTAGCGACCAAGGGATGCGGTCGGCTCCCTCCTGGAATCTTGTGTTGACCCAAGGTTGTTTATGGAGCACTAAGGGTAACGGACTTGACTTTCCCATGGAGAAGTATTAGGCTGAAGCCGTTTTGCTCAGGTGCTCAATCCAGCTGGATTCCAGAGTTTTCGACAAGGTTGGGAAGCCATGAGAAAATTTTTACAAATCTGCAGGAAAGTGGACAGAAAGGAGGTAGGATGGTCGATTCGGGTGGGAGTTGGCCACCGAGCCCGGAGTATTAAAGCAGTGGTTCACCTTGGCTGTCCATTGACATCAACTAGGGAGTTTTGAAAACCTTGCTACCAGGCTATCCCAGAGCAATTAAACCAGGATTTCTGGAGCTGGAACCCAGGCGTCTGTATGTTTCAAAGCTCCCCAGGTGCTTTCCACATGCGGCCAAGGTGGGGGAAACCGCCTTGCTTTCTGGAGGGCAAGGTGCTGTTGGAGGCGGGTCTTAATGACACAGAACTAGCTGGTCTCTCAGAAACCACAGCCAGGGGTTTGTCACTGTCTCGGCAGGTTCCTGCTGCCAGTTCCAGCCCTGCGGAGGGACAAGATGGGTTCTCTCAGGAGCTCAAGGAGCATGCGACCTCCTGAACGGGGCACCTTTCATGCTCCTTGAAGGGCAGCTGATCTGTGGAACATTGTTAGGCACCTGAATACAGTGTCTGGATGTTGGGGTTTTTGCTTAAATGTTCCTTGTCTAGCAAGAAAGATATGGGGAGTTTCACCTCTTAAAAGTACCCCCGTCCCCCAGGAGCACCCTGCCCGTCCTTAGAGCTTATGAGTCATATGAGGAAGAGGCTTCTTCAAGACAGAGCAATGCAATACTTGTAACTTTTGTAAATAGTCGCATCTTTCAGAGTGATGTCATTTCTACGTTTGATATGCTCGTATTTCTGTAGGATGTATATAGTTTAGGGGATTTTTTGGTTTGGTTTTGTTTTTTAGAGGAATCGACATGTCTTTTTATTTATTGCTTGAAAAAGATCATTTGAAGAAAAATAAATACGTTTTCAACCATGTCTGGCCTGGTTTATCCTTTCCTTGAAAACTCCACTGCTGTGATGACTTGGAAAGGAACAAAAGAAGGTCCGGGGCATTGGATAATCCTGTGAACTTCGTGACAGAGACGGTAAGATGATAGACCGGCTGATAAAATCAGCAGGCCCATTTTTGTTCCTGACCACCACCCAAGGACAGTGACAGGAGCAGGCTGACCTACATCTCTAAGAACCTGGTTTCTCCAGGAAGAGCCTCCCGTGGAAAGAAAGACTTGAGCAAGAAGAGACAGGGAGTGTCCTTTATCTGATCTACTTTGGGCCAGGCACAGGACCGAGTGACAAAGATGGCTTCGTGGTGGGAGAGGTCAAACAGCCTAAGCAGGAAGTGATTAGGGCTATAGTAGGAGAATATATAAGGTGTTACCCCCGCTGGGACACCCCGCCCCATTGATAACAAGGGGTCCTGCCTGGCTTACACAGAATCTTAGGACATTTTACTGACTTCATATTCCATCAGGATCATGGAAATTAGCAATATTTTTCAAGGCCAGATTGAAAAAATACATGGATGTAAGTCAGTGGTCCCCCAGCGCTGATCTGTGGATTGCTTGTATCAAGTTCCATTGGTACGAAAACATGTTAATAAACTTGCATTCCCACTGTATCACTATTATTTAACCTTCTGAAAGCACTAGCTGATGTGATTAGCACGTGAAAAAAATGAGGGATAGAATTTGGAAAGTTGGGAAGCCAAATTGTTTGCAGATGATATGTGTCAGAAAAGCACAAGAGAATCAACCGAAAGACCATCAGAAACAAGAGAATTCAGTAAATGCTCGATTGTAACATTAATATGAAAAAATCAGTAGTCTTCTTAGGTAAAAATATCAGTTAAAAATAAAACAGAAGTCGTAGATCCCATTTACAATATAATTTAGAGATGAAAAGCCTACAATAAACTTTATCAGAGATAGGCAAGACCCATATGACGGACCTGGTAAAGCCCTACCAAGGGACATATAAGAACACGTAAAGGGGCGCCTGGGTGGCTCAGTCACTTGGGCGCCTGCCTTCGGCTCAGGTCATGATCCCAGAGTCCTGGATTGAGTCCCATATCGGGCTTGCTCTTCAGCGGGGAGCCTGCTTCTCCCTCTGCCGCCCACTTGTGCCTACTCTCTCTCTTTCTCTCTAGTGCTCTCTCTCAAATAAATAAATAAACAAATAAAACCCTAAAAAAAAAAGAACATGTAAAAAAAGTAAAGGATATACTATGTGCTGAGATAAACAGACTTAATACTGACAAGATATTTCTCTGTAAATTAATCGACATTTAATGTGATCTCAAAACCAGCAGGATTTGTGAGGAACATGGCGAAATGATCCTGATTCCACCTGGAGAAATAAATATGCAGAGATAGGCAGGAAAACTGATAAAGTAACAGACGGGAGAGATTCCCAAGGTGAGGGTGGGTGGGATTTACATCCTTTTGTACTGTGGGAGATTATTTAAAAAATAGAGATTCTTGGGCCCACTTAAAATTTATGAAGTCGGAGACCCTAAAGACCCACAGTCGATTTCTGATTTATAACTAGTTCAGCAATGTCTGATACAGCTCTTGTCTTCCTCCATTCAATTTCCAGACTGGAACTTTCAGTTATTATCACTATTACTATGACAATTTACCCAAGAACTTCATTGTGTAAACCAATAACCACTTCGTTTTGCTCACGAATTTGTAGATTAGGAGCTTGGGAAAGGCTCTGCTGAGCAGTTCTCCCCTGGCGTCTCTCAGGTGGTCACAGTCAGGGACGGCTCGTGCTGCTGTCATCTGAAGGTGGTGAGGCTGGGCAGCCAAAACGGCACACTCACATGACGGGTAGCCGATGGCTTTCACCTGAGAGCTAGGTTGGGACTGTCACCTGAAGCGCCTTCTTAGAGCAGTTAGATTTCTCCCAAGACAGGTCAGAACTCCAGCGTGAGGGTTCCAGCCAACGCCCCCGTTTATGATCCGGTTTCAGAAGTCACAGGATGTCACTTCCTCTCTACCATTTTGGTTGAGGCAGTGTCAAGCTTCTCAGACTGAAAAATGCAAGTTTCACTCCTAATCGAGAGACATTTGTCATCTAAGATCTACAAGGACGGAAACAGCTTTCAACCACGAAGCATACTATCAATGGCCCCATCTGATCCAGAAAACATCACAAGGTACACGTATTCTTAGATAAATGAGAGAAAGTAGAAAGCTGTAAAAGCACCACCCAAGGAGAGAACGGAGGTAGGAGGGTTTGACGTAACCACCAATTTCAGGACCCCCACTTCCGCATGAGAGTTCACCCTTACCTTTTTACATCGGTGTCCACCCAAACAGTCTTTCCTGCTACACCGTGAGTGGCACAGAGACCAGCCGAGTGCCCGATACGGAGGACAGCTGGCTCGAGAGAATGTGTGTTGCATTCACCAGCAGAATGCAGAGCTACTGAACCGTCAGGCTGCTGAAGCAGACAGACCTGG
The DNA here is from genome assembly GCF_002007445.2 of Ailuropoda melanoleuca. Lineage (NCBI taxonomy): Eukaryota > Metazoa > Chordata > Mammalia > Carnivora > Ursidae > Ailuropoda > Ailuropoda melanoleuca. Next base: position 24,351,430 of record NC_048235.1, on the reverse strand, counting down.
GTAGCTCCGGGGTCTCTGGGTAAGCCAGACACGTTCCCAGGAACCCTTGCTAAAACCCCTGCTTCCCTTGAGCACATATGCCGTCATATGAGGTCTGGACTGGATTTTCATCCAAGGATATTATTAGTAACATCCATCAAATAGGCACGTGTCTGCTACCTCCCGACAAAGGGCTCTTAGGCATAGGAACCGCACCCAGTGGAAAAAAACGTAGTCCGATGGATGTCCTGCGTTCTGACCAGCTGGGTGGGCATCCTCTTGCTGGGAGAGAGGTTTGTCAGTGAGAGGGTAGACGGGCAGGCGGAGGCACAGAAAGGGGTTAGAAACAGGTGAAAAGGATCAGTTTCTCCAACACGTGTCTTCGGGAGGAGAGGCCTTTATAAAGAAAAGTCGTCTGTTACCCTTGAGATTGGGGGTTTCCTAACTGTCCGTTCCTCAAAGTTTTTGTCCAGCCTCTAGATTCATGTGTCTCAGTGGTGTGAGCTTATCTCGCAGTAATTAGCAAAGGTGCCATCGCAGTCCCGAGAACCTCACGGCTGCCAGCAGACAGAATAGGGGGTCTTCTGGAAACAGTGCTTGGATCTCTCCTGAAAGCAGGGAATCGAGCCTTATCAGAGCAATAACTCAGGACTTGGCTCCTTCCGGGTGTCGTGGGGAAGTTCAGTGGGAAGCTACTGAACTTGGCCTTAAGGCTCCAGGTGTCTCCCGTCAGAGTTCCAAGCTGATTTTATGTCACTGGTTTGGTGGTGGTTGTACAACTCTAAAATTTAGTAAACTTACTAAAGATCGCAGAATGGCATACTTAAAATGGGTGAACTTTATGGTATATAAATTATATCCCAATAAAGCTGTTCAGTGATTGCTATATGGAAATATGCTCACTGCCTCAACTTTCAAAGAACACAAGTACTGAGGAGTAAAAATGGAAAGTTTCTCCTCCATGTGCCTGCCCCACATCCCACTTCTTTAACTTGCGGTAACCAAATGAGCAGTTCGGTGTCATTACTTTGAGACTTGTATTTACGCGTTTGACAGGATATGTCCACACACAAATGTATGTGTTTGACAGGATAATATTGTTAGCAGAATTTTTTCTCTTGTTGTTCCTTGTTACTCCTGCCTTGCCCTTAATTTGGTCAGCTGGACATTTACTCTTGTCGCCCCAGGTCGGGGATGGCACTGGCCAGAACACAGCAACGAAGGAATCACATTCTTGTCTTCTGAGCTGCAGAGGCATGAAGCAGGAGATGAGAGAGGACGTGTCTTTGCTTAGTCAGACCCTCCTGCCCTAGGGGATGCCGGTGTACACGTGTCAGTCCACACACAGCCTGCTTTTTCACTTAACAGCACACTCTAGAGACGTCCTGTGTCTGTATACACGGTTCTCTTTCACTTTTTTTTTTTTTTAGAGGGGGGAGCGGGGAGGGGCAGAGGGCAAGAAAGAATCTCAAGCGGACTCCTCGCTGAGCACAGAGCCTGCTGCGGCGCTTGATCTCATGACCCCGAAATCATGACCTGAACCGAAATCAAGAGTCTGATGCTTAACCGACTGAGCCACCCAGGCGCCCCTCTCCTTCACCCTTTTTATTGGCTGCATAATATTTTATAATACAGTATAGATACATGACTTTTAAATAGTATATAATTTCACTTTTTATTTCTTCTTTAGCTCAAGAATGGTATAGGAGAGTGTTTTTAATCTTCCAAGTGGCTAGGTTTTTGTTTCTTTAACTATTCTATGTGATGGGTATAGTTTTATTGCACTGTGGTCAGAGAATGTGGCATGTCTGATGGAAATGTATGTGGTGTTTATATTTATGTAATTTCTCCCCCCACACACTGCTTTTTTACCGAAATACTCACTTTGTCATAACTCTTCCTGGGTTAATCCGATAGGTAAGTTGCATTAATTTACTATTTTAACTTGCGTTTCTTTTCTTATGAGATAGAACACTTATGTATTCAAGAACCATTTGTATTTTTTTCTATGAACTGTGTGTTCATAACTGATTGTCTTTATCTTACAGATTTTCAGGAACTCTGTTCTGTATGAAAGAGATTAGCCCCTTGTCCATAGTATGAATTGCAAACATTTCTGTTTGTCTTTTGTCTTTGGTTATAATAGTGTGTGTGTTTTTTTTTTAAACAAATACCTATTTTGAGTCCCTGCTTTCTCTTCGGTATATACTATCCTGACTGACTTTATTTTTTTTTTAATTAATTTTTTTAATTCTGCCTTACGTTAGAGACTATTTAGACAGAGAACAAAGCCGCTTGCTCTGTGGCTGGGTCCCCACCTCTCAGAAGGACCAGCACTTGTATTTTACCGTAATACGCTGGTGGACCCATGGGAGAAGAGCACGTCTGGCTTACTGTTCCCTTTTCCTCATAATCCTCCTGGGTCTCAACTTTGGAGCACTGATCTGTAAAATCCAGCTCCGAGTCCAAAGTGGAGGAAACAAAGAATTTTCTGCTTTTCCCCTTTGTTCTCCCCAGTTTCAAACTAATTGAAAATACCAGGATTCTTGAATATATGTTTACTCTAATCACCTCCTTAAAGTCAAAAGGAGTTAGGTCAAAATTAACTATTTTTATTTAGTATTTATTTCTTCATGTGCTCTCTAGGTTTCCTATCTCTATTAAAAGAGAAAGCCTATCTATCCATCTTTCATCTCTCTATGGATCAATCTGTCTATACTTTGCAAGAACACATTTCTATCCTCATCTCTCTCGCTCTCAAAATGGACTGAATTTTTAACAGTTTTAGATTTAGAGCAAAACTGGATGGTACAGAGATTTGCCATATCTGCCTTGTCCCCACACGTGTGGCCTCCCCCATGGTCAGCATCCCCCACCAGAGTGGCATATTTATTAGTGGGTGGAGCCATGCTGACACACTCTCATCACCCAAAGTTCAGAGTTTACATCCAGGTTCACTATTTTATTTATTATTAATTAATTATTTGACAGAGAGAGAGAGAGCACGTGCAATCAGGGGGAGCAGCAGCGGGAGGGGAAGAGAGAAGTAGGCTCCCTTCTGAGCAGGGAGCCAGATGTGGGGCTCAATCCCAGGACCCCGGGATCATGACCTGAGCTGAAGGCAGATGCTTCACCGACTGAGCCACCCAGGCACCCCTCATCCGGGTTTGCTCTTGGGTGCTGTTCATTCCATGGGTTTGGACAACTGTATGACACATGTCCACCATCACAATATCCTCGGGTATCTGCATTGCTCTACAAATCTATGTTCCACCTATTTACCCCTCTCTTCCCACCTAACCCCTGGCATTCGCTGATCTTTCAACTACCTCCATAGTTTTGCCTTTCCCGGAATGTCATATAGTTGGAATCACCCAGTGTGTAGCATTTTCAGACTGGTTTCTTTCACTTAGTGATATGCACTCAAGTTTCCTCCATGTCTCTTCATGGCTTGGCAGCTCGTGCCTTTTTAGGGCTGAATCATATCCCATTGTCTGCCTGTGATGCAGCTTGTTTACCTGCTGAAGGACATCTTGGTGGCTTCTGAGCTGGTGCAGTTCCGAGTAAAGGAGCTATCGACACCTGTGTGCAGGTTTTCGTGTGGACATAGTTTTCAACTCCTCTGGGTAAATGCTAAGGAGTACAATTGCTGGACTGGACGGCTATGAGTAAGTAACTTTGAAAGCATGTACTGTTTTGCACTCCCACCAGCAATGAGTGAGCGTTCCCGTTGCTCCATGTCCTCACCAGCCTTTGGATTTCAGCCATTCTAACAGGTGTGTGTAATGCTTTCTCGTTATTTCAGTTTGCATTCACCTAATGACCTATTCAGTGGAACCTCTTTTCATAGGCTTACTTGCCATGTTTCTCTTCTCTGGTGTGATGTCTGTTCAGACCTTAGGCCTACATTTTACTTGGCTTGTTCAATTTCTTAATACGGGGTTTTTAAGAACTCTGTATTTTTTGGATAGCAGTACTTTATCAGATGTTGTCTTTTGCAAATATTTTCTCCCAGGCTGTGGCTTGTCTTCTCATCTCTCCACGGTGTCTTTTGCAGAAGTTTTTTTAATTTTAATGAAGTTTAGCCTATCAGTTTCTTTCTTCTGTGGATCATGCCTTTGGTGTTGAATTTTAAAAAGTCATTGTGAAAGACTCTGCCAAAAAACTGTTAGAATTAAATGAATTCAGTAAAGTCACAGGATACAAAATTAGCATACAGAAATCAGTTGCATTTCTATACACGAATAAAGAACTATCAGGAAGAGATATTGAAAAGACAATCTATAATTCATTTTCTAACACTGGCAATAACCAGAGGGAAAACCCGAGTCTAACAGCATTTAGGACTGATCTTCTCACAAGACATTGACAATATAAAAGCAGGTAGTAGGGTCACCGCGGGGTTTTTATGCCCACTTAAACATGGAAACTTGAAAAACTTCAGATTGGTGCCTAACAATAGGTGCCAAAGTCTATACTTGGAAAGAATTCTGGGACATAAATTATTTACACTGTTTGACCTCCTTGAGTCTCAGTTTATCTGTAAAATGGGGATTAAAATTCCTACTTCGTGGGATCATTGGGATTATTAATGACAATGTATGTATATACCAAGTACCTGGTTCGTTATAAGGTTGCAGAAATTCTCTGCCTCTAGTGCCCATGGTTCTTGGTCAAGGTACTTGGAAGAGGCAGACCGGATGAAGAACGAGGAGGGGGTATGCAGCAAAGCAAAGTTTATTGAGCAAAAGAATAAAGCTCCCAGAGAGGGAGGAGGCCCGAGAGGGTTGCTGCCACAGTTTCTAAGTTTAGGGGTTTTTATGAGCTCTTTTGCAGAACTTTCTTAAGCAACCAGGGTGTGCTGAGCCGTGTCAAACTGGGCTTTGGTCATGTATCTGTCCACCTATTAATGTCAACGTGCGGATGGTCTTTTTTGCTGACACCAGGGGGCTTATGTCCTAACTGCCCCTTGCCTGTGATAGGGACAAATGCTTTGTGGTAAACTGCCTTATTTTAGGACATTTTACAGACGTCATTTCTGCAAAGGCTGCAAATCAGAATGCTAGCGCGGTCCTAAGATGCAAAAACAGGACATCAGTGCTGTTTTTTTTTTGTTTTTTTTTTTAAAGCTGTCCTGACTCTGTATTTTCCTGCTGGGGACCCTGGCCTGACTACCTAACTGTCCAACTCACTCCTAACACTAAGGGCTCAGTGACAGGTATTATTTGTAGGGTTATTAGCATGCTTTCAAGTGCTTAATTCTTTCTCCTTGTGACTCTGACACTCCCTCTGGCAAAGAAGTTATGCATAAAATTCTAGCTTCCAATCTGCTACCTGATGAGTCACTAAGCACAGAGAAAGGAGAATGGAAGGAAAGGAAACAATGTCCTTTGTACTACGTGCCGGGCGCGCTGTGCGGGGTATTTGCCGCTTCCCACTGCATGAGGTAGGTCTCAGGCTGGGAATGGTGGAGGGGCCGAGTTTGCTCAGTAAGTCTGCAGGCCTCTGAGCTGCCCTGGGAACCGGCGAGAGGTCTGCCGCCAGAGCCCACGCCCCTTCATTTCAGAGCTATTTCTATTTTTTTTAAAAATTTTTCTTTATTTAGAGCTATTTCTAGAAGGAGCCTGTGCTTCTCATGCTGTACTTGGCTAACTCCCCTGCGAGCTGAGAGGTGCGGATAAGGCCCTGCCGGCACAGATCTCAACAGGAAGACCAGAGGGACAGTCGTTAATTGTGTTCTGAGTTTTAGCTCAGTTGTGTTAAGGCTGGTCAGGCTGAAATGAACAAACAGGGAAAAGAAGACACTTCAGAGCTGCTATCCAGACACAGTATACTTTAAAAATGTTTTTATTGAATATTAAACAGTTACAAGTACTGTTAGACATTGAGCCAAAGCACAATTAACAGGTTAAATATAATCATAAAGATGTCTTAAATAGAAACCCACCGAGCAGGCAGGTGAAGTTCCTTGACGCCCTCTTTTGGAAAGGAGAGAGCGAGGGAAGAAAGGTCTTTCATTCCACGTGAAAGACAGTGATGACTAGAAGGATTTACATGCTGGGAGCGATTTCCCATGACCAAATTGAGAGGGTTGCCAGATATAGTAAAACAAAGTAAAACAAAGCAAAAAGCCAGGATGCTCAGTTAAATTTGAATTTCAGATAAATAAATTTTTTTTTACCATAAATATATGCCAAATAATGCATGAAACATACTCAAGCTAACAAATTATTCATCTAAAATTCAAATGTAACTGGGTGTCTTGAATTTTATCTGGCAATCCTACAAACAGACAAATGCAAAAAAGCGAAGAGAGGGGATTGGAACCCCCTGCCACTGGTGGGTCACACAGAGACTAAAAATAAAAACAACACCAATAATGAACCAAAGAGTCACTGCGATGGGTTACTAACACAGACCAACATCACAATGGGAAAATATGGTTACTGCTCCAAATGCTGTTGCCAGGAAACATTCTAGATTTCCTCAAAGCTGGTTTTGTAAATGTTTTTGAGAAACCTTGTTGATAAAAGTACCTTTTCAGTTTGTAGCTATCAAAGACAAACACAACTACCACAAAGACCCATGAGCTTGAAACGAGGGAGGCAGAAGCAGGTGTTATATGCACAGGAAGACTTTAAATATTCTGTGTAATGAATACAATGGTTATGGGGTCAAGGTCATCTTCTAGGTCAAGGCTATTAGCCTCAAAGATTTTGGTTCTGTTTGTACTGTTGTGTTTTCTAGCTTCTTGTCCTGAACCTTGGGGAGAGGCGTGGGAGTGTGTGAGACACCCTACTAGCAAGAGTTTAACTGCATTTTTTTGCAAACACTCTGAATCAAGAAAGGGTTTTCAGGGCTGCCTGCATTAGTGCGGAGACAGGTACACAGTAGCAAAACAGTCTGAATTTTGGAGCATTAGAAATCTGCTGGAAAAAATGAGTGGCAGGATGGGTGTGAAAAGCGTAAAGCAGAAGAGAAAATGTGAATGAAGGAAGAGTGCAAATGCAATCATCTGGGCGGTGTTATTTCAAAGGAGGCGGGGCCCTCGACGTATAACTGGTCACACCATGAGCAGGTTTGGTCTTGCAGGGTATGAAACCCAGCGCTTCCTACTGCCCTTCACTCAGAACCATGGCTTATAATTTCAAGTGATTAAAAAACAGCGTGGGCAACGCTGAGATCCCACATGGTATCTTTATGAGATGCTGCTGTGTTTCTCCCCGCCCCCCCAACACTGACTAGGCTTTGAAATCTTGCTAGCATTTCTTTAAACTAGAATATCTGATAGCTGAGGAATTTCAGACACAGGGAAATCGGGAGAGATTGATTAGACCCGCTCCTTGGCATGTAAGGGAGCATTACTCATGAAACAGACCTTCATCACATCAGCTTCATGGCTGTGACCTACGTGGAGACGCGCCCGACTCGCGGACACCTTTCAAACACTAAGGAATGGAACTACAACATTTTAGTTACTAGGCTATAAAAGGTTAAAAAGTTTCTGCCATAGTTAAGGCTTTCTTAAGAAAAACATTTAATTGTCTATTAATTTCAGAATGCACAAGGTATCTGAAGACGCCTTACTTTTTAGGGTGGTTTTTTAAAAAAAGCATTTCCTAGTCATATGCTAGAAGTGTCCAACCAAAGCTCAAATGTTACCTTCACAATTAACTTTCTTTTCATTTTTCTGTCATTTAGTTGACATCGGACAAGTTTAAGTTTAATCTTTTCAATAAAATTTCTGACACATGAAACCCTATCTTAATGTCAGTTTTGAGTGTTCCCTGAACGACTAAAGTCTACAGCTCTATGGAAGATAACTGCCCAACAAAAATCACAGCAAGAAGGCTGTTTATCACACATTATCGTACAAGTGGGTTTTGGCCACAGTGGAGGCAAGGTGCTTGGAAACAAACACCATTTCTGTTTGCAAGGCTGTTTTGGGGAATCCGAAGAGCGCACGCGTTTAGAAAGGGGCGGGTGAGCAATGGCCAATAACCCTTGTGCAGCTGGCAGATGTACTGAAATAAAGAAAAACCTAGGCGACTTATTGCATTCCACTGCTCTTCGAGTGCACACTGAAGTGTTATTTTTTGTATAAAGACTATAATAATAGAATATTAATCTATAGTACTTTATTTGCCCTATTCAGGCATTTCTCTGTATATATCAGTGCACTTTGCTATTTTGAGAGCAAAGGGAAATTAGTCTAGCCGCTGACATCAAGGTCAAGGAGTGCAAGGATGTCATCATGAAAACATCCTAATATTATTTAATCTATTTATGTTACTGGAAAGCTAGAAATTCCAAATTCTAAGAAGGAAAAGGTAAATAAGAATCCTGGTTGTACTGCTGTTATTTTGCATAGAAGTAAAACTCTGGTTTCCATGCTGTCATTTGTTAACAAATTGGCAGAATCTTCGGAGCAGAGCACATGAGGCCTAATACCCGGTTCTGGTTGTGATATGGAAACAGGTACAGTCTCCTTTAGCAAGACTCAAGATGAAGAAAGGAGGAAAATGAAGGGGGTCAAAGGTAACTATTGGAGCTAATTAAAATTCCAGACTAGCAACCTGGGGAAAAGGGAAGGAGGCCAAGTAGAAGGAGAAAGCGTCTAGCCCAGAGCACTTAACTTATGCTTAATTGGTGACTCAAGAACCCAGCTGGCACTACCCAGTAAACTGGAACCATCGGGTCTAGAAGATTTGATTTTAGAACTGCAGTAAAGCTGGTGGAGGTGTCCAGATTCTCTCTCCATTTGGTTTGGGAAACACACGGGCCACTGCAGGGGAGGCCATATTTGAACTCCTCAACTTGCTCGTGCTCTATACAGTGCATGCACAAGAAATTAAGTGGATTTTGGCCTGAGTTAATGCCATACTTTTATATTCCAAAGGGTTTTTCACACTGGTATAGATGGAAATTCCAAATGTAATCAACTTTTGCTAACTTGTGGGCACTCGTGATGACCTTTGGTTTTCAAGTTTTGAAAAAATGTATTTGGCTCCTGTGAAATATCAATTAACCCATTCTCTTTAGCAGATGAATAATATATACACATTCTTCCAATAACTACTATACACACGAATCGTTACAAGACAAGAAGCACTGCACATGTCTTCCTTACACGGTACCTTTACTCGGCACACACGACATCAGATGTGTAACATCGGCAGTTTGAATACTGAACCACAGTTTAACTTCTCAGGTGTAAGGCCGAAGTTTAAAACACCCATTCATCTAGTTAGTATGATGGAAACGACATATAAGCACAGTCGAATAGTGGCTTATCTTTTTAATAAAGCTATAAAGCTTTGAGATCGATCCCATATTCCCCCTTTTATGGAACTAAGAATCACAGCTGTGTTTACCGTTTTAAACTATATCTAAGTGGGGAAGCAAGTAACATACACTTTCACAGCTACTAAAAACTATACAGATGCCATTTCTTCAACCCATTATTACACACACACACACACACACACACACACACAAGCAAAAAAGAAGGGAAGGAGGAAACAAAGCCCTCTTAACAAATATGAAACTCCGAAGCTTCGTATGGAATTCTAGTGCTATTGAACAAGTAGCCAAGACACAAACACCCAGCTTGGGTCACTAAAACTTCAATAGAAGCAACAACTGAGGCTAATTCTTGATTTCATGTTGAGGACCCACGCAAGATTCTGCTAGAAAACTCAAACTAGTTCCCGAGGCCTAGTTCTTGTGTTGGACTCAAGCCAAAAAGAAAGCTAAATGTATATTTTAAGAGCCTATTCTAGAATGTTTGCATGTCACCATTTTATTTTCCTTTAGGAGATTAAATGAGGTCACGGCTTAATCAGCCTGCATTAAAACACAAATTAGTTTTTGGAACTTTATGTTGAAATGGCAAGTTTGCATTACACTGTTTTCCTTTTTTTTTTTTAAAACCACATTTATGTTATTTTTGCTTCAAAGCTGAGTAGATACACAGCACGTCCAAGTAAAGAAATTAATGCAGTCAATTCACCATCCAGTTCAGGTGCAAAGGGCAAGTGTGAGATGTGTAATGGATAATCTTTTACAAGTGTCAACGTGCACTGGGCAAATATTGATCAAAACACGCAAAACAAAACAGCAGTGTCCTGAAGAAACAGTATAGTATTTCTCCACCTTCCTTTACAAAAATAACTGCAAGAGCTTTGGTTTCAGTTTTTGTTCTTCTTGAAGAAATGGTTCGAAAATGTAGTGCTGGGACCTACAGAAACTATCTGAAGCACCTCACTCCAAATAAACCCCAAATCTGGAGCCAACACCCAAGTTCTTGCATATCTACTTACTAAAGAGGGTCTGAATCCTAGCCTTCTAAACTGGAGACAGTCAAGATCATTGTGACTCTAAGGAAGTACAGTAATTCCACTGAAGTTGGCAGTAAGGCAGTTAATGTTGGGGGCGACTAGCTGGCGGTAGGGCTGAAGTAGAGAGACGGACTTTTCGAGCAGGCCCTGCAAGGCCCTCCTTTCCTGCTGCGGTCTCGGAACCACATGCTCCCCACTCGTCTCAGCGTTGTTCCTCCCCCCCAGCCCTTCCTCCGTGTTTCATGAACACTGGACACCTCACTCCACCCTTTCCCTGGCCGCGCTCTTCTGGGGTCTCCGGCACCGTCCTGAACGCCTCCGGGGCAGGCTGCAATTGGGAAGGGGGGGGCGCCCTCAGCGGCTTTGACTTCTCTGAACTTGGGAGCTCCTCAGTCAGGCTGACCTTTGTGCCTCTCCCTGGTAAGACTGGCCAATTCATAAAAGGAAACTAAATCGTGGTATTTTTCCTTCCTGTCCCAATTTACAATAATAAGAAGTACGGATACAAAAGAAATCCAAGTGAAAAAAAAAAGGGGAAACTAAGTCTTGCTCAGCCAGAAGCTTGGGTTGAATCGCTAATGATTTTAGTCAGTGTGACTTTGTGCAAAATATCCTTAAGAAGGCTCTGGCTCATTTTCAAAGTAAACAAAAAAATGAAAAGAAAAAAAGACAATGATGCATGTTTAGAAAAAATTAAAAATGAGCCTATGTGTACATTTGTTACAAACACGTGCCATATAGAACAAAGCAAATGTAGTGCGTGAAGTGTGAAATTTGGGAAAGTACTGGTTGTTTTTTTTTTTTTTTCCATTTCCAAGCTAGATCAAAGCAATCTTGTTTTAGAAATGGGCAGTTGCAATGCAAATGAGCCTGAGATATGGTAAAAGGCCGCCCCTGTAAACATTTCCTCAAAGAGAACAGTAGCAGTTGAGTATGTATCAGTTACTCATACTATATTCATCACTATAGCAATGCTTTATAAAAGACAGACAGCTTCTTTCTAGGCTGTCAGGGATTTACGGAATATTGATTTTGTTGGAAACAATCCACCGTCATCCAGTCCCATGTTTAAATCCGATGTGGCCTTTCCCAGTGGGCGTTCACTAGGTCTTCTGCTCGGCGGCTGTGGCAGTTTGTGCCGGGGCTTCTGGCTTCATGATCTGGTACGTGATGAGATATTCTGGGTATGCCTGCGAAGGACCGCAAGAAAAGCCAATCACTCCTTTGGCAGGTACAGTATTAAGCGAAGGCTCAGAGGCTATTGGTCCTCATCAATATTCTATAATACCGAAGAGCCTGGGCAGGCCGGCCAGTTAATAAGTGCCTAGACAACACACATGCGAGGCACACCTGTATCTTGCATCTAATCAAGTCTAGACCCGATAATCTAGAGAACTGCTGTAATGTTCTTTCCACCCTGAGCACTCTAAAGTACTGTGTTCATCCTTCGTGCACATGCCCTTAGCAGGAAAACTAAGGCAGGGGAGGACCTCTCTCCTTTCCACCTCACCTGACACAGGGCTGTCCCATAGCATATGTTTAATAAAAGTTTGTTAAATGAAAGGGAAATCTGGCTGAACCAATTTCAAATTAATTACTCCCAAATATGACCCACTGAAGGTGGAAGGGTGAGGCTTGTTGAGTCACCAGTAACTTGGAACAGTTTGGAGATCATTTTCAAAAGATGACTAATAAAAGGCCACTTTCACAGATAACATAATGATTCAGATGGAGACTCTTCACCCATTTATTTGCTGTCTCTTTGGCCTCTGCAGTATGTGAAATGAAAGGCTCCATATCTGGAACGGAAAGAATATTTCTTAGAGGAAATCACTACCAAGACAACTGGGTGGGAGGCAAAAACCCCCCTTAAAACCATGTACATAACAATTTTTCAACCCTAAATATAATATAATGATACAACTAGATGCAGTATTTCAGAGTGGTCTGTGATTGGAAACTAGTATTCTTTGGTGAGGTAAGTGTTTTGGGGTCCAAAAATGATTTGCTGAATGCTGACTTACAAATTACTTGCATATAGATATGGAGTAAGATAATAAAAAGAATAAAGGATAAAAAAACTGGACTTGAAAAAGATACATGAATGTCTCTGTTGTCCACTGCAGCATTATTTACAGTAGCCAAGGGAGAAACAACCCAAGTGTCCATCAATAGATGAATGGATAGGCCGCCTGGGTGGCTCAGTCGTTTAAGCGTCTGCCTTTGGCTCAGGTCATGATCCCAGGGTCCTGGGATCGAGCCCCACATCAGGTTCCTTGCTCAGCGGGGAGCCTGTTTCTCCCTCTGCCTGCTTCCGCCTGTCGCTCCCCCTGCTTGTGCTCACTCTCTCCTTCTGGCAAATAAGTAAATAAAATCTTAAATAAAAATAGATGAATGGATAAAGAAAGTGTGATGTATATATACACACAAGGGAATATTACGCAGCCATTAAGAAAAGATCTTGCCATTTGTGACAATGTGGATGGCTTTAGAGGGTATTTGCTAAGTGAAGTGAGTCAGATAGAAAGATACCATATGATTTCATTTATATATGGATTCTACAAAACAAAACAAAACAAACACAACAAAATACTAGTAAACCGAATCCAACAATACATTTAAAAAGTCATTCAGCACCATAAGTGGGAATAACTCCTGGGTTGCAAGGGTAGCTCAAAATTTGCAAACCAATCAACATGGTACATCACATTAATAAGAGAAAGGATAAAAACCATACGATCATTTCAATAGATGCAGAAAAATCATTTGATAAAGTACAACATCCATTTATGGATGGTTTAGAGGGACTATACCTCAACACAGGTTTGGCACATAGTAAGAATCCAGTATGTGTAAGTAATTACCATTAACATTATTATTATGATCCATTAAAGATAAGTCCCTCCTGAGGGGGTCTCAGCAAGAATAAAAAGGACAAAAAGTGTAATTATACATTATAATTTTATGTTGATATAACACTTTAATATAATACCTATCATTCATATTCCAATGTTCTCAGTCGATTTAATAATGTTGTTTCTCTCCCGATACCAGATCCAACTGGGGGGCAGGACCTGTAGTTGTCCTGTCTCTTGGCTTTCATTTAATCTGGAAAGTTTTTAAAGCCTTTCTCTGCCTTTTATCATAATGACATTTCTGAAGAATCCAGTCTTCCCACATTTTTTAAAAATAGAACATTCCTCACTTTGAGTAGACCAAGGTTATGCATGCTTGGCTGGAATATTGCATAGACAATGTTGTGCCCTTCTCAGAGTATCATATGTGAGGCACACTCTATTTCTGTCCCTTATTGGTGATGTCAATTTTGATTATCTGGTCAAGGCACTGCCCCCTTTCTCCAATGTATACTGTTTTCTTCTCTGTAGTTGATAAGAAGACCATGCAAATATCCTTTTTTTGATCAAAATTATCTCCTAGATTTAGCATCCATTTATGATTCTTGTCACAATGGTCCCAAGATGATGACTGTCCAAATCCAGTACTCCCTCCACAACTACTCATCTGCCCTTGGCTTTCTACTGTAAGCAAAAGCCTTCCTTGCCCCTTCATTTATTTATGTATTTGTTATCACTACAGAATCATGAACTCCTATTTTTTCCCAGCAGTTTAAAATTTATTACTGTATTTATTTTGGTGTTCAAGCTGTTTCCGATTTGGCCGCTAGGAGCCCCTCCCTGCTGGCTCTGTGTCCTTGTGACATGACCCCCCACCCCCACTTTTTGTGAGTACATCACTACTTTCCAGGCTCAACTTGTTCCTACTCTGCTTCAGCCCTGGAATTAGCTGTTTCTCCAAAGAGCTTGGGTTCCTTCCGGTGGGGAATGGTATTAGACACCAAGAGCTAGGTCTAGGTGTGCTCACTGCTATCGGGGTTTCCTTGCTTGCAGGAGACAGTGCTAAGAAATATATGCGTATCTATGCTCATATACATACATGTGCCTACATATACTCTGACACACGTACCTATACATCCATTTACTTACAGGTGCACAAACATACATATATGTATTAGAAATGATGAGTTCCTATCAGTACCTCCAATTTCAGTCCAACTCTACAGTCATTCTTACCATCCCCCCACTGCAGATTTGTATGTCCCTTCCTCCACCATGAGAATCCCAGCTCCCAAATCAAACATCAACACATTTATGCATTTGCTCAACCCTACAATAACCTAAAGGAGTTTCATTGCTTTGCCCATACCACCACCACAATCAGCACATCTACTAAATGAAGTTCAGGATTTGTGTGTATTTCCCATGGCTACTCCACACCTTACCTGGCCCAGGACTGATGGCATATAATAAAATATTGTTTTCCTATGTTACTTGTACTTAGTTAATTCCTGCTTTCTCCTTTTTTTTTTTTTCCCCTCTTCTCCATCAGAGTAGTTAAGGAATCCATTTGAAATTCAATTAATTTCAGATAAACTGATCTTTGTTTTTAGATCAATCGACAGGCATTTAAGCGGTACTGTGAGAGTTAAGGGCTGGGTTGAAAAATGATAGCAGGTTTTCCTGCTTGTTGACAATTTTACTTTGGAGCCTCAAGCAGCTGGCAGGAATTTAACGTGCTACAGTGTTACAACTCAGAAAGCTGTTGTTCTGTGTTAAGTGTCATGATCAGAAATACAGAGATTCGACTCATGAGACCAGCCTGTGGCGAGTACACCCATAAAGAAAATTCCTTAAAGGGAAGCTGCTCTTTGCTCTCTGCACGGACATGTTCAGGAGCTTGGTTAGGCTGACTTGACGGGTACCACACCTGCTCGCCTCTGTAGATGACATATTCAGCATATGCCAGCCCATTCACACTTGGTCTCCCAATCACTGAGTGATGTCCTGGAGGGGCGTGAGCCATTTTCATGGTGCTGAACTGCAGAAAGGATTTTCCAAGGGTCACTCTACAGAAAAGCATTTGCCTAAAGAAAAAGGAAAACAATGTTTTGAAGGAAGCATTAAATCTTACAGTGATAGAACTGTTAGGTTTGTTGATTTTCTAAAAAAAAAAAAAAAAAAATTAAAGAAGGCAAGCTAATTTAAAATGTCACTTTCCAATCTGAATAGGGATGGGATGGGATAGGATTTGATATCCTGATTTCCCATAAACAGCAGGTGCAATAGTTAAAGTAGTTTGGAGGTCATTACAGAATCAGTGACAGAAAATACCTGGCAAGTTCTGACTAGTGGGGAAAAAGAAATCCTAGCAGAAACTGAGTTCTTATGAGGATGAACGGGGGGAGACCAAAGCAAATACACAGACGGCAGCAACATCTGAAATCAAGATGGGGTTTACTCATTACGAAGAAGTAAAAACCAGGATGAAGGGGCGCCTGGGTGGCACAGCGGTTGAACGTCTGCCTTCGGCTCAGGGCGAGATCCCGGCGTTATGGGATCGAGCGCCACATCAGGCTCCTCCGATATGAGCCTGCTTCTTCCTCTCCCACTCCCCCTGCTTGTGTTCCCTCTCTCGCTGGCTGTCTCTATCTCTGTCAGATAACTAAATAAAAATCTTTAAAAAAAAAACAAAAAAACAAAAAAAAAAGCAGGATGAGATAAATCATAATGAAAGTGGACCATATACAAAAATGCTTAGCTTAAATGTATGGCTGGACATCATCCTACTTGGGTGAAACAACTGGGGAAGATGTTAACTATTACAGAGGACAAGGGAGGCTGATAGGGAATAAAGTGCATTATATAAACTAGGGGTTGAGAAACGATGGCCTATGGCCTAACCCTAGTTTGCCACCTAATTTTGTAAATAAAATTTTATTGGAACGCAGCCACCCATTCATTCACGTGTCCTCTGTGGCTGCTTCTGCACTTATATAAGGGCCGAGGTCAGTCACTGTGACAGGGATCATATGGCCTGCAAAGCCTATAGTATTTCTTACATGGCCACTTTAATAAAACTATGAACATTTTACTCAGTGAGACTGGTCATACTGTTAAATGTGTAAAATAGTTATTATTCAAATAGTTTGTTAATGTGATCTTTGCATTATAACTAATCAGAGATCCTATTCTGAGTCAAATTGTGCCAGACCCATATAATTGGGTCCTGCCTGGGCTGGCTTTTTTAGCATGTTACTGATGACCCTGGGAGGTGCTGGCTTGGAATCAGCTGCATTCTCCTGTAGGTCCCAGAGGATCAGTTTTCCTTTTCTTTTTTAAGAGACAGCAAGAGAGTACACACACACGGGGGAGGAGGAGGGGGAGCAGAGAGAATCTTAAGCAGGCTCCACACTCAGCACGGAGCCCAGCACGGGGCTTGATCTCATGACTCCGAGATCATGACCTGAGCAGAAATTAAGAGTCGGACACTTAGCCGACTGAGCTGCCCAGGCGCCCCAACTGATCTACATTAGAGGGAGGTGTCTGAACTCCATCTCCACACTATGGCAGCACTATGGTGTCCCTGGACCCTGCCTGCTCAGCCCCTTAGGCCCACTGCCATGGCTACTCCCAGTCCGTGTGTGTCACACAGAGCTTAACCAGACAGGCCCTTGCCTCCTACCTTCTCTTCCTGCCCCCGAACTTCCCTGTTGCTGTGGGGGTGGGAGAAGATGCAGGACCGGCCCAGGAAGCTGCGGGCAGCAGACGGGCCGGTGGAAAGTACTGGCTTCTGCTCGCTGACTGGCTAGCCTTGTGCATTGTGCTGCGTTTTGCAGATGCAACAGCCCCAAATGGGAGGATACCAGTGCCCTGTGGGGCCAATGGCGACCAGTGCCAGACAGGAGCCAGCAGGTCAATTCAGCTCTGGTCTCCCACAATGCACTACTCCGAGACGTACGAGTTCACATAGCCTCTCTGAAGGAGTCTCATGGCTAAGCAAACGACCACATTTGTCATGAAACAGGCCAACTCACTGACGCGCCTCACTGTCTTGGCTTCGCCTCCTTCTCCACCTCACTTCTTTTCATGCCCTCATTCCCACTTCCCTGGTATTGCACTTGCCAAGAAAGCTCTAGTACAGAAGCTTTTGCTTCAGGCTGTTTCCTAGGAAATCCTGGCTAAGACATAAACTTGTGTAACTGTAGCAGGCAACTGTTAATCTTCATCTAGGTTCACTTTTATGGCTTATTTAGGATAGGTCTGCAGCAACAAAGAGTTTTTGCATGTTACATATCCATGGGAACGTTCATGTGTTATTAACCACGGCGGCCTTACTAGAAAGAAGGTTCCTTCTGGACATACCGCAACCATCCTAGAACTGCTGATGGCTGTAATATTTTCATAAAGTAACAGAGAATAGGAAGTTTTAAGGCCAGCAACGATAACGAATTTCGAGGCTATCTGGGTCTTTTTGGGGTTTCCCCTGAATTACAAGATCTCCAACTTTCCATCTGGTTAATTTAAAGAAAAATACAATCAACTGCAATCTTTGTAATGTACAATTCTTTTGTATTTTTTTCACTGCCTTCAGAGAGTATACTGTTATTCTCTCAAATTTGAGTTTTAAAACTCTATTTAAAAAGCTAACATTCATCTGCTTACTATTAAATCCAAAGTCAGTATTCTGAAATTGCACTTCTTAAGGCTATATATCCTGCCTTAAAGCACCGCTAAAAACATCAGAAACAAATTAAAGATTCAGCTTGTTTACAGAAGTTGTGTGTCTCAGCACACATGTTCTAAAGCCAGAGGTTCTTCGACAGAAATAATTCTCAACCTCTTCTTTTTCTGACTCTGAAGCAAGGCAAGGGAAGCTCAGGGAGAAAGTCAAGATGGAGGGAGTTTCATTGTAACCTATGACTGGCTGACATGTATCTGGTTTTTACCAGCACTGCTATTAGCTCTGCTGTCATTTCTCCTATGAGGGTAGAGGCTGATCAGCTATTCCTATCCCACCCCAAACCTGTGTGATTCCCTATGAGTGACACTGAGGAGAAGCACTGACTTCTGCAGAGCCTGAGGAACCGATCGGGCTCATGACCTGAGGACAAGCAACCACAAAGACAAGATGCTCACCTGTGACATACGTAGCATGACCGATCTTTATGCGTGGGGCAGCCTGTGCCTCCTCCAATCCCATAAACATACTGGTTGCTTTTGGAGGAGTTTTCAGCAAAATAAATCCCGGCACCAAACATTCCTCCTATGTATGCATGTCGCTCATCAAACCCTTTATGAATAATGGCATTAATGAAAGGAGAACCTAAAAACAGAAACACAGAAAGATCAGTTGGAGTAATTCTCTAGAACCTCAATTAGCTGCAAACCATTTGCACCTGGCAGGTTAATATTAAGTTATTAATAATGTATAAATGAAGTAAGATGGTCTACCATACATAAATTATTTCTTGTAATGGAATCTTAGGAGGGACCCAGTCTTTGCCAAACAAAGATGTAATATGGATTTTGCAGATGGCATGAGATTTTAGATAGCAAAGTACAGGGGAGCCTGGGTGGCTCAGCTGGTTAAGCATCCAACTCTTGATTTCAGCTCAGGTCATGATCTCAGGGTTGAGATGGAGCCCCACGTCAGGCTACATGCTGGGCATGGAGACTGCTTAGGATTCTTTCTCTCCCTCTACCCCTCCACCCCACTCTTGCCTCTCTAAAAAAAAAGATAGCAAAGCCCCTGTGGCTTTAAAAATACAGACACTTACTTCACACAATAAAAGATAATCTGATAAACTGAAACAATTACACTAAACTGTAATAAAAATATTTTACTATCTAGATGGCTAATCTGGCAATACAAGTTCTGAAACCATTACAGATAAGTTCTTCTCATTCTGCACGCCCTGGAAAGCCTGTACTAACAAGCAATGCATTAGCGAACTGTACCAATGCATAATTAAAAAAAAATCCAAACCATTTTTGGCCCCACACTAATACAATCAATAACACAGGCTTTCCACTCTACTGGCATTTGCAAAGCCCAAGAGACGGTGACGGCCGTGCTGCTCACCGTGAAATAACATGCGCTCGTTGTGATGGTTGTGATTCTCCTCAGACACTTCCTTCTGTCTGTGACAGAATCGTTCCCGCAACTTCTTGTTGACGACTTTTTGAATCTTTACGGATGAGGAAGAAAGAAGCAAATTAGTGAAATGAATGTTAACTGCCATTTCGTAATTTAAAATAAAAAGTATGCTTTCTTTGAGAAAGGTTCAATTCTTGGTTTTTGTTTGCTTAAAACATTATTTAAAAATGATAAAGCTTCCAGGGCAGTGTAACCAAGTTAACGTTCTGGCTTTTAGTGACCAAGTTTTCAGTTACGGCTTTTGTTACTTTACAAAAAGTACCTCAAAATCACCTGAGGAATTAAAGAAAAGAGAAAGCTATTCCTAGGTTCCTCCCAGACTTGTTGAATGTTAGGATACAGGGGCCTATAAATCTGCATTCTTCTAGAAGCTCTCTAAAAGCTCTCCAGGGAATTCTGATGGGCACTGGTGTAACTTCCAAGGGTTAAGCCAGTTCTCAACAGATTTTATTCAACTTTATGATACTCCTTTGAAAAAGGCACATCTATCCCATATTATAAAGATACTGAGATTAAGAGATACATGCAGATACATATATCAGATATATTGATGTAATCACTGACTCAGACTGAAAATCTAGGCCCTCAATGCTACTCGGAAGTGGTGATAAAAATTTCTGTCAGCTCTGGTCTGAATCTGTGGGTGAGCTGGGTCTCATTACCGTATCTGTACCACCAACCCCAGCAGATTGAGCCTTCTGTCTGTAGCTTTCCTGTTTGCACCCAGTCTCTGTTTCTGGTGAAGTATGGTCTTAAGGGATTAGAGGAAGGTGATACCTGACTGCTAGGCAGCAGATGGCTGATTATCTTGACAGTTTAAAAATAGGACGTTTAGAAAAAATTTTTCATTGTCTATATTTGATTTTCAGATACGCCTTGCAATCCAATTTTCACCCTGAAATTTTAAAGACTTACTCGAATGACATTGTATCTGTTGAAGATGCCGCCGGCATTACCACCATCTCTGTGTTCTCGAATCGTACTTTGCATCTACAAGACAAAATAAAGTAACTTTCTGAAAATATGCCACTATAGAATTCTGAAGACTTTCCTCTGTTTTCAAATTTCACTTCTGTTACTCTGTTTTACTGATGAGTCTCAGACTCAGCGCTAATAATTAAGTAGGAGTTGACTATAAATGGTTCAACAACGTTTAGTGGGTATTTCTGATGAGAAAATAGTCATGACATAAATATTAAACTTCTCCATTTTCTCTTTATTTTCTAGTAAAAGCTTTGAAAGATCTTCCTGTAAACACAATGGGGAAACACAGAAATGAAACATCACCTTAAGTCATCTACATTACTATTTTATGTTATTGAGAATGAAAAGCAACACTGGGATTAAGTCAAACTTAAACTCCTCATGTTTGATGAATACTCATTAAACAAATGCTCAAATAAACACAAAGAATTTTAAAAAATCAATAAACTTCTGTTCCCTGGGTGAAACAGTCCTTATTATCTCTTCATCTCTGCAGACCAGGCGAGGCTGGATATGGCATGTAACTAAGCGGAATAACTTTCTTCTGAACAGCACTCATTCTTCATCTGCTCTCCAAATTCAAAAGAATTATGGAAAAGTAAAATGTTTTAAAGACCCAAGTTTCTCACAGAATTGACTCAAAAGAGTTCATTTTCTATCTTACCACTCTATTTGCAAAGTTATTCATCAACATTTTGGATATTATTATCCAAATTTGCTAACCACTAAGAGAATGATTAGGCTGGAAGCTGCTGGAAGATATGATGCTTCCCTGATGGACTGGCTGGGCAGGAGCTGAATACCCAACCTGAGGTAAGGGTCCTGACTTCCCACCATAAGAATAATTTGAGCTCTAATGAAAAGGCCTTTTTCTGCAAAATAATGGAATTAGTTAGGCGGCTTATTTACTGTGATAATACCATTAGGCACTTTGTTTATCTTGCATAAGAAATGAGGCAGCAGCCAGCAGGAGGGAGGGAATTTCTATGGCATCATCTGGCAGGACGTCATCCACAGCCCTACTCCGGTGCTTTACCACAGTGACTGACGACAGGAAAGGTGACCCGAGTTACGAGGCAGATTTCATAAGCAAACATGAAAATTAGGCATATTATTTTATAGTCACATTTTATAACTTTGCATGAAAATAAAAACAAGAAGGTATTTGCTATTTGTGAGGCAAGATTTTCACTTCCTGTGATTTTTCACACAAGAAAATAGTTCTAATATGGTTCCTACTTGCCTAGTTTCAAGAAAGTCTCCAGGATGAAAAGACATCTGTGGCCCACCCACTGAAACCCTAGGCTTCTTTTTTTTTTTTTTTTTAAGATTTTATATTTATTTGACAGAGAGAGAGACAGCCAGGCGAGAGAGGGAACACAAGCAGGGGGAGTGGGAGAGGAAGAAGCAGGCTCCCAGTGGAGCAGGGAGCCCAATGCAGGGCTCGATCCCAGGACCCTGGGTCACGCCCTGGGCTGAAGGCAGAGGCTTAATGACTGAGCCACTCAGGTGCCCCCATGAAACCCTAGGCTTCTGATGTGAAACATTGTGGTGGAGTCCTGATCCACAGTCCTTCCTGAATTTGGGCTATGCCACCACAATGGCCATGGCAGTTAGAATGACAGACAGGTGAGGGACCCTAAGTCATTGTAAGACAAGCTTACCTCCACTGAAAACACAGGCTTAACCACAGATTTCAGGAAAAGAGAATTAAAAATTCTGATGTACATTACCTCTTCTTCCACTGACTGATATTCCTTATCCTCTGGAGCAAGATCCAACAAAATAGTTCCCTGATTAACACAGTGAAAAGTCAAATAAGGATTGGTGCCTGTAGGAAAGAAAAATTAATGTATTGAAGTCCACACTATTCAGGCTCAATTTTAGGGAAAAGTTTGTTATAAATAATTGATATTTTGGAACAAGTCTAAATTATTTGTGACGTGACCCTAATATATAAGGTTATATTGAACAAGTACATCCAAAGACAAGAGAAGTAATAGAGAGGGGCTTGGGGATCAATTATATCTGTTCTTACAGAGTTCCCCAGCAGGGCTCAACAATTACTTGTTGAACTGAATTCAGTTATAAACATATATGAAACAATGTCTGATACAAAAGAGAAACACACTGTAATCACAATGCAGTCAGGTCTAAAATCTAAGAATTATCCTACAAAAACTCTGTGAGATGACGTGCAATGGCCACTCATAATAAGTTTAAAATAGATTATTCTTGTTAATTTCATTGCCTTTTTAACTTAATGCAGATAAATAAGCAAGACTTAAGCTCAAAAACTGCTAGCATTTAGTTTCATGTTACTCTTGTGACTTTATTGGCTCTGCAGTGACTAATTCAAGTTTTTCCCCTTCTCTCCCTTTGCTTTCCTATTGTGAAAGCACTTGTGGTATACACAGACATGATAAACGTGGAGGCTGACAAGGGGGAAAGACAGGAGGCTTGTAACAGCAAAATACAGTGGAAAAAAGGCTGAGCTGCCAGTTGTGGCGGGGGAGAAAGGTTCAGGATGAGGTCAGAGAAAGAGGTCAGATTATGAAAAGCCATGTTACAAATGTCTGATTTTATCCTAAAAAGCAACAGGATTCTATTGAAAGGTTTTAAGCAATGGACTGATATGATCATAGAGTCATTTCGAAAAGAGTCTTCTGGGAGCAGTGCAGGGCAGGTACAGGGCGGGGGCGGGGGTGGCAAAGGTGAGGATCAGAGATAAACTGGAAGGTGGTTGTGACAGTCCAGGGGAGAGATACGGTGGCCTGGATTAGGTGACCCATACTGGATTCAACAGCAGTGGGAAAGGACAGAAGTGTGGATTCCAGAGAGATTCAGGGTATAAAGTGTTGGAGAGGGGGGTGAAGAGGCTGGGAGGACGTGCTACACGTCCTCTCGTATGAGCTCTGGGTTCGGACCACTTAGTTCAAATGCCAGCCCTGACAACTTACTTGCCCCACTAATTTCTGAGGTTTGTTTCTTTTCCCAAATAGCTTACCTTGTTGTCCGCCTAATAGTCTTTCTACTCCTTTGATTAATTTATGGCGATGTCCGTATGCATTGATGCCTATTTCTTTCAACTCCTCATGGCCCATATCAGCCAGTACATCTAGTGTAATCTGAAAAAAATGGAACAAAATTAATTGCTAGGTCTTTAACAGTTCCTCAGTTCTTCCATGTGTCTTCAATGCTATAATATCCATCCAAATTGACAAGTTCTTTTGTCTCCTTTTAACCATGAATTTAGAATCTTAAAGTTGTCTTGATAATTTCATAAGCTTTTTACTCACTTGACATACTCTTTGCTTCTAGTCAATGGTGAATTAAAATGGAAGAAAAAATGCTATAGAAATATAAAATGAACACTGCTATATCTTTTGATTATTTAGTTCTACCACCTTTTGCTTGCCTCAAGATATAAGAGATGGGGAAATACCAGATCCCAGTATTTTGCAGGTAGTAGAGAAGAATGGTAGGGGAAAGAGAGAGGGGATTAGTATAGTGAAAGAGAACGTGACAAAAGGAGAAAGCAGTTTTCGATAAGCAGGATTTATATGAAGACGAAGAACTCCTCAGTGCTAAGAAACAGTCAAGCGTGGAAAAGGCTGCCTTTGACAGTGGTGAGATATAGAAACGTATTCAGTTCAATGACAGGCAATTTTATATAGAAGCTGTATAAAAAATTCCAATTCAGAAAAGATAGAGTAGATGGTTCTCTCATAAATTCCCAGACTTAACTGTCCCTGAAGCCTCACATACATTCTATGGTTGTAAAAATAGTGGTTTATAATTTCTGCTTTTTCATCCCCACAAATGGAGGTGGTTAGGTGGCTACCACCAGAACTCAAAATCACCGAGCTCCTTTGTTGACTACAGTAACTGTGACTCTACCACCACCCAGTGGCAGAGTTCTGGATGTGCAGGATGCAATCTGGGGCCTTCACGTTTCTAGAAAGGCTGAACAGGCAATTTTCTAGCTCTGAAGAAGCTGGCCCTATGACAATGCAAATACTACTTTCCAAGATGAGCCTTTAGTTTTCTCTTTCCTTGGAAAACTGAGAAATCCTTTTATATACACTCTTTTTCCAACTCAAATGAGATACATTTTATCTATCTATAGTCTTCTCTTTTTACTTGCACATAACATTAAAAAAAACCAAAAACCTTAGGCCTGGCGTCCTGCTGATTTTTATTGCCAGAATGAAATATCATACAATGAGTCTGATCTTCTTGGTGCAGCAAGCATACATCACTCACTCTTTGGAAATAATTTACTATATTGCTCCTAAGTGGCCATTTTAAGAAATAATTGCTCCATTGTACAAAATGGGCAATTCGCTTCCAATCACCAAAAGGAAATTTTGAGCAGAGCTTTTAAAAAGCAACAGTTCTGCGATATACATCTTTGAGACATAATAATTCACAACATAATAGGAGCCTGCATATTTTTAGCTAGATGTAATTTAATATACTTTGGAAGCCGTGCACAGGGTTTCCTACATTATTGATGTCCCCATTTTTTCCTTCTAAACTTTGGTTCAAATAAGGCTGACATAAAAACGAGATCTTGTATCGATGTGGTAGCTTCAATTAAAAGAAACCTTAAGCTTTTCTGAATTTGTACATATAATGTGGATCTGGAAGAAGCAGAAACCAGATCAGCAAAGGACAGCATACTCTCCATAAAGTTCTAGAGAAGACACGGAGAGTGTTTAACGTATCTGTTGATTATATAGCTCCACTCATAAAATGAATGCCTCATTGAGTCCTCACGACCACCCACGAAGTACTACTGACGTTCTCATGGGGAACCGAGGCTAAAAGAAATCATAAAAATAGTACACAGAAGAGCTGAGATGGATAGCCATATCTGTCTTGCCCTTGCTAATATTTCTTTTTTTTTTTTTAAAGATTTTATTTATTTATTTATTTGACAGAGAGATAGCCAGTGAGAGAGGGAACACAGCAGGGGAGTGGGAGAGGAAGAAGCAGGCTCCCAGCGGAGGAGCCTGATGTGGGACTCGATCTCGGAACGCCGGGATCATGCCCTGAGCCGAAGGCAGACGCTTAACGACTGTGCTACCCAGGCGCCCCCCTTGCTAATATTTCTTAAAAGGGCTGACTAGAAAGCTAAAATAACTAAACATTACATTTAGTTGCTTTGAGTCCATGGTACCCAATTTGTCCCCATATTTAACAGGCAGTGGCCACTGGAAAACCTTAAATGGTAAGCTAAGGAATTCAGATTACTGTTCATTTGTTCATTGGTTCATACTCAGCGTATTTAATGAATACCTTCTACATGCTAGGTATTTCCCCAAAAAAGTAACTTGTTAAACATTTCATCTAATTCTAAAACTATCCATTATAGCTCAGAAAGGAAAATTACTAGTGCAAATTGGCAGCAGAAGGGAGGGGCCAGGAAGCAAACAAGGTACTAGCACAAAAGCTCATGCTACTTCTTCTACCAAGGAGATAAACAGCACACACAAGAACATGGTAAAGGTTGGTAAATGGTTTGGAGGAATCCCTATGGAACTCTTAGGAACGCATACTTGGTCAAGGCCATAGGTGGGGCTGGGAAAGATGGAAGGAACAGGAAGGGGGGTGCTTCTTCGAAGATGGTAACAGAAAGGTTCTTAGAAGAAGGTAATAACTTGGCTAAGAAGCAGAAGCTAATCAAGCAGAGGAGGGAGGAAAGGGTGTTTAAGACAAAGGGATAGGCATGTGCAAAAGGAAAATCAAGTAAGAGAATACAAAACGTTGGGAGACTCTAATCACCGAAGTCCAAAAGGGCGAGAGTATAATATATAGAGAGGAAAGAAGAGCGGATGAACAGAGCAGCAGGCCAGAAGCAAATCTTAATGGGCTTTATTTATCAACTTACAACAGTATCCAAAAGCTCCTAGGGAGGCTTTCCAGCAAAGTAACACAATCATAGTTGTATTTGAGGAAAATGGTAGCACTCTCAAAGGCAGGTTTGGAAGGGAAGGGGACCACGTGAACAAGGTAAAGATGGAGAGGGGTGGAAGGGAGGAATCAGAGAGCAATTTCAAAATGAGAGAAGACAGAGCCCAGTAAATAGAAATGATTGAGAAGAACAAAAAAGGAATGGCAGTAGAGATTATTCCAAAAGTCTGAAAACTGGTGAACATGAGATTATTGTATCAAAAAAAAGAAAGAAGTATCTGGAAGCGGGTTAGATGGATTTTAGATACGTTGCTCCACGATTCAGGCATTTTATAGTATTAGAAATTGTTTTTTTTTTTTTTGGAAAATTATCTTTAATACACTTAAAAAATAACTTGGTTATCTCCAGGGAATTATAAGTTTCTTGGGCTAGTTATTTCTACCTAGCACACATTAAAATCAAATTGATGAAACCTATCAGACTGGCTAGAATCAAAAAGAAAAAAATAACAAGTGTTGGGGAGGATGTGGAGAAAGGGGAACGCTCCTGAACTGTTGGTGGGAAAGCAAACTGGCGCAGCCACTGTAGGAAATGGTATGGATGGGTCTCCAAAAATTAAAAACAGAACTACCAAAGGATCCGGCAATTCCACTTCTGGGTACTTATCTGAAGAAAACAAAAACACCAATTTGAAGAGATTTATGTACCGTGTTCACTGCAGCATTATTCACAATAGCTAAGAAAAGGAAGTAACCCAGGCAGATGAATGGATACAGATGTGATACACACACGCACACACACACACAGAATAAAATATTACTCAGCCATAAGAAAAGAATGAAATCTTGCCATTCATGACCACATGGATAGACCTAGAGGGTATACACAAAGTAGGTCAGACAGAGAAAGACAAACACTGTATGATTTCACTTCTATGTTGAATCTAAAACAGAAAACAGACACCAGACTCACAGATAAAGGAACCAAACTTGGTTACCAGAGGAGGTAGGAGTTGAGGGGTTGGGCAAATAGGTGAGGGTTAGGGGGTACAAACTTCCACTTATAAAATAAGTAAGTCACAGGAATGGAATGTGCAGCGTAGGGAATATAATCAGTAATAGTGCAATGACTTTGTATGGTAACAGATGTAACTAGACTTATTGTAGGGATACTTCTGAAATGTAAAAAATATCAAATCACTATGATGTACTCCTGACACTAATAAATCGTACAGGTCAATTAAAGAAATCAAATTGTAATCTTTAAAATAAGGATTATTCATGTATCAGCTAAATCATCTTACATATAAAGCAAATGTCACTTGACAAAGGGCTGCCTTCTGTTTTTAAGATTTATTCAATTCCTTTGGGGTAGAGAGAGAAAAAGTAGAATTCTAATGGGGAGAGAAAAATTAAGAGTTTGAATGAAAAAGCTCTTTCTTTCACCTGGGCTGCAAAGGATGCAGTCTAGAGTAACAGTTGTTAGAACTAACTTTATAATCACATTCACAGTTAATGTACCTGAGTCCGTTCCTTGGTCTTTCGATTTTGAAATAAAAATTTATAAGATCATTTTTCATGAAAATACATAGGTTGCCCATATATGTCCAAAAAAGTCTTCTAAGTCATAGCATTTATGTTTAGGAATTGCAGTGAAAATCAAATTGGCCTTTCCCATAGAAAAAGTGTTCTAATCAGGAAGCTACATTATAAAGCAAGGGCCAAAGTGACGCTGGTACTATATTTGTAACTATGAAGGACATAGGTATGTATTACTTGGCGAAATATGTATGTTCAAACAAGTCAAGTTAGTTAAGAGACTTCTGAGAGAATAACTGTGAAGGGGTGAGATGCTCTGAAGGACAATTTCCTGAGACTGGAAGTAAAATAACTATATCCCCACTCCACTGCGAGAGAAGTATCCTTGAGTAGGAACAGAAGCACTAAGCTCTTATATGTCAAAATGACTCAGGACACAGAACCACTCCCTGGCTTAAGAGAAATAGACAAGAATTAAATGAGTACAATGTATATGACAAGAATTAAATGAGTACTCCCTTCCCTCACTACACAAATATCTTGACTATCATCAATCACATACTTACAGCCTGATATAGAACGTTAATGGGAGAAAATTCTATGGGTAAATTATAGAAAGGGTTACAGAATTTATTACTCTATAACTAAAGGCCACTCAAGTAACACTTGCAGTCAAAGTAAAAATTAATTTGATTGCCTGACGACTGGGCCAGAAGACAGTCAAACACAGTTCAATACAAAGAAAGGTAGAATATCATTTGTCTGGAGGAAAGGAGCTGTGCTGGGCAATATACATTAAATGGAATAGTCAACATATTAATAAAAAAGGATATAGAAATTATTCTGGCAAAAAGAAAATTGATGGAGCCATTTACTCAGAACAAAAGTACAGTGAAAAAAGAGAATAAAAAAACTGAGGAAACAGGAGAAGCTGTCAAAAGCACCAACTGTGAGACTAAATGATTAAACTATTACAATCAATAGACTGAGATATCCATGTCACAGGAAATCAGTTACTGAGAGAATAAAGTAAAAGAGAAAAAAATAAAACATAAGATTATACGGCAACCAAACTGAAAGAGTAGAAATGGAAATACTTTGAAAAATTTTCAACAGTGGATTGAAGTTATTTGTGTGAATTAGGGTCTTTGGTTTATTCAGCAAAGATGTGTGAAATGTCACAGTTACTGTGGATCTGATTTGGGAAGGAGGGATATATTAAGGGATATCCTTTGTATTTAGGGGAAGATAATGCTTTTACAATAGCTTTCATGCCTTCAGGGAGGGAAGAAAGGAAAAAACATTCTCACTGTTTAGGATATTCTCATAAGAAATCTCCAGGGCATTTGGGTGGCTCAGTTGGTTAAGTATCTGCCTTCGGCTCAGGTCACGATCCCGGGGTCCTGGGATTGAGTCCCGCACCAGGCTCCCTGCTCAGCGGGGGAGTCTGCTTCTCCCTCTAACCCCTCCCCTGCTAATGATCTCTCTCTCAAATAAATAAATAAAAAATCTAAAAAAAAAAAAAATTTTCCAAACCAAACCAGAGGGTAAATCAATGGTAGGTGAAGCTAAAGGAAAAATGAATTAATATAGAAGTCTATGAAGTCCTCACCACCAAAGACACATCTGATGCTTCATTAAAGCATATTTTAAAAATTGGCATAGAAGCACAGTAGGACTAGGAATTTTAACTGTCTGGATACTTGAAGGTATTATAATTTACAGTCAAGGGAAATGATATATTAAATGCCTTACCCAATGTTACACAGCTAGTAAGAAGAGAGAAAATAATCAGCATAAAGGTCTTTTAGGCCAGTGCTATTTCTGCTCAACTGTTTTGATCAATAAAAGCATAACTGCAATCAGCAATATAAATTTAGCTAAAAAAAAGACACTAGATAATCTTATAGTATAACTACTATGAAAAAGAATTGGTGTTTTTAGTTAACTCCAAATTGACTATAAGCCTACGAAGAAACCAAAATGGGGCAAAGAGGCCAGTGAAGAATTTGGAAACTATATCCATACAGAGAAGAATTGAAAAATAAAAAGGGTATATTTATCTTAAAATAGGAGAAACTTTGTAGGAGAGGGTGATTGGAAGGGTAAGTCTCTAATAAGTTGATTAGGTCTTACAAATATATGAAGGGCTGTATTACATGGTGGTGAGCTGAATGGTGGCCCTCAAAAAGATATGTCCATGTTTTAATCCCCAGAATTCATGAAGGACCTATCTGGAAAACTTTTTTTTAGATCTTTGCACATGTGATTAAGTTAAGGATCCTGAAATGTGGAGATCGCCTAGTATATGACACGGGTAGGCCTTAAATCCAATGCAAGCGTCCTTATAAAAGACATAGAAGAGCAGACAGGGAAGGCAATGTGACGATGGAAGCAGATGTTGCAGTCATGTGGCCGTAAGCGAAAGGGGCCTGGAACCTGGCAGAGGCATGAGAATGCAGTCCTGCCAACAACTCGATTTTGAACTTCAGGCTACCAGAACTGTGCGGGCCACTGTTTAAGCCACCAACTTTGTGATAATTTGTTTTAACGGCCCTAGAAATGAGTATGTGAGCAGACTAAAGATTAGATTTCTGTGCCAAACAGGGTAAATGTAAGCATAAAATTAATAGATTATACACGAGGGCAGATTTGGGCACACGTTAAATTACAAGCATTTTATTACATTTGCTCAATGTGTAACAATTTATCTTCCCACATGGATGTTTAAAGAGCAGGGTCTGGGAAAATGACTAAATACCTTTCTCATTTTAAGATTGTAAATATAGTAGTAACAGTCAATTGAAACTCAGGAAATTATTATTATTCAATCTTGAATACTAACTGTGGTCACAAAATCATACAGTAGTAAGTTAAAAGGTCATTATCCTGTATAAAAATAGGATGACAAACAGAAGGGTCTTAATTCATAAATGCCGTAATGGTGACTTCATACTCAGACCTTCATACACATTGAAGATGTATGTGAAAACAGGATAGGTCTAGGAATATGTGGCTAAGTTTTGGTTCAACATTATTTCAGACTCATCTGGACAACAGAAACTTCATAAAGAGGCAATCTTAAAAGGGTACATTCAGGGGCGCCTGGGTGGCACAGCGGTTGGGCGTCTGCCTTCGGCTCAGGGTGTGATCCCGGCGTTAGGGGATCGAGCCCCACGTCAGGCTCCTCTGCTATGAGCCTGCTTCTTTCTCTCCCACTCCCCCTGCTTGTTCCCTCTCTCGCTGGCTGTCTCTATCTCTGTCAAATAAATAAATAAAATTTAAAAAAATAAAAAAAAAATAAAAAAAATAAAAGGGTACATTTGTCCAGGAATTACTTTGCTTTCCAAACTTAGCAGACAATTGCTTCGTGAAGATTATGCTAAATAGCTAATATAAAAATGTGTCATTGGTTTTAAGTGGAGTCTATTCACATATATTGAGATGAATAAGCACCAACACTTTGTGTAGACAAAATAATGAAAGATTTTGAAAACACATTCTTTTGAGGTGGTTTCATGGCCTAAGTTTATGTAATAAAACATACGTAGTCAAACCGCTTATAAAGATATAATGAAATATAGTTTATGACTCCCATCATCTGTTAGACAACTTTGGGGAGAACTGTAAACTACTGGATTCCCCTGGCTTCTTTGGAAATTTGATATGAGTTTTGACGTAGCAGTTAAGAAGTAAAAAAGAAACAAGGAATGGCAAGTAATAGCTCTTAATATTTAATTAAAAAGACTCAGCAAAAATAAGAGCTTACCTGTTCTGTTTCAAAGATGTCCCGAAGGTGCTCAAGACCAAGGCTTTTTAGGAACTGGCTGATATTCATGTCAAGACCCGCAACTAAAACGGACATATATTAAAGTTTTCAGAAAGCAGTTTATCAATCTAAAGGAAGTGACAGTATTTATTTAAAGCCACATTCTCTGACACCCTTGGCTGTGCTGATGAATTTACATAGCATAAAAATAATCCAGAATACATATATTTAATTCAAACACTTTAGGTTATCTCTGAATTTGGTGGAGAAGTAAAAGCAGAGTTCATCTTCTTAGTAGCATTTACATTAATTGTAATATTATAAAGTTTAATTCTAAGCTTTTAGTGAAATATTTCACAGTTGAAATTAAAAACTGAATTTGCCAGCTATGGTTTCAGTTTCCATTCCTTAAGTGATCTCTCAGTTTTTTTCTGATATGATTTCAGTAAAAAACTCATTCAGTAGTTAAATAAAATATTATGGTTAGAAATGGATATACTGGAATATACATAAGAACAATGTAAATGTCAAGGTACTTATTCTATGAAGATAGTTCTTATAAACTGGTGTGTATATGAAAACATATGGACAGGATGTCTTTAAGATAGGCATTCAATAATTACCAAGAGAAGTGAAATCTGTTCATTTAAAAAAACAAAAATAAGGGGCACCTGGGGGGCTCAATTGGTTGAGCGTCCAACTCTTGCCTTTTTTTTTTTTAAAGATTTTATTTATTTATTCGACATAGATAGAGACAGCCAGCGACAGAGAGGGAACACAAGCAGGGGAAGTGGGAGAGGAAGAAGCAGGCTCATAGCGGAGGAGCCTGATGTGGGGCTCGATCCTGTAACGCCGGGATCACGCCCTGAGCCAAAGGCAGACGCTTAACCGCTGTGCCACCCAGGTGCCCCAGCCAACTCTTGCTTTTAACTCAGGTCATGATCTCAGGGTTGTAGGATCGGGCTCTGCACTGGGTGTGGAGCTTGCTTAGGATTCTCTGTCTCCCCCTCCCTCTGCCCCTTCCCCCTGCCCACCTGCACTTCCTGCAGGCTACTCTCTCTCTTTAAAAAACAAAAAACAAAACAACCCCCCCCTCCCCGACACCAAAAGCCAAATAAGCATTCACAAGTATACTCGCCTTCTCCTTCCTTCCTTTCTGCGCCCGCTGCACCGTCCCCTGTGTTGGACGCTCCTCCTACTGCCAGTTCTGCTAAGGGGCCGGTGAGGTTATCGATGCTGCTAGCGGCAGACAGGCAGGAGGGGGTGGATGCTGGTGAGATCAGAGAGGCACTCACTACGGTAGCCTGAGGTTTAAAGCAGGTAGGTAAGGCCTCTGGGGGCATGGCATCTACCAGCAAAGCTCTGATGTCGTCAGCCTAAAAATGATAAGACAAATACACACACACACAAATACATTTTAAAATGCTAAGTTTTTCCACTAAGGCATTTCCAAATGCTTCGTGAAATTTGTCTTTAGCGAGTGCCTCATTATGGGCCACTGGTTTTTGATCATTCATTCCCCTACCTACAACTCCAAAGAGTCCCAGCAGTTTCTGCAGGTGTCAGAACTGGAGTCCCTACATAATTTTTAAAAAATATTTCATCTTTTGAAGATCCAGTGTACAACTTGGTGACTTCAGTTAATAACACCATATTATATACCTTGAATTTGCTGAGAATAGATCTGAAATGTTCTCGCCACACACACCCACATGTACGAGAGTTAACTATGGAAGAAAAAGTCTAAGAATGTAGACTATGTTGATTTCTGGAAACATTTTTTAAACACTGAGTGAAACATGAATACAGTTGTTCATACTGATTACACGTGTATTTAAAGAATAAATTAATAAAGATTTGAATGGAGTTTAAAAAAATTTCATCTCTCATTTAAAAAACAGCCTGCTGTAGTGTTCTGTTCAATCCCTTCTTTTGAAAGGATTTCATATTTACACTATGTTTTGTATATGCCCAAAGAATGACAATGATTTTTATTCAGTTATTTAGTGCACACTTAGTAATTTAATGTACAGTTAAAATCTGGAGAAATTTTACAAGGATACCACTTTCGTTTGGCTGGCTTATTCATCACTGTCACAGTTTGTTAGGCCTAACTGCTGCGAGACGACGTGCGAGCCACCGAAGACAGCAGCCATTAATTCCCTCCTCTGCGTGCATGCATGCCACTCCTCCCGTCAAGAGCCGGCATCTGTCTCCCTTCCCTTAGGTCTGGGCGCCCTGCAAGTTTCAGTGACTGACCGAATGTAGATAGAGTGATGCCTGAAGCTTCTGAGGCCAGCTTTAAAATGACTGGCAGGTTCTACTTCTTTCTCTCATAGAAGCCGTCTCCATGCTACAAGGAAGTTCAGGTTAGACTACAGAGTGGGGGGAGCTCTGTGGAGAGAGCCCCTGGAGGACGAAGGGTGGCCCTAGACCTTGCAGCCTCGGCTGAGCTCCCAGCTGAAGGTAGGTATACGTATCGCAGACCTGTCTCGCTGAGCCCAGGCAGCCCACAGAACCATGAGAAATAAAATATCACTGTATTAAGCCACTCACTTGGTTTTGGTTAAGCTACTAAGTGTTCTGAAGTGGTCTGTTACTCAGCAATAGATGCATGAGACAGAAGGTGGCCTGGGAAGGTATTTCTGGTTGAAAAATCATAAATTATTGTGCGTATCATTTACTTTTCCATCTTCAGAATAACACACTGTCTAGAAAGTACATTTTGTCTATCTCATAGCCTCAGGTAAATTATCACGAACATCGGTTGTTGCTGAACAATATACCAGATGTTGAAACTCTGAGATATTTTACTCATATAATTCTCTGAGGATACACTTTAGATACGTGTTTCTCTGTCTTCCCTCCAAGTTAAGCATGACAAAAAGAATTAAGTTAACGCACTGCTTAGTTTGCCTTAACAGAGTTTTGAATTACCTAAAAAATGCAAATGAAAAAAATTTCAGAAGGAAGGAAATTTGTTCTTGTTCTGAGTGAAATACGTACCGCTAAAGGTAAACCTGCTAAGGTCTAAAACTTAATGTCATCTCTGAAAGCATAAATTTAAAACAATACTAAATAATTCGGAATGAAGACTTACTGTGGCCAGATCTAAAGGTGTCTGACCTTCTTGGTTCTTCATAGTTGGGTCTGCGCCATGGGCCAGGAGTAGGGCACATAACTGGGTCCTTCCTTTTTGGGCTGCTTCGTGAAGAGGAGTAAATGCCCACTTATCTGTGGCATTTACACACGTGTTGTATTTTATTAATAATGCTGCTATATCCACATGCTGGAAAAAAACAAAGGATGCAAAGAATTAAGAATGAGATTATCTGGTAAAGCTCCATCAGGTATGCTTGTTGTATTTAACATTTAATTCCCTCTGTATCTCTATTCTCATCCTTAACATTAGTTTCTTCTTTTAAAGAAATATGCTTATCCCACTCCTATAGTTTGGACTCCATCTTTTCTTGTCTCCAAAATCTCAATTCCACAATTATTACTGTTTTACCCTGTGATTCTTCGTAAGTGCTTGTAAAATTTTTTCTTCAGCCTTCTAACATATTCAGGTCTACCTTAAAAGCAAACATATAAAATGAAACTATTACCTGACTCTAAGCCTCCTATCAAAGGTCTAGTCTGCCTGTCAAACTTTTGAAACAAGTGTTCTTGTTTGCTTCTCTTAGCTTCCTATTTCTCTTCTAACCCACTGTAATCTGATCTATTTATTGAAACACTCGTCTCAAAGATTCTCAACGTTTTCTCTTCAGCCCTTGGGAAAGTAATGTAACATAACAAAACAACATTTTACAAAACTTAGTCTGTCATGTCCAAAATGACTTGAGAGTGGAAGAAATGTTAGCAACAGGTATGTTAATAAGCTGAGGTGATGAGATGCTGAACTGTGATGGTCAGAGAAGAACGGAAAAGAAGAGCTGAAATCAAGGAATTGTGAAGGGAAAAAAAATTGGGTTTTAGACAGATTAGCTGCAGAGAAAGAGAGAGAAAAGCCAAAGATGCCTACCTTTCTTTTTTCAAAATTTGTCTAGAGGATTAAAAACCAAAGGGGAACCATTAACAGAAATTGAGTAGCAAAAGTTTAAGTGGGAATGAAACTATAAGAAAGACAAAGTTTCACTTCAGGTAAGTAGTGTCTGAGGTAAAATGTCCAAGCAATGCCGTCCTGTAAATGGTGTGACACAGAAGGCTAGAGCACAGATAAGGGCACCATTTATTTACTCACTTCTGCTCTCTTACCTACTCACCCAACAACCAGACATTGGTGAATACCTACTAAGTGCCTAGTCCTGCGGATAGGGACCCTCAGGGGACTGCAAAACAGAATATTGAGTTGACAGCTGTAGCTAGCTGATAAACGAACTAAGAAAAGGAATACAGAAAGATAATTTTAAGGGGATAAAGCTTTGAGAAAACAGTATCTGGGGAAAGGAGAGTGGAAGAAGAGTCTTCAGAGGAGACAAAAGGGGTGAGAAGAACTGAAGAACTGTAAAGAGGCAGGACCATGCAAGACAATGTAGGAGAAAGTTTCAAGGCCAGCAGGTTCTCTCAAATGGTAAGTTCTATATAGCAAAAAGTTTCAATTTCTTCCCAAAAGTCCTTAGAAAATAAGCTTAACACAATCAATTACTCAACAGAAATATTAATTCAACGGTTGGGCTTTTGAGAACAGGAAAAATAACTTATTCTTATAAGCATATTTAGGGATGCTACTTTAGTTACCACTAAAGTATTTCTGAAATTCATTTCAACTCTAATATTCTATAATTTTGTGCAGCTAACACATTTGGGTTCTTTATGGATACATTTTCCTGGCATAACTTGATCACTTTCAATAATTAACTCAGAAGCACATTATCTGTTGAGACTGGATTTCTAACTCATGCAGTCGCTCCGCTGCAATACATTAAGTGATCAGAAGCTGACTTTCACGAGATCGGGAAGACGCAGGGAAGGTAGAAACAGATCCCAAGATGAGATTTAGGGCGTGCTTCTTCATATTTTCTGGAAGATAGTCTTTGCTTTCTCTCGAAGACATTGCGAAAAGAACACTTTTTCTGAGGTAATATTCAAGCTTTTAAAATATAATACTAATTTCAGGAAAATAATTTCAGAAAGTAAAGAGAAGAAAATTTATGAGGAAAATATAAATCAAATAACTTCTAAGGAAGCTCCCACATTGGCTTGACAATATGAGAAAAAAAAATGAAGCAAAGGAGCATAATTACACTAGGGCTTTTGAGAACCAGCTATGTTTTGTATCTTTTTGGGATTATGAATGATACATCATTATAAAACTGATTCTAACACAAAAGATAAAAATAGGTACCAACTGTGGTATTCCCCAAATTACTTAAAACAAAATAAAACCCCCAAATTTACCTCCCTTATTCAAAGGATATATGTCGAATAGGATAGCTCTTTTTGCTCAGTTAACCCAAAAGCATGGAATAACTTCATATTCACACAATGATTCTGATGGTTAATTTTATTCTACTCCCATTTGTACTGGTGGAATAATAAAATTTGGTAGACTAATTTGCATAGGCTTCCAAAATTAGATAGTCCAAGGAAAATTATGTGTGTGTAAAATGAATTGTATATATGTTATTTATTATTCAACTTTCTTTATACTGAATTCATAGTTTACGCTTGGAGCAACCAATTACATGCTTGTTCAATCTGCTGACAAACATCCGAAAGAGCAATAAACAGGAATGAGTATATTACTACCAAAGTAGACTAAAAACACACTTCTTAAGTCTTTAAATAGCTACACCACTGGGGCAAAAACAGCAACTGAAATTGAAGGCTGACAAATGCAATAAAATAAGCTATAGCTCAGTTCTACAGCATTTATAAGAACAAAAGCATTGAACTGAAAGGTTTAGAAAAGGAACTGAACTCTGCTGGAATGTTTCCAAGAAAAGAGTCAATTTAACATGGTTTCAGAATCCAGTTGAAACACAGAACACTTTAAATAACATATACTATATAAGAAGGCTATGAGGGCTTTAATTTAATTCTAGAAACCTGGAAAGTAAGGAGAAGAGAAACATGCTTGGGCTCCAGTGAGAGCCATTTTAATTGTACAATGATGTCATGAAATTTCAATATTATACATTTTAGAGAAAGCACTGAAAAATGAAAAACTCAGCAAGCTGATTTATGATATAATAGAAAATTGTAGGCTTTGTGGTAAATAAATATCAATGTCTTACATTTATTGAACAACAGAAAAATTAACTGTCTTGTGTAAATGTATATTAAAAATATAAGACATTATAATAGAAAAAACACTCTCCTGAAATCTGTAACTTTTATTTGAACTTCTTAAACTGTGTGTTTGGTTCTCTAGGTAGAAAAACTGAGGTGGCAAGTTCTTTCTGTATAAAAACGCTCAAAGAGACACAGACAGCAGACTGAGCTCTCTAGAGGAAAAAAGGTAAAATACAAGTCAAAGAATAATTACCAATAAATAACAGCTTAAGTAGCTTTCTGTAATTTCACAGATACCTCACATGACGATTTTATCCCCAGGCTACAAGTCATTACCTACTACTGAAGCCAGTTAATCTCTGTCTATTTCGTACTGATACCGAGCTGGTCAAGCACACAGATTACTCGTAGGGCTGCGCAATGTCAGGCTGACACCCAGCCCTTATTCTGACCAGTAGGATGCCTGTGGGGAGCAAGTTATCTTACAATAATAGTTACTACACTGGATTTTAGAGTGCCGTAGGCTAGAGAATGCACTTTCCACATGCATGATCTCATCTAATTATCACAACAACTCTGTAAAGAAGGTTTCAGCATCTGAGTTCTGCTAATGAGAAAACTGCCGATCAGAAAGATTAAGGCACTTCTTGAAGACTACCGGGTTATCGAGTAAAAGCCTAAAGATGAGATTCCAGATATTCACATCCCCAGTTCAGGTCTTTCCAAGACACAGAGCTGCCTGCAGGGTCTTGCTGGACTAAAACTCAAAAGTCATTCCTGAAAAGTTGAAAATGGCAAAGCGTATAGTATCAAGGGGAAGCCATGTAAGTAGGGATTACTGGGTAACACTATATCCAAAACTACTCTGCAAACAGCTTTACTTTTAACTTAGAAGCTTCTATTTCATGTGAAGTACCACAAAAATCTCCTCCACAAAACTGTTACTTCAGGACAGCGCATCACATAGCACCATGCAGCCAGGCCGGTTCAAGCCTCACTGGAATGAACACGATACGACGAGTGTTTTGCCACCTTAACAGAGAAATGTGGACCAGAGCCCTACAATTTCATTAAAATATCCAGCCAAGGCTTATTGTAACATGAATAAAAAGGGCCTTTGAAAGATAACAGATTTATACATCTAGAGA
Organism: Ailuropoda melanoleuca; assembly: GCF_002007445.2. Classification (NCBI taxonomy): domain Eukaryota; kingdom Metazoa; phylum Chordata; class Mammalia; order Carnivora; family Ursidae; genus Ailuropoda; species Ailuropoda melanoleuca. Next base: position 24,312,500 of record NC_048235.1, on the reverse strand, counting down.
GAATAAAAATATAATTATATTTACCCTTTAGTTAAAAGAAGACAAAGTAGCTTTTATAATTTTTATATTGTGCTTAACATTGGTCCTTGTTTTAAATCTACTAATTGAGGCTGAGATAAATACTGATTTGACATGGTTACTGACAACAGATTATATCGTATACAAACTGCATTAGATAACATTATTTATTAGAGCAGAGATTCTCAGTGGGGAGGATGAACTTACCTACTGCCAACTGGGGACCACTGGGTCACAGGGATGTTACAGGGCGGGGAGGGGGAGAGATAAATGTTGTACATGGCAAAACCATGGCAACAAAAAAAGGTCAAGAAACCACAAAATTAAGGTTTTAGTGAATAACACAACTATTGAGTGAATAGTCATTAACTCACAGATACTTGATTTTTGAATTTATAAAGTTTAATACCAGAAGGACTTTTAGTGAATCACAAAATCCCCCTACACAATGAGGGAAAAAACCTACTATAAACACATTATCTAGCCTGTTAACACTGATTAGTAGAAGGATGGGATGAACCAGGTTGATCAAAACCTCTATCACAGGCTCTCTAAACAGACTGGCAAATTTTCTGTTCATTTTTACTTTGATAAATTACCTTCATTTACAAAGAGCTTAGCAGTAGGGATGTGATAACAGGATAACATGAAAAGAGACACGAAACAAAAAATGTCCATTATTTTTCTCACATGGTGTTAGCAGATGATGGTGAAATAAGTATGAAATGGAACAGTGGGCCTCTGGTCTGGGCCCTGATTGCACCGCACCTCCCTTCAGCTAAGGGCACGGCAGCCTCAAGGGAACGTGAGATAAGGCTGACCTGCATACGACATTACTATTTAGCCACCAGAGAGACCACTATACATTTATTTCTCTCACACTAGTCACCAAAGGACACACATGTATAGGTAACATCTCTACTTTCCTATCTTGAGAATGGAAATTAAAAGGTAAAATACTTTACTTCTGAACTAAGTTTTACTTTCTCTGCGCTCTGTGACAGGTGTGAAGACTGTGATAGTTAAAAGACTGATGGGACAGAACTTGTCTACATCCACAATGTGTAAGATGTGTCGAAAAACACACAGATCCACGTGGTCTACACAACTGGTAGTGTAAGTTTTACTAGGTTAGGTCAAGAACGAATTCTATCGCCCACATCTATCCTTACTCCTTCGTAGATTTATATGAAGTTAAAAGACTCTGCTTTAAGTTCTGCCAATCCCATCAGCTGTATAAACTCTTGACTGAAGTAGCTGTAGAGGAATTAGAGGAATAATTTGGAGAGAAGTATCATGCTAAGAAGTGAACATTAATCTCCAAAGGATACATATTTATAGTTACAACACAGAGGAAAAAAAAAGTTATATGTAACTGTGTACGTAGTATGTTAGCAGTAAATATTTAGCATGCCTGGTCCTCAGTAGAAATATATGCTATACATCTCATATGAAGGAAGGTTAGAAGAAAATTCTACTAAATTTAATAAAAGATTAATCATCTTGGGAAAGATTATTGCAGTTTCAAGAGGATTTCAGTACTAATAATATAATTATTATAATATATATAATTATTATACTAATAATATAATTATTAAATCTGATAACTTTTAATTAATTTATTACATTGGGAAATTTCCTGTTTGTCCAACTCAAACTGGACTGTTTGCCTTCCTTAAAAGTATTCCCATTCAGACTGTCATCTCTCTGAAACACTGTTTTTTGCAGAGGGGTTATGAGAAGATGAGGATGTTTCTTATGGAGGGCAAGAGGAAGAGAATATGAAATCACAATGATTAGTTTTTACTTATAGTTTGTTAGGCTTTTGCAAATCCAGAAACTGCCCTCATCAAGCGATTCCCATTATAAGACCCCTGGTATGTACAATCCAGCATCTGTGGGTTTTTATAGTCAAACAGGGAGTAAGTGAATGAACAGACAATCACATGAACATTCATCCTGTGTGATTATTCATGTGTGATTTAGGTCTGAGTGGGCCTTGGTGACTTCCAGGCAGTCAGTTTCAACACATGTCGTCAAGGCACTGCGATACCCTCCTCTTCCTCTGGCAGCTGATGATTATAGTCATAGTGCTTTGAGAATGGCTCTGAACTTTCACTGCAGGGCTTCAGCTAGTCAATCAAATTCTATGAAACCATATATATTAATGGCTCAACCAGTTATTTGGGTATTTTTAAGATGCTGATGATAAACAAAAGCAAGCATAATTTCCATGCCCACAAATATAAAGCCTCCTGGAATTTAGAGTTTCTAAAATCTACTTGGGGTAAAGAGTTAAGATATAGCACCTGTATCAATAAATATTAAATGACCAGCCGTTACACACCTACTACCGTGCTAGAAAATGTGAGGAGAACAGAAAGCTGTAAAGAGCATGGCCCTTGACCAAAGGATAGTTAAGCATAATTGGGAAGGCTGGAAACACTCTGAATAAGATTCAAATTGTGCTAAATTATCAAACAGTAAATGTGAGTGAAGTTTTCTAGACTTGAACTTTAGCATGCTCACCCCATAGGATGCCGCGTTATGAAGAGGAATTAAACCACCTTTGTCTTGGGCGTTAACATCTGCTCCATGCTCTAGAAGATATTCAGCTACTTCCAGGTTATTGTAGCCGGCTATTAGAGTGAAACAGGCAAACATGTCAGATTAAAAAAATATATCTATATCTACATCTATGTATATAATGAATGACCAGAAAAATGTTAGGATGTTAACACTTTTTGCTTTAAAAGGTACTACTACTCTCACATAACTAAGAGCCTTTACAGTAAGAAATTATATACAATTATGGTAATCAAAAGCATTTGACTATTTCTGTTCAGCATTTCTTTCATCTTCTGGGAGACTGTATTAGGTATCTAAGAAAGGGCAATGAGCCTTGGAGGTGCTGGTGACACTTACCTGCCAGGTGCAGAGGGGTTGAGTTTCTGCCCTGGGTGTCTCTGCAGTTGATATTCTCTGGGGTACAGAGCTTCTGCACTCTTGCCAGGCAACCTTTCTTGGCAGCATCCAACAAGGCAGCATCTCCTCTCAGCAAGTCCTGGATATCTGTGTCTCCCTCTTTTACCAAATCTAATGGTGTATTTCCATCTCTGTTCTTTTTGGTTGGATCTGCTCCATGCTAAAACAATAACAACAAAGCAAAACAAACGAACAAACAAAACCAAATAGGGTTTGTATTTTGTATAGTACCTTTCTTAAGGTTTATTTTTAACTTCATCTTCACTCACCCAAGGAAAGATAGATCTATGTTGTAGGCACTTCGGGGGGGGGGAAAAAAAAAAGGCCATATCCTGCTTTACTTTGTAAATTCCCTACTTAGCAATATAGTAACTACTTCTCAACTGAAGGTCCAAGCCTCAGGATCAATAGTGATAGTGGGGAAGGTGCTGAGCACTTTTACTTTTCATGTCATATACTTTCTCAGACACCAGGCTGTCTTTGAAAACCTCTTTTCCTTTTAAGAATGGCCTGGATGTTACTTTTTGGCCAGATATTAATTATATGAAGATATTCAGTGTATATCATGAGAAAGAAGTGAGAAGAGGAAGACACACTGGTGGGAAAAGTACTTAATTCTAAATGAATTCAATACAAAAGTTTGCTAATTTTTTACTATCCTCATTTTAAGTCTTAACACCTAATATGAAATTAGGTATAAATGTACTTGCAATTAATTTCATTTTAAAAGTTTTATCATCTATACCTATGAAATGAAATAAATAAAAGTCAAAGATCTTCATTATGGGCCTGACAGATTGCTGTTAGCCCACTGGAATAAACCAAACTAGACAGTGAATTCACAGTGTCCTGGAAGTTATTTCTTACCACCCAGTGAAAATAAAAATGAGTATCAAATACATTATCATTCTCAAGACTTACAAAAACATATCTGATACCATAAAAGTGGTGGGACAAGAATTCTATTTATGTTTAACCAGGATAAGCTTTTCTCTGGTTAAAAAAAAGAGAGACAGAAAATGACATGTCTGATTATTTTTCACATCTTTTAATTTAAAAAGAACACAAAATTATTAAGTTAGTTTCATAAAACTACTAGCTTCTACTATTTCACTTATATCCCCCAAATTTATATAACTTTGTCTAAAGATTATTTTATATTTTAATACCAATCTAATATTAAAGTTCTTATAAGATATATGTTTAATAATGGGCAATGCATTTGTTAATAAAATGGTTACTAAGAAAAAAAATCAATGTTGATTAAAAATCTTGTTTCCCCTCGTATCAATGTTTTCTGACATTAATACCGTAAGTACTGGATAAGCAGTGCAAACTAATGCAACTCTTCCCAAAACCTACCTCAATGAACTGTGATGAACTGAACTTAATCAAATCAGTTCAGAAAGGCACTTCAGACACTACTCAAAGCTATGTAAGTATCATGATAACACACTTAAATATCCCCTTAAAATAGAAAATGGAAGCAGTCTCTATGGCACTTATTGTACTTAATAATCTACTGTGATGTAATTTTACATGCTAACCAAAAAATACATATAATTACTTTATATTTTATAATTTTTAAAATTACATACTTTTAAAAGGAGCTTGCAGATCTCATATTTTCCTTTAGCTGCTGCTTCATGCAGGGGGGTAAATTTCCATAAGTCCGCCACATTGACAGAAGCCCCATGCCTTACTAAAAGCTCAGCTACCTCATAGTGTCCATATGAACAAGCATTATGTAGGGGCACCAAGCCACTAAACAAAAGAAAATTATTTTAAAGACATGTAACAGATCTTTGTATTAAAATGATACTTATAATAAAAATAATATAATTCTTCTATGGCAGTGACTATACTGAACACTCACTTCAAAAGAAAGAATTCTCCTCTGGTCTTGAAGATATAGTCATCCATTTCCAAATAAGGATTAAAATTTCAAAAACAACCTTTTCAATATAAGGATTTTCCCTAGTTTCTTGGTGATGTATAGAAATTTCACAGCAATCCTACGTTTAAAACACATACAGATATACCCACAGAAAAGCTCCATCACAATACTTTTAATTCAGGTTTCATCGATAAAAAGAGCAACACTACAAAGTGATTTCAGGCATAATCTAATTTGGTTTTATCAACTCAGATTTTCCTAATGAAAATTGTATGCTTACTTATAAAATACACAATGCAATTTAACTAATTTATTTAGGCAAGTTCTATCTCTTGTCTTTGGTTTTTAGTTCTTAATTCCTAATAATTCAGTAGTGGTTTCTATCTATGCATAGATTTAAATATTTATGTGTCATACGATGAAAACTCAAAATGCAAGTGAAACACAAATTCAGTATTCAGTAAGGAAAATGGTGACACCAACAATAAACTCCAGTCAGATGAGAAAAATCTAGCTGCCTCAACTTATGAGCAAACTGTTCTGAGGTAACTCTAAGCTCTGGTTGGAAGGCAGCTGGCATTCTAAAAGGATAAAAAGGGGTTCCTATAAGAAAGGGTGAATCAAAAGGATAAGCTTAAGTTGCACTTAAAACATGACGAAAACAAGGTATCAAATGCCTTTTTATTTAGAGATTGGTTTTTTTTTTTTTTTTTTTTTTTTTTTTGAGACCAAAANTTTTTTTTTTTTATGTTTTGAGACCAAAAATACTAAGTGCTAACTAAAATGGGCAATGGAAATAAATGCTGGTTATGCTCCAGTGCACTGCAATACTTGGAAAGAGCTGGTGATATTATTACTGAATATTCAAGACTGATGTGCCCTTTTTAAAAGATAAATAAATCCATAATGGTTAACTGAAGTCTAAATTGTATGGTTTAATTCTACAGTACTCTGATATGTAATTGCATAGACAAGCACTTGCTTATTTCTATTTTGAGATGATATGAAATTAACTCAGAATATGGAAGCTCATTTTAGTTAAAACTTCCTTCTTGCATTTCTAAATAGCTGCCATGACTGCTTTAAACTCTGTCTAGATAAATTAAAATAATTAAGTAAATATAAAAATATAGACTATCTGAATTTAGTAAAAATAAAATTATACATCTATTAATACTGATGACTTTGGAATGGATGGCTTCTTTTGGGAACAAATTACACATTTTTAACAGCAAAAAAGAAAAGAGGATGAACAATAAATTAAAAACTATATAAACACATTCATACAATGCAATAAAATAGTATTACAGGCATTAAAAAGATGAGATGAACAATTAGGTACTGATATGGAAAGACATTCAGGATACACTACTGAGTGAAAACGCAAATTGCAAAGCAGGCTGCATGGAACGGCGTCATCATTTATGTTAAAAACAAGCACTAACGCCACAAGAGCTCATGCACTGATTTATACTTTTAAAAAATCCGGAGGATTATCACAAAGTGTTTATGTAATCTCTAGAAGGTAGGGTGATAGGGATTTTCATTTCCTATACTGTACATTTCTATTAGATGTTTCAGATTTTTAAAAAACATGTATTACTCTTTTTTTTAATTAATTTTATTTTATTATATTATGTTAATCACCATACAGTACATCCCCTGATTCTGATGTAAAGTTTGATGCTTCATTAGTTGCGTATAACACCCAGTGCACCATGCAATACGTGCCCTCCTTACTACCCATCACCAGTCTATCCCATTCCCCCACCCCCTCCCCTCTGAAGTCTTCAGTTTGTTTCTCATAGTCCATAGTCTCTCATGTTTCATTCCCCCTTCTGATTACCCCCCTTTTCTTTATCCCTTTCTTCCCCTACCGATCATCCTAGTTCTTATGTTCCATAGATGAGAGAAATCATATGATAATTGTCTTTCTCTGCTTGACTTATTTCACTTAGCATTATCTCCTCCAGTGCCGTCCATGTTGCAGCAAATGTTGAGAATTCGTTCTTTCTGATAGCTGAGTAATATTCCATTGTATATATGGACCACAGCTTCTTAATCCAGTCATCTGTTGAAGGGCATCTCGGCTCCTTCCATGATTTGGCTATTGTGGACAATGCAGCTATGAACATTGGGGTGCATATGGCCCTTCTCTTTACCTACGTCTGTATCTTTGGGGTAAACACCCAGTAGTGCAATGGCTGGGTCATAGGGTAGTTCAATTTTTAACTTTTTGAGGGACCTCCACACTGTTAAAAAACATGTATTACTCTTTAACAGTGAAAAAAAGAATCTAAGACTTCAAAAATATTAAAAAAAAAATTTTAAGTCCCAAATAGCTAAATTCTAATACCTACCCTTTGTCTTTGGCGTGGACGTCGGCACCATGGTGTAGAAGGTACTCCACAACAGACACACGGTTGTAGCCTGCTGCAAAGTGTAAAGGTGTAGAATGCCGGCCCTCCAAATCTCGGCAATTCACATTTTGAGGGCTGCAAAGTTGCTTTAATGATACACACACACATACACACACACACACACACACACACAGAGAACATTAATATTTATTCATATGTTTCGCTCCAAAATCCTGCAGGCATCTTGGATAAGCTGTAATTTCCTAATGAATATTTATTTCCAATAGATAATGCAAGTGATGTTTAAAAATCAGCACTCTGCTTCGCTTCACAGTGTCTACAAATATTTTTTACTGTTTACAGAGCAATTTAATCTTTTTTTTTTTTTAACATTTCCTGGCCAAAATCCTAATCAAAAAGAAAAACCCATAATAAAGCAAGAATCTCCAAGGCAAATGATGGCTTCATCTTTCATCTTCATAAGGCTTTCCTCCCCGAGACTGTTTGCCCCAGCATGTCTGCTTGTACTAGCATGCTGTCTGCCATGCTTTACCCAAGTAGGACCAATCCTGGCTGACTGCAGAACTACCCAGAGTTCTCGTCTCCGCTGACATGGCAAGCAAAAAGCCTCCAGAAAAATTACATTAATCTTGCCTGGGCCATCTACTCGGCCCTCTGACCCGCTCCAGCGAAGCCATGCGGTCTCATCAATGCTTCCCCTGATCTTTGGGAGATGTGTGTCTAACTCTATGAGTCAAACTGATGCCAATCATGTTTTCATTTTTCATCTTTCATCTCCTTGTGAATGCGAGCCTTTCATCACAAACTCAATTCTGTGTGCTTACAGAGCAGTGGGAAGCAAAGTAAAGACCGGCAGGTTGCACCACTGGTGGTAACAGATGAATTTTAATAACAATATGTGAATAATAATTCACAATTTATAAAGAATCTCATATTCTTTCTGTGAAGCTGATCATTATCTCCATCTTACAGATAAATAAACCAAGGCTCAGAGAGGGCTAAGCAACCTGTCCTTTTTCGCAGAGTTGGTAAGGTAAAGGGTACAATAAAGGCTCAAACCTGATTTTCCTGATTTATAATCTCTTGATCTTTCTGATACATGCTTGCTTACTTTCCTAATTACCCTCATTCAGGGAAGTGATGCAAAGAAAGGTAATGGAAAGAAGAACAGTCAAAAAATCGAGAAAACAGTGACATTTTCTAACCTACAAGGTATGATGGTAGGGTTTTTCAGGCATTTGACAATCTTGCTGCTGCCGCTGTAATGAGCTATTATTATATACAAACAAAGAGCCTGGAAGGCATCTGTTTCTACTGACTTACTGAGTAGGGGCCTTCCCATCGGTAGGGTAAAAGCAGGACTTTGCAGGTGGTACGATACCTACATGATGGGAGGAGATGTGGGCCAAGATGATGGAAGGGAGAGCCTACAGGCTCAGCAGCTCTATGGGGAAAAGCCCCAGACTCTGAAATCTCAAGAGCCACCGTCATCTGGCTGGGTCAAATAGCTTACGCCTTCATGGCAAGTGAGTCTGTAGCTACCTTAACACACAGACTACAGTATCAAAAAGCAAAATGAAATAGAAGTGAATACATTAATACATAAAACTAAAGAGCACAAAAATTGGTAGTAACACCTTCTACTGGTGTCTTACATGACTGAAGCTGCTTCTTGCTACTGCTGGGTTTTCTTCAGGTCCCTACATTCTAAATTAACTTTTTTGTCTCCCCGCAGAGAATATCAGCAAAACAAGGATGTGGTACAGAATGAAACACAACTCATTTTGCCAGGTTACAAAAATAAAAGCCCATCTGCTTATTAAACATTTGCTTTCTAATATTTGGAAGTTCTTTATTCTTCGTTCGATTTCATTTTCCTTTTGAATGCCAAAGCAATTTTACATTCTTCCTACCCGATTTTCATAATTTCAAATACTTTACTCAGCAAACAGTCTTTTCTTCTAATTCCTAACATTTTAATACTTTTCACAGCCTCTAGAGAAAGAAATTTACCACACTTAATTCTCATTTAATTTGTGCTTTGCTTTTCTTCTGACGCTTACATTCCATTCATAAAAATAAAGTCGGCCTTTATTGTGAATGGATTGTTTAGGAAACCTGAAAGCTATAGTAGATTTGCCTATCAGTACATACAAAACATATGGAATTAAAACTACCTATTAATAAAATACTAAACTATTAATTTAATGATAATGGGCACATGTAGCAAGTCTGGTGCTGAGATGTCGTGATGCAGAAAAGAAGTCCTGATCACTTTTATATTTAAAGGTTTTCTTTTATTAGCATATATTTCAAATGATGAAAAGCATGTAATTTTAATTAAGAAAAGAAGTAGCTTTAGATCTAAGAGAAATTTAAAATTTCTCCCCAGTAACTATTACAACTGAAATTTACTGTTTTTCTTTAAATAACTTAGATGTTCTTGTAAGAGGGAAGAGATGTTAGAAGTGGCCACATACTGAAATAAAAAAAATTTCTAGGCAACAGAGCTTGAAAGTGTTTTTCTTTCTTTCTTTTTTTTTTTTTTAAAAGATTTTATTTACTTATTTGAGATGTTATTTATTTATTTATCCCAGGACTCTGGATATGACCCGAGCCAAAGGCAGACGCTTGACCGACTGAGCCACCCAGGTGTCCCATGTATTTTCAACCGGTATACTCCAGCAAGAATGCTACATTAGTTTGCTAAAAATCACCAAAATAGAGTTTGCTTAATAAGAAGTGACAAAGTTTAGTTTGAAAAAAATAACCTGGTATGACTGTACCTTTCACAATTAGCCTTTCTTTAAAAAAAAGAAAGAAAGAAAGACAAACTACAAGACCAACCCCCGAATAAGAACAAAACCCTTATCTGTATCTTCAACCCTTTCTTCATCCCTACATGAGTGATTACAGATAGGAAACATGTGTTCTTAAAAAGCATATTCAGTATCAGAATATCATTTTATATTTGGAAAAAATTACATCTATTAATTTAATGTTAATGTTTATAATTTAATGTTTCTATAAAAGCTGTTAAAATTTTTCTGACAAGCAGAGTTACATAGAGAAAAGAAATCCAGGGGTGCCTAGGTGACTCAGTTGGTTAAGCATCTGCCTACGGCTCAGGCCATAAACCTGGGGTCCCTGGATCAAGCCCCACATTAGGCTCCCCGCTCAATGGGCAATCTGCTTCTCCCTCTGCCTTTCACCTTGCTTGTGCTCTCTCTCTCATAAATAAAATCTTTAAAAAAAAAAAAAAAAAGAAAACCCATCTTCATATAAAAGTTAATTTCAAATGGTTGCAGGATCATAAGAACGCTTTCCTAGAGCAGTAGTGAGAATCTCTTAGAAAAGTTGAAGAAACATTGTTTTGAACTTTATTGTACAATTTATTACCTGGGCTTGAACTAGCTTAGAAATTTACGAATGTGGCTACAAATAACACTTTCATTAATATAACTGGAAACAACAGAGCTTTCATATAACCAGAAGGAAAGTGACTAAAATGGTTTAATGGAGATAAAGCACATACTAGAAAATCCTTCCTGGTTAAAGAGCTCTCTTGTTTATGGATCTACTTTGTTCATCCCTTTTATTGTTCGGATTTGAGTAGTTTCACTTAGAAGCTTACAGTGACCTGGTTAGCAAAGTTTCAACAGCACTACCCAAGATGTTAAAAGCACTGATTTACCTTCACAGTTTCCAAGTCTCCAGCTTTAGATGCCTCTAGGAGTCGATAGTCAACATCAGAAGTGCGTATAGGTGTACTTTCTGAATAAAAGAGAGGAAAGATTACTACAGTTGGCTTTTGAGGAATCACAGAGTTAAGAAAGGAAAATTATTCGGTGACTGGAAAGAGATATTAAGGGGTCAGAAATTCATGAGCTCTAATCTATGGATTTTTTTAAGTTGTTTTCAGATAAGAAAAAAGTGGTTTCTTGTTTCAAGTCATATCTATCTTGTTCTGAGCTACATTTAAATAAATCTGATGACACACAACTCCTTCTCCATTCCTACTATTCCAGTTTTCAAATTTTCTGGCCAACACTTGGCAAAAGGGAATAAAGAAACATAGGAGCACGATATCAAAAACAACTTCATGACACTTTGGTCTTACAAATGCAGTAGCAGAGCTGTGCCACAGATTTTGTTGTGTAAACCAAGGGTTGGGGGTGTGACACAAATGCTAAATAGAATAGAATTAGATTAGGCTGTTAGATCTAGAAGTATGAGGCTAACAAATGAAGTGTTTTGATTAATACAATATAAACAAACCAAAAATTCTTTACACATGGGCTCAAATAAAAAGATTTTCAAGGAAAACAACACATAGCACTCAAAATATGTTCGTGGACATTACATATGGCCTTTAATAATGCACATGTGTATACATAGTCATGTAACACAAAAGGAATGAGGTCCAGGAGACTTGGATTTTGACTAGTACTGGTGACAACGGACAAATCCTTAATAGCTTAGCTTTTGCTCCTATAAAGTGAGTGTTGGTTTCTCTTAAATCCTCTTTTGGATTTAAGACTACATTATCTCATGATCAAAGATGCCTTTCTTGAGTCCACCGTCTACATGGGAAGATCAAGTGATGCTATGAAAAGGTTTTAGATTTCAGAATACTTTGGCTTTTTCTAGTCTAAAGTGCTTCATTCAGGAGAGTGGCTTTTACAGAACAGGTTATGAGAACTCTTCCATAAAAGATAAACTGTGTTTATTTAGTCATGATAGTACTTAGCAGATAAAATGCTAAATTAAAGTGAGGAAAGAAGAGAGTATTTCATATGATGAAGTACATTTTTTTTCTTTAGAAGAGAGTTTACTATTTGTTAGTTTGTGGAACTGCGGAGGAAAGAAATCAGGTCTTGCTCATCTTCATGTTCCTTTTCACAGAGAACATTCAGAAAGCATTTGCTGAATTGGCTTCCATGCTATTTTATATTGGGGTCAGTTGTGTTTGGCCCATCATTGCTCTTTCTTTGGCTGCCTTTATCCTGTTTTTTCTTGTCTACTTGCCTCCATTCTTGCTGTGCATGCCATCACTGCATTTATGGGTGAGGAAGTCCGTTGGTATATTACGTCTCTGTGACAGTGATTTTGGTAGTTGGTAAAACTCACTGAAACATCCTTTGGAAATCCATAGGTAATATTTTTAGTTTATCATTTCAACAAAATAAAATGACATTTATGTATATGGAGTTAGACCTTTGGATATTTTCAGATTCCTGCATTTGAGGGATACAATTAATATGGCTAAATGTTTTAATTCTAAGAACTATTTGAAACTGGCACACTGATCTTGATGCAGGTTACTTGCAAAGGGTATAATTTTACAATCAAGCAAACATTTTCATGCAAATATAAGAATGCTTCCGAGAACTATGGAGAAATCCTTACTCCTAGTCAAAGAGCAGAAAGTAGTTATTTAAAGATATTGATTAATTACTATACAAATTATACAGTTTTGCATCCATTATGAATCCTGAACAGGCTTAGAACAGATTCATTTTTAGAAACAATGTGAACAAAGTATTAGCTGAAAGGATGTATGTACACCCCAGGAACTTTGTACAAAGAGATGCAGAATTAAAAGGAGGATATAAAAATGAAGTTAAAAGGGAACATAAGTAAAAGAAGAGTAGCTAATATGCAAAGTACTATCTTAGTAAAAAGTGTAAGAAAAGTACTACATAGGTAAAAAGTGTAAGAAAAAATTCAGAAAGTTTTAATCTTATAAATTCTTTTATAAGCACACTGGCTTTTGCAGAGTATGAAATTAAAGATTTCATCTCAAGTCAAAGGTTAAAGATGAGCTTCTGATTTTTTCTCTAATTCTATTATGGCTCACCAGAATTAAAAAGAAAAGAAAGGAAAGGAGAGGAGAGGGGAGGGGAGGGGAGGGAAAGGAGCCCCAAACCTAAAGTTTCAAAGACTGAAGGCAGTTTGTTGTTATTATTACTATTATTTTTTAATCCCCTTAGACTGGCTGTTTACTGGACTGGCAATAGGTCATAGTGGCTTCTTTCAATGTGCAAATGCAAATGGGGATTTCAGTGTTTAATTTAGCTATTATAAATCCCCCAAATACTTACCTCTATAAAGGATCAGGTAAAAGTAATGGGATAACCATATTGGAATGTACAGTCAGAGTTATTTCATGCCAAAGTCTAGCCTAAAATTGCTGTTTAAAAAAACTGTCCGTGATGCTGGAAATATTCTTTATCTGTGCTAATATAGTAGCCACTAGTCATATGTGGACAGAGCAGGTATAGAGAAAGCAGGTCTGGAGAAAAAAGTCAAATCTTCTGACAGAATGTTTTAAAATGCTGGTTTATAAAAGTTGCTATCTGACATTAATTTTGACATAAATCCTGCCAACAGTTCACAACTCAAACTCTTTAAACTACTGGCAACTACTGACTTGGGAGTTGGAAGCCCAGGTCTCAAAAAGTAGATATTAAACCTGGTATCAACAGGTGTATTTAAATGTTTCAGAACATAACTCCAATAACTTAGTATATATCCTATATGACTGATGCATTCTTTCGGGGAGTTACTACACATATAACCTGGAATGGTTGAGTACATGTGGGTATAGTCAAAAAGTTTAGCTGGTACATGGTTCTCAGACTATAGATATACAAGTTTCTCACAGAAATACTAGTTTTAAAAATTACATCCTTTTCCAAACAAAAAATAATTCCTATTTTCAAAACCTTTCCTAGGGCAAGATTTTACCATATGATTCTACCATCTATATTATTTTTCCAGATCAATAAAGAATATTAAGAATTAAACCAAAAAGTTCTGGCATGTCCTACGTTATGCATTTAATTACCTGTATAATGTTTTATCTTCCAAACAAACTTTTAAGAAGAATTATCAAAATAATTGAATAAAATATTTCATTTGTGATTTAGTATTTAATTTTATCTTTTACCAGAAGTCATATATTCTAATTACACTGATTTAGAAGACATTTAAAAAGCATTAATGGATCTAATCTGCTTAAATTATTCAATCTTTTCTTTTCCATTTTGTCAATTATCTCTAAAATTATGCATAATATTATCAGAAATTTTGATGTGATAGCTATCTATTTGCCCGATTTATGATTACAACTTATAAAATCTAACTTAAAATTCAGCACTAAATGGTTCTTGGCAAAAGTGTAAGAGAAATTTAGAATGTTTTAACGAAAATCACACCTTTTAGAAATTATAATAGAATTTACTGAGAAGGCAGAAAGAGTTCCTAGTCAAAGCATGATAATCTTCTTTAAGTAAATGTTCTATTGCTCCATAGAAACAGGAAGTTAAATGAAATCATGTTTTTCATAGTTCAAGCTTGCAATCCTATTAATAGCAAATTTCATTCCTTTAGATCTTTTTAGTTTTGGTAGTAAAGGTGTCCTAGAGAGGGCTTACTTCAAATGTCTCACAATCACCATCTAAGACTAAAGTAGAAACGACACTAACACTATCTACGAATGAACTAGCATGAGGAAAGTAAATCCAATTAATCGCTTTTAAAATGCGGCACAGATACTCTTACGAGGCTGGTTAATTCTGATTCAGCTCTAACAATACATATGAGCTCCACAAGCCTAGAAAGTTCCCTATTTCGGAATATAGTTGTGACTCTCAACTGTGCTGTACTTTTGGGGGGCCCTTCAGAAATTTGTGGGGTTTATTTTTGTCTTCTATAGTGTCATTTTATCCAAGCTATTACTATTACAATAATTATAAATTATTTTACTGTAAATTACTGTCATTTTCCCTTTATATTATAATTAGGACATTTAATTTGGGGTTTTTGGAAGGTATCTGTACAGTTAGGTCACATTATCTATAAATTTCATTTCTAGATAAGAAAAGGGGATATTATAAAATATGCACTATGACAAGCGGGGCACTGTGTCTGATGGAGTAAAGAAATCCTGGGTTATAGGCAGAAGAGAGTAACTAGGACTTCAGATTCCTAGTTTGTAGCCTTCCTTCTCCATTTTATTCTTCCAGTTTGTTATGTCATTCTACAGCAGATATAACTCAAAGACAAAATGAAAGGGATGGGAAACAAGAGTCAATTATACCAAATTAATTTTGTATCTAGCTCACCATTTTTCAATAGCTAGACTGTGTTATTTCCTCTAATTTGGGGGCTTGGGAAACTAATCAACTTTCATATCAGTTTCATGTTTAATCTCCCTCAATAAATTAAATAGTTAAAATATCTTAATGCTGTACTACGTAGGCACTAATATTCAATAAGATTTTATAATTGTATTTAAGATAGAAAAAAACAAGATAATCTCCTAACGGTGCAATGAAGTTAAGAAATACAAAAAAGCAGATCAGACTTTCACATATGTAAGAACAATTAATTAAAGATCACTACCAGATGAATGATTTCTTATTTTCTCTATTTGACAGATTTTAGAGCTGCCATAATTCCGCACTGTTTATGTGAGCTTTACGTCACCTTTGATCATAACACCCATGAGTCAGGTTTTCAATTTAAAACTGAAAAAAAAAAGAGAGTATATGCCTCCTTCTCATGACACCAAAAAGGTTGACTGGGAGGGCCTCAGGCTAAACAGCAAGCAAGGAAGGGTATGAAAAATACTCAGGCAAAGAAAGCATTCCAAAGAGCTACTGAAAACGAGTGGTGCCAAGTTTGTTTATATCTGTGGACATGAAATGGGGAGCGAAGAACGTACTGCTTCTTTCTTTCCTTCTTCTTTTTTTTTTTTTTTTAGATTTTATTTATTTATTTGACAGAGAGAGAGATGGCCAGCGAGAGAGGGAACACAAGCAGGGGGAGTGGGAGAGGAAAAAGCAGGCTCCCAGCAGAGGAGCCCGATGTGGGGCTCGATCCCAGGACCCTGGGATCATGCCCTAAGCCGAAGGCAGATGCCTAACGACTGAGCCACCCAGGCGCCCCGTACTGCTTATTTCTTTTAACTCACCGCTTAGAATCTGCTGCACAGCTTCGTTCCCCATCTGTGCCGCTGTGAAGCCTTGCAGGGAGATGATGGAAGGGTCTGAGCCGTAACTCAGCAGCAGGCGGCAGGTCTGCAGGTGACCCGCGAGGGCAGCTCTGTGCAATGCAGTCTGACCAAGGGTGTCCAGTGCATTCATCTGAAAAATCATTGGGTGGGCACAGAGAACTTAGTATCTACTTGTTCCATATTACACCCTAGCAAATAAATTCTTATGAGAAAAATAAACTGTCAGAAGTATTTTGAAAAATGCCAGACTCTTTACTATTAACTTTTGGTTACTGCTTCTGAAAAAACATGTTTCTTACTTATCCTTCTCTTACCGCTTTATTGAAAACTACAACATAATCATCCCTGCGTTGAATGACCGCCTTCCTGTCCATCTTCCACTCCCTGCCACTCCCCTCAACAACTAGAATGTAAGGTCTCTGAGGGCTGGGACTCCGACGTGCACCACCCACCACATCCAAGATGTACATGAAATACTTTTGGATGAATGGGTTTTACCACACTTGCTCCCATAATATAAAGACAACAGAATATGTAAGCAAAGACAGTCCAAGCAGTTAATTACATTTCTTTTCTAATTTTCGTAATTTTAATAGCATGCCCTCATTACTAAGCTGAATTACTAATGTCTGAATTACTAACACATTTAACCCTCCCAAACAAGATTAAAATTTTCAAATGTTTCATTTTTAAAACTTTGAAGAGTTATAAAGAAGAATGATTTAGCTAGTTTTAAGACTGTTTAAGATAACATTCAACTTTGGGATGAGCGCATAATTTGATCCAGGATGCCCTGGCAAATACTTTCAATTCCAATCAGACCAAAGTCCATGTTCATTGTACATACTGATTCTTTCAGAGAAGCCCTTCTTTCTGCCTTTCTGGATTATGAAATCCAGTGCAAGTCTCATCTTTCTTAAGCAGTCTTGATTACTTGAAGGCTTGATGATTATTGCCTTTCTGAATATCCATGTCAAGTTAGTACTATCTTACAAATTTTAACACGGGGCTAGTTTTTGTTACGGCTATTGAGATTATGGATTGTATTATATAGGTTTTCTAAGTTTTCTAGAAAGCTCCTCTTCAGGGCAAATAGTAAATTCTCAAATATATGCTAGCAGATTATTCTAAGCATTTGTGCATACCCACCAAATACAAGATTAAGGAAAGAAAAGATTTAAGACGATTGATTTCCATGTCTCCAGTCTCATCATTTTGAGTAAGGCTGTCATACTCGTTCAGGCAAGGGTTCATCTAAATTCTTAATGGTGTTTCACAAAATTTGCCATGACATACTGACGTATTTAATTGGATCTCATTTGCCAGCAGAAAAGCGATTGTTTATACATAGTCAACATAAAAGCAGAGCCGTTAGCATGTATTGCTGGGAAACATAAGCTACCAAACTAAACTTCTTGACTTTACAGTTCTTTGTTGCCTCACCACAAGAGAAAAACTTAACATTGGGAACATTCTAATCGTTAACATTTTTCTGGAAATTTGATAAGAAACCCACTAAATTATTTCATCGTAGTGACAGAAATCCTCAGTACAGCTTGGTAAGTCATGGGAACATGGTTTGAGAATGACTACTTCAAAATACAGATGTTACCAAGTTATTTTTCAGCTCAAACTCGGTGACTCTTCAGTGCCTTCAAATCAACTTGAACTCCTCAGCATGTCATTTAAGACCATCTGTAGTTTATTTTTATACTATCTTCCTTTCTACTATATTTTTTCATCACAATATGATAGGCTTGCTATACTCCAGCTTTATCAGATTACAGAGGAACCCCATTTTATGAAGGTGTTAGTTTCAAAAGTCATTGCAAAAGGTAAAATCTGCCTTTGGTCAACATTATCCTTGCAAATACCTTAGCAATATAATGGTAGAGACAGATACAAGGTTTCTTAGTAAATTCAACACTCGCCAGTTTTATCTACAATGTGTTAGCAGATCAACTGAACACCAAAGACATAAAGCATCTTTAAACAATAAAAACACACTATGTGTAAGGAGAGGTTATCTCGATACACATGCATGGTGAAACTGAGCACAATACAGAAAACAGCAGATTCCCTCTGTGTCTCTTACTCTGGGGCGTGCACTCATGGAGCAAATCTGGGCAAAAATCACCACTCACCAATATTATTTACATTAACTTTCCTCGTTCCTCCCTACTCTCGGTTTTGGAGGGGTGGTCCTGAATGCAGCTCCACTGATACGTTCTCATTTCTCTACTGAGCTATTACTCTCTGTTTCACACTCCTTACCCTCATATATAGCTGTCAAAATCAGAACTAAGTTGTTTACCTCCTAAAAAGTCTCGTAAGGAAGGGATGCAACTAATATTTACTATGCACTTACTAATATTAGGCTCTGTGCTCGACGCTATATGTAAGTTGTAAGCTATTTAAAAGCAGAAATTATAACTTAATCTTAAATGTAATTCTTCCTCTCTCACCTCTCCACCCCCAGAAATATAACGTCTAGGACAGCTTGGAGCTATGTGAATAGCTTATGTGAATAAGTGAAAAAAAAAGAATAATGTATAAATCATTCTTTGAGTTCATTTATAAAATGATTTTCTTGTTTGACTGAAAAAAGTTCCAACCATTTGATGAGGACTGATTGATAATACCAGAAAGTTAAAACCTTGAACATATACTGAAGCTTTATGTCCTCATCCCTGTTTACGTATATAGGGCATTTACTCATTTCCATAGGTGGGCATTATATTCTAGTATTTTAGAAAACTATTTCTTAGATAAAGTACAAGACAGACCAGTGTAACAAAAAATTCTTTGCTTTAGAAAATGTATATAGTTTTATGAAGCACTGTGAGCAGTCATCAGCGGTATTTAACAGAAGCACTCATTCCATGGAAACAAGTAAAATAACAAAACTAGAACAATTTGGTGATACTTTGTACAACCCAGAGAATGAACAAGAATGGATGCCAGGGAAAATGTTAAACAGACATTCAACAAGGGTTTTTGGGAGGATTATTCCTCATGAGAAGCAAATGTCCAGTTTCTCAGATTCCCTCATTTCAGGACTCTAGGCTTGTCCTTCTCCGGTCTAAAGATGACCGTGGCAGCTCTATGCCATCAACTCCATACTCCAAGGCCAAAAAGGATGTTTTACACATCTACTGTAAAAAAAGAAGAAATCTTTCCTAGTGGACATCCTATGGCTAGGGCCAAAAATGCCTCCCAAACCGAGGCCCACACCAGCCACAAGCAAGAATAAGATTACCAAAACTGTTTCAGACTCAGCTTCTGGGAGGCTCCCAAATCAACCAAAGAGGGTTCCCTAGAGGAAGCTGGCAAGCTATGATCCGTGGGTTAATTCCAACCAGCTGACTATTTTGTACTGCTTGCAAGCAAGAATGATTTTTGTATTTTTAAATGACTGCATTAAAAATGGCTATGAAAGTACCAACAAAGCCGAAAATATTTACTATCTGGACTTTCAAGAACATGTTTGCTGATTCCCATTCTGAACAAAGAAGAAAGGGAGCAATGATTGCTGGATGGGAAACCGGCTGTCTGTTGGAGCCATTACTGATCTTTAAAATGATTCAAAATTGAAAACAAAAATTAAGGTCCCTAGCTTCCTCTTATATTTAACTTTATCAACATTCTAATGCTCTGTCTTTGTTTATTCTTTTATCACCCGATCATGGCATACAATCAGGGCTCTCTACAAAGTGGTCAATCCATTCTTTTTCCCTTCACATATGTATTCTGAAGTGGTTCAAGGCAATGAAGTCCAAAATGCATGTGCCTTCCAAGGTATGTGATAAATTTGTTTTTAGGGGGCAGCAGTAACTAGTTTATAGGACTACAGGTCAATCCCCGTTCCCTGATTTTTTAAGTGTGTCATGTGGCAGGTTTTGCACTGCTGCTCTAATTCAGTTTCACAATGAAAAAGGGTGATATTTTGGAGCTAGTGTAATTGTATTTCATTGTGATCCCAGAGGGTCATAGGGAACTCTAATTGTTTAATGGTTTCCACAGGTTTGGATTTGTTACTCTACCACCATTCCATAAGTTACATAAATGGGAACTGATAGTAATTCACTTTATTGATGGAGAAATATAGGCGATCAAATGACTTGGGCATGTTATCCACAAAATCTATAATTGAAAGCACTGAATAAAAGGGCCAACTAAAGCCCGTGACACCTGAAAGTCATGACAATATTGTTTTTTTTTGTCCTCTTGGCTTTGGCAGTTTTGACTCACACATCGACAATTCTTCACTCAGTCAAAAAACAGGCTTAACAACATTTAAATATTCTTTATTATGTAAGAATTAAACTTCTAAAAAAAAGAAATAAACCGAAAAATAGTCTAGTACTATACATATAATTAAGCACTTAAATGGTCATTCAAGCTGAGATAACCAAATAAATGAGACTGCCACTCACAAGGATTCTTCTAAGAACTTTCAAATAGCTATCCATACATATATATACACACACATATATACATATACATACATATGTACTGCTCTCCATAAGTTTGTTTTTAACCTCAAAAAATGACAGATTTTATACATATACCATCATTATTATTCATATTTTAAGGAGATACAATTTTAATTCTTAATTTATATATATATATATGCTTTTATATATATATTAATAAATAATCTGGAGTCACCAATATACATACTTCTGGAAGAAAATACCGAGTGTTACATCCATTTTTCTGACCAAGTCTTCCTTAGACCCGGTCTTCTCTATTCCTCTCCATCACAATCTCTACCAGAAGGATATGATAGAGGATGTCATCAAAGATTCTTATCATTCAGCTAAGGAGATTATTTTCACCAAAGTACAGAAACTGCCTCAAATAAGAAAAATGCTACATATGATGTGTGGTAATGTGTGCATAGGACTGGCTTGAGAAGATATCAGAAGAACATATCTGGCAGTTTTAGAGACAAAACATATTCCCCTTTCCCCCCTGTATCTAGAGAGAGAAACCTGAGGTATGCATGTTTTTCTATTTCTATCTGAGTAGTAATAAATGATTTTCCTACAGAGGGGTAATCAGATAAATGATATAAAACCACAATGGCATCTGGCCTGAAATATACAGGATATAAAAGTATGATTCAAACATGCCAAAACAATCCTGGAAACCAGCATCCTGTAAGGAAATGGCTGAGGGGAATCTCAATATTCGGAATCAGTGTGAATTGCCTAGTCTCAAAGTGTTAACCTCGAGACTGAGTTCATCTCTCCCCTACACTTAAAGCTATCATTGTCCATATCACTCATTTGGTAATTAATCACAAACTGTTCTGTGATATTTCTGTAATTCATCATCTATTGTTAACTCACAGCGTAATTCTATTTTAGCTGTTGAACATGGGTATATCTCAATCTAAACTGGATTTCAAGTAACCTTGGAGTTGAACACAGTCTCTGTATTCCTTTAGCTAGAACGACAATGTACTTTCCCCCTAAGCCAGGCCACTTTGAAAGTGAAAGTGAAGAGTAAAAAAAAAATGACAGGCATTAATAAAGGTGCAAGAAAGGTGTAAAAGATAGGAATCTGAAATAGGTCTATGTCCTGGTAGACAGACTATAACCTAGGGAACAGGTGGCAGGCATATTATAACCCTCTTAGCTTGAAGGCAAGAAATATCTTACTATCATCCCTTTTAACAAAAATCTTAAAAAGCTAATTTTGTTGAGTACTGCTAAATCACTATGCCAGATATTATGCACATAACTTGAGTCTACATTTCTGTAATAGGCTTTCTAGGAGACATATCTCCTCAAGATTTTCATTATATTCTCCTTTTCAGTACCTACTGGACTCACTAATTGTAACTTCTGACTAACTCCTTTGCCTTCCTGATTGAGTCATTATTTAAAATCTATTATTTGTATTTTGCCAATTTCTATGTATCTAATCCCTGAACATTCCTAGCTGAAATCCTACTCTCTTCATGAAATTTCTCTAATCTCTCCCCTGGCCTGTTACTACCAGTAGAAGTAACTATTTTCTGAATATCAGTCTATCTGTATTTCTCTTACATATATCACTTTCCAATTTATACAATAGCTATTTGCAAGTTGACTGTATTGGATAAGATTATTATTACTAGATTTTAAGTCCCTTAAAAGAAGACTCTTGATCAAATTCAAACTTATTCAAACAAACACCTCCTAGTAACCTCTTGATCAAATTCAAACTTATTCAAGCAAACACCTCCTAGTAACAAGTAAAATCAATGCCTTGTATAAGCGGGTGTTCAAAAATGGTTGGTAAGTGAATGGTTCATGAGATTGGTAAATTCTGGTGATAAAGGATATTATTTTCTTCATATTAGTGTGTATACTGAGAAAACATTAGACTACTAAAATATTCTCGTAAAAAAAAAGATTTATTTGAGAGAAAGAGCATGAGCACACATGTGTGCATGGGAGGGAGGGAAAGGAGAAGACAGAAAGAGAGAATCTCAAGCAGACTCCCCTCTGAGCAAGGAGCCTGACACAGGGCTTGATCCCACCACCCTGAGATCATGACCTGAGCCTAAATCAAGAGTCGGACACTTAAGTGACTGAGCTATCTAGGCACCCAACTATTAAAATATTCTCTAACCAAAAAAATATGCATTCTTCTTTCCCTAGAAATTTGAAGGGGAAAAAAAAGTTAAATGCCAATGTTGACAAAATTGTTTAATACTGAAAATAACAGACTTATTTTATCTGTGTTAAGAGTATAATTTAATTTGATTTTAAAGTTTTTACAGATATATACAGAGCATTGTTATCCATAGGTGGGATGGACATAGTTAAAGCCTCTCCTGTGAAGGATGAAATAGACAAAAGGATCACAATTTAATTCTTAACTAAAATTCTGATACGCTAATCAAGATTTCACTTTAAGAGGTTTTCTTTCTTTTTTAAAAAGATTTATTTATTTTAGAGAGAGAGAGAGAGAGAGCAAGTGAGCACAAGTGGGGGGGAGGGACAGAGGGAGAGAGAATCTCAAGCATACTCCCTGCTGAGCATGGAGCCCAATGCAGGGCTCGATTCCACAACCCTGAGATCATGACCTCAGCCAAAACCAAGAGTCGGATGCTTAACCGACTGAGCCATCCAGGCACCCCACTTGAAAAGGTTTTTGATCCCTTAATGTGTTGTGAACCCATTATGGAGTATAGAATTTGTCTAAGAAGTTAAATTTCAATATAATTTAAAAGACATGAAACTAGACTGTTTACTAGCTGAACTCAAACTTATTAAAAGGGCACTCACCTTCTCACATACCCTAACTGTCTGAGAAATAGCTCTCTGAGCATACCTGATTAGACTAGTGGGAGCCGATCCAATGTCTGCAGTGCGCACAAACCGAAGCCTCATTCAGATTCTCCCCTTCTCATCCCTGAGACTCAGGAGACGTAGCTGCAGGTGGTATATTTCTAAGCCAAAGACCCATAAAGTAGGGGCTGCAAAGCCCATATTTAGGCCATAGAGAAGTAAAACAAACATATAGTCTATAAAAAGAAGAATGAAACAGATGAACAAAGACCAACAAAGAAAAGAAACCCAACAACTGCAGAAAGAGAGACAGATAGAGGATGCAGTCAAGGTACCCAATGGTTCACAAATTCCCTGTTCTAGTCTTTTGTGAATCTCAGCTACAATTCCCATAGATTATTCCTATGGGATAACAATATGGGTTCTCTCAGGAAAGTAGCAGGCACATTATTTATGTAAGTATAAAACAGATTCCATTTATCCTGAGTCTAGATTCAACTGATCTGTTACTGGTAACTAAAATGTCTCTGAGACAATGGCCCCTTTGTTCTTTATGCTGACATGCTGAAACTGCCGGTATTTGAACTCTTAAGAGGTAACTTAAAATCCATAGCTTTTTTTTTTTTTTTTTAGATTTTATTTATTTATTTGACAGATAGAGATAGTGAGAGAGGGAACATAAGCAAGGGGAATGTGAGAGGGAGAAGCAGGCCTCCCGCCGAGCAGGGGGCCCAATGCAGGGCTCGGTCCCAGGACCGCGGGATAATGACCCGAGCCGAAGGCAGACACTCAACGGCTGAGCCACCCAGGTGCCCTAAATCGATAGCTTTGAATGCATTTTATCTAACATCTTTGGGCTATAGAAACTGCTTATCAATCCACCTCTAGAAAAGCATTAATCAAATCCTTATAACGAGCTAACACATTTCCCCAAAGTGAGCAAAGACTCTTCATCACTTCTCAATGTGAGAAATAAGCCCATTTAATGCCAATTACTATTGACACAATTTCTTCTTAAATATAAATAAATCTGTCAAATTAAGACAAATGATCAATCAAAAGAAATTTCTCCATGTTCCACATATTTAACAGATGCTCAAGTAATGACAAAATAGCAGTGCTTTTATATATGAAGAAAAGCACTTCTGAATTAAACCTTTCATTTTTAGGTGTAATAATACCTATGCAACTGGGACTTAAATTCCACTTAATGATAGCAGACAAAGCAGTAGCAGTGAATGCCAGGGTAGCTAACAGTAAGAAAAAAACCTGCCATACGAAGGATAAAATCTTCATGTCTCTCCTATTTAGGACTTACAGCAATCTTGCAAAGCTAGGGGTTGAGAGAGATAATTTTTTTAGAAACAGAAATTTACTCCACTATAATTATGAAGTAGATTTTTTCAAATGAGTTGGCTAATGCCCACATTTTCTTATAACCCTCCTTTCTTTACTAGCCGTTTGCTTTCTATCCTTTTTCTGAACATGGCCCGCTTGCCCCTCCAGATTCCTATCTATCCTCCACCCTACTCTGTGTCCTGGGAAACTCACTTATATGGATCCTATCAATGAGCTCTTTTGGTCTTTTAAGTTCTTGCTACATTTTGCTAATGGGAGGCCATGGCAGGTGACCAGTGGGGAGCAGGAGTGTGAGGGGTAGGGGTTAAATACACCCTCTCTCTAAGGCAACTTAAGTGCTGTCAGGGGCCTTCTCCAAATAGCTGTCTTCTGCTTCCCAGGGACCTCTCCCTTTCCTTACCCCTTCAGGCCCAAAGATGATAATGTCTCCCCACTTGCTGCTATCCCTTGCTCATATCCTTAAATCTTGCCCACCTTTGTATAATTCCTTTATTACCCACTTTGTGCTGTTTATTGCCAAGACCCTAATGAATATAATTCTCTACTCTTATACCTTTGGAACACCCCTTCAAAAGCTGTCAAAGTCTTTACACAAAAATTGCCCAGTTAAATGGCATTGCCTACCTTGATTTCTTCTTGCAGCACCGATCACCTGTTCCTTCTTCATACTCCTATTATACTCAATAGACATGTGATAGACCTGTCAGTTTTCTCTTCTCATGGCTGCTCTTTAAAAAACATAATCTGCAAAGGTCCTTTCCTTAACTCTCAACCCATCTCTCCATATTTTCTCTACCAGGACCTTGCAACATGTGATCACTGTATTGATGGATTTCCAAAAGATCTCTCTAATCCTAGACTGTCTTTCATACTCTAGTGCTGTATTTTCAACCACTAGTGTTATCTACATGTCCCTATATCATATCAGCTCTAAGTACAAAATTATCAAGGCATAGGAAACCAGTATTTCTTTCTAGCTTTCTCACTTCCCCGAACCAACCACCAGTTTCTAAGTCCATTCTAACACCCTATTCATTTCCATATATATAATTATTCCTTCATAAATGGCTTTCATCTTTCCCTTCCTTCTTCATTGCTAATGCCACTAAATTGGATTCAGGATTAGCTTCAAGTTTGGTAGTTGCATAAACTTTCAAAATAGTATCTTCCACAGTATCTAGCCCACAGTCTTAATCATTTTGCATTTCAGTATTTGTAGTGGATCAAAACAAATTATGAAGGAACTGGTTTATAAGTCTTATATAAAAATTAAGATAATTAAGGGAAATATGCAATATATGTTTGGAAAGACAAACATGGAAAACATACAAAGCTCATATTTACAAGTAACCAAAGTATTGCTTATATGCCGGGTATTAAACTACATACTTATATATACATAGCTCATTTAATTTTTACACACACATGCGCACACACACACAAATACTTATAGAGGAGGTATCAACACCCATATATCACTGATGAGTCAGTTAAGGTTCCAGGAAATTAAGTTCAAGTTCACAAAACTAGAAAATGGAGGAATGTAAACTGAAAAGTATGTCTGCCTAAGTTATATTCACAATATGTTTAGTTGAACATGTATAGTGAAACTGAACTTTATCATCAAGCTTTGAGCAAAAGAATGTTTTGGCTTATGTAAATATTACTAAGTTCTGTCTAAGAAAAACAAATTAGTTAATGGTATTAGATCTCCCTATCAACTTCTCTGCCTTTTCTGATTTACTAGCCTTAGCTAGGAACTTGACATGAGGAAGGACAGGAGGCAGGATGGTGGAAACAGTATAAGAGGGCTGAGTCCTAATTCAAGCCCCTCGTTTAGAAGGTGCTTTTAGAATCAAATGGAAAGCGTAAGTTGTCCAAAAATCAAACTGAAACCATGAGTTCTCCAGAAAGAACACTAAGCAAGCAAACACTGGGGCTCAACAGTAAGTAGCTAAGCTGGGTTTTTACAGTTAATTTTTACTAACACATTAGCCACCAGATAAACCAACCCTGAAGGACAGCAGCCTGCCTGGAACCAGGGAGTTTAAGTGTATGGGAGGATGGCAATTGGTATTTATTGGTTCATAATCTTGATTAGATATGATTTTTTTCTATTTTAAAGTCCCTAACAGCAGTTCTCGATTTTAGATGAACTGTAGTGGAAGGACTAGGGATGGTGAACTATCTGAAAGTCATTCTCTATCACTGACAGGGAGTTTAAAATTACGCGTCCTTCCCTGACGGATAGAGACATTATCGATGAGAATGTACTGCGAACACGAAGCACAGAAAAAGATTGAGAACCACAGACCTCGAGTAATGCTGACTGGGATAGCTTATAAAATAACGTTATTTTTCACTGAGACTTCATGAAACAAAATGACTCATGGGAGACAACAAATAGGCATTTTCCAAAAATGAAGGGCATTGTTCATGGTTTTTCAAGAACATTATAAATGCTATAAGCTATTTTTAAAAATAGGTCAATGAAAAACATATAATGTTCTTAAGTATAGCAGAGAGCCCACTTAGCTTACTATTTTCTGCTTGACAGAGCAACAAGACTTTATTTATATAACAATGCCCTAGACGTACCCTCAAAATAGGTAATAAATCTATAGAACTCTGTTCCCTTTTGTTCCAGTTCACCTCAACTTTTTAATATAAAAACACCCAAAGGTCCTTTTAAAGCAAGAATATCCAAATTTTTGTATCATGAACTTTACGAGTGAAAAAATGTTTTGAGAACCCTTTCAATAAATATATGTGCTCATCTGTAAATTGTAACAAACAGTGCTATACTAATACATAATAGATACATGTAAAGCTTACATAAAAAGAGAATTATAAAGGGTGGGAAAGAGATGAAACAATTAAAAATTTAAAATTTTTTTTTTTTTTAAAGATTTTATTTATTCATTTGACAGAGATAGAGACAGCCAGTGAGAGAGGGAACACAAGCAGGGGGAGTGGGAGAGGAAGAAGCAGGCTCACAGCAGAGGAGCCTGATGTGGGGCTCGATCCCATATCGCTGGGATCACGCCCTGAGCCGAAGGCAGACGCTTAACCGCTGTGCCACCCAGGCGCCCCTTAAAAAATATTTTAATCACTAATTTACAAAATATCTTTTGCCTCGATTTAAAAAAAAAAAAACCTTAAAAAAATGTTATAAAAAATTGTGAGGTAGATTTCAGTGTGATTCTAAGTTCACTTTCAATAGCTTGTCCTATTGACCACATTAGCTCAAAAGATGTGACTGAGACATGTAGAGCCACTGGAGAAAGTGCATTGTTAGCAATACCTACTAAATAAGATGTGTATTTTTAATGTAATTTACTAATTATGCTACGGTTTTAATTGAAATTCTGCTAGTCAAATTGCATCTTTCTTGATGTTTTCTTATAGGTTCAAAAACCACCCAAACACAAATTAAGAAAGATTTTAAAACAGGTTAGAAAATTCTGTTTTCAAGTTTTTTAATTATATGTAGATAAAACAGCGTGGTGATACATTTACATCATTTTTGGGCAAAAAAAATTCACAAAACAGTGGACATTTCTAAAAATCTACTCTCAAATGTCCTCTTCATTTTTTAAAGTTTCTTTAAAAATGCAGTCACTTTCCCATTTTCTCTAAAATATTTGCCTTCAAGGGTTTGATTGTTTCTTTTTTTAAAAAAGCACCTACATACAAGTAACAAATACAGTCATTTGTCATCACAGACGATGACAAATTTTCAACCTTCTTATTTTCATCAAAAAAAAAAAAAAAAGCACAACTCAGTATGACAATTCCTGAAAATACCAATTCATGAAATAGCCAGATAACCTCTTTATGCTATAAGATTGTCATTCCCTCGGATTACCAACAACGTTATTTATGAAGGATCTACCATTTAGGTTAGTACCCACGTTATCTACTCATTTGGGCATGTGTAGAGTGCAATATGTCACAACATGTTGAAAGTGAACAGATGAGTGAGTTTGTCAGTGTCAATCCCTTGCTACTCAGACTCCCATTCTTCCTCAGGAGACACCTTGAGCTGACTCAGGCTGACACACAGACCTAATGAGGGAGTCAGCATGAATCTGTGTATTAAATATTAGTAGACACTAATTTCTTTATTCAGAAATAAGGAAGTTACTATGTTAATAAATTAAAATTCTAATATTTTTTTCCCCGTCCCCAGTGGCTCATCTTATGTGTTCCACAATGTGTCTACTTTGGAGACTTCTGCTTTAAAATACATACTCGTGAGGATTTAAAAATTTCCAATTTCAAGTCAACTCTGAAAAACAACCAGTTTGCTTCCTTTCTCCCTCAAGCAAATCATAATTTCAGACAATGCCAAGAAAAATGGCTATCCCAAATTCATATTTCTTTAGTGTTGAGGTTGAGAAAATTATCATCACTACCAGTTTGAAGGAACAAAAATGTTCTTTAGAATAAGTAGCAATATTCTATCATTTACATAAATTATTCTCTGATAAACCATCAAAATCTATCAATTCCACTATTATTGTAAAACAATGTAAAGGTAAATGTATTTTGAATGATAAGACCATAGCTACATTTTACTGCTTTGCAGAAGAACGACAGTAAAGTACAATAGAACACAGGTAATTATTTTTAATTAGTAACAAGATTTAAATCAGCTTAAAAAAAAAAGATTTAAATCAGCTTTAAAAGAGAATAGGTGACTTCAAATACAGAGTAACAGTCCTTTACAAAATTCATTTCTCCGGGGAAATCAGAGAGAATAGTAAGAGCCTTAAGAGCAGCTAGCTACTCAATTCCACGTCTGACTTTTTATTTCAGGTGTGTGTCTTACCTTTGCTCCATGCTTATGTAGAACTTCCATGACATCATTGTGAGCTCTTTCTGCTGCGACGTGCAGGGGAGTCATGAAACTATGGAGAAGAGAAAAGGAAAATTTTCCTAACTTTTGTTGCATTTCCCCTTTAAGAACCGCACAACTCCCTCTGCGATTACACTTACTCTTTATTCTTTTCATTAACATTTGCTCCTTTTCTAAGCAATAGTTCTGTCACTTGTTTTCGTTTGGGATGCAGGGAGGCCACAGCACAGTGCTGTAAAGTAAACACAACTAAGTTAATAAAATAAACTTCTATTTAAAAGTAGATTTTGGAATTAAATAGCATCTGCTGACTGTTTAGAACACTGTTCTGTCAAAACGTATTCATATACTTTACATTATAGAGATGATCAAATTCTTCCTAAATATACTGGAAGTATAAGACATAAGCCTTTAAACCACGGTGAAATTATCTTAGTTAAGCATTAAGAGAGACTTTGTTTCTTTTCCTCTGGCCAGTAAGTAATTACCCAATATATATTTGTTTGAAGGCATCAGAATGCAGCCTCTCCAAAGCTACAAATATCCTTACCTGAATTAGTCAATCCTTCATTAGGTTGTCAGCCAGCTAAATCAACAGTTCTCAAACTCTGCCCCAGAGCTACTCCTAGCACTATACAAGCCTATAAGCCCAGGGACAGGCAAGAAGGCAACAGACATGAAGGAGCTTAGAGGAAGAAGTACTCTCAGGTATTTAATGTTTTATCCTATATTTATACAATTTTTGTACTCAACTTTGTTTATATTAAGTTTGTATTTACATTTTAAGAGTAAAAACCTAACTTATTAATGAATAAAACAAACACTCCAAAAAAGCAGGTCAGGTTTACTCTGCTGCTTTGAGTATCTCCTGGCACAAAGCTGGAGAGCTTGAATGTATCTGAACCCCAGTTTGAGAGCCATGTATTTTAAGTGTACATACAGTTGGCCCATTTCAGTTTGTTGACTCTTTCAATGCTGTTTTCAGCAAGAACTGACCACGGCTTGACTTTTTTCTGCCAGATATATGTGGGAATGTTAACTGAAGCATATTTATAGGTCTGTGCTAGAGGTATCATGTATGTTTAAATTCTGAACTCAGGAATAATTTTACCAGCCCTATACCTGAAACTTAATGTGGTCAATGACAAGGAAAATAAGCTAATCTTTCTGAAAATACATTAGAAGAAAAAACATGAATAGTTTACAAAACAATTTGTACAGTCTGGAACAAAAAATTCATCATCTTATCATTTTTCTATAACGAATATAGTAATTCTCTGGAAAATTAAGAATAATTCTTTGGATAATTGCTCCAAAGGATGATGCAAGTACCTTTGAAAATACTTTAATCTTCTACAGAAAACAAATAGTCTTTACCTAGCAACCATTAAAAAAAAAAGATTCTAAAAAGAAAATCACATCTTCTATTTTATGAAAGAATTGGCCACCAAAGTAGATTTGTTATAATATGGTTGGGTAAAGACAAAGGCAAAAATATTCCCAAATCAAGGGCGAGCAAATGTCGATTCCCTCACCCATGAACGCAATCATCTCCTGAACCAAATTTAAAAATCAATGCAACTAACGTTCAAATGGAAATTCCTGGCATTTTAGATACTAAAGTTACTTTGAAGTTTCTGAAATGAAAATCATACTTTGTGTGCCTCCACTATTATTACAGACCTAAGGAATGGATTAATAATAAAATCTTACCAGTGCAGTTTCATGAGACTGTGGTTGTTTGAAATTAATGATTTCCAAAGCGAGTGTTTTTTTAACTTTGGCTAGGTCTGCTTCTCTGGCTGCTTGTAGTAAAGAATGACCTTTAAATTCATCTGTTAATGAAATAATGGTGACATAAAAGATTTAAAATCTGTAAAAATCATTTTAGCATGATAACAAATCAGAAAATTATTAATTTTACTTATTGCTGGTATTTTACCAATAGCAGCAACAGATTGATATGATGATAAAGGTGCAAAGGATGTATAGTTAATGAAAAATTTTGAAAAATGTATGCTCTAAAATACAACTGGTTTATACTCTCAGAGTTCATAAAGATACACATAAAAAGATACTCACTCCAAGTTTTAAAACAAGCAACCAAAAATGTCCACCAAATGGAAACCAGTTATAAACACATATACACTGGAATACTCTCTTAAACAAGAAAGATAGGTCTCTACATACTATCATAGAAGTATATATAATAAAATGAAAATTCAAGTAGTAAGAGAGGAAAGACAGGTCGACCCAATTTTTTTGTATTGTTACTACTACCATTGCCACCACAACTGATTATAAGAAATGGTACCAAAAAGGCACTTAGAGAAATATTCACCAAAATAGTAAGAGTTTAAGCATAGAGAAGGGAAGAACTGAAATATGGGGAAGTGCAGAGTTTGATAATTTTTCAAAGAACAATTAATATTTTATTTGTTATTTGTATAAGTAGAGATTTTTTCAAAAGTGATTTCTAAATTAAGGGAATAAATAAAAATCCAATACTCTAATTAAAAACTTATAGTCATATTTTCTATTTTACAATTTTGTTTTGTATTTTGATATGACCACTTGCTAACAAAAAGTTGACAATTGTTCTAAAAAGATACAAATGACATGTAACATTACATAGCAATCCTTGGCCCATACAGGCCTTTGGACCTGCCTACTACTGAATTCCTTTCTTCTCCTCTCTCTCCTCTCCTGAGTTCCTCATCTTACTTCCCTCTGTCTCTCAAAAGATAGAGAAAGACACACAGACACACATGTGCCTTAATAACTACTATTATTGTTCAAGGTCTCAGTTTGGATACTCTGGATAAGCCTTCCTCATGTTCCTCATTATTGGGTCAGGATTCCTTCTTATGAAGTCCATTGCACTTGCATTTGGCCTTCTATCACAGGACATATCACATGACCTTATTTGCTACAGTAGTCCTATCACTTAGCATACTGCTTGATATATAGTATAGTATGTATTCAATTTGTTGCATGAATTCTGAGTATTTATAAGTCACAGCAGGTTCAGGGGAAAAACCATTTTTATAAAACTTCCTGTTTAGTGGCACCTTATCATTGCTAAATTCCTCAAAGTATAGGAATTTCAAAATTCTGAAACTCAAAGTCAAGTTCAAATGAAATAAAAGTAAACTAGTATTTTCAAATAACATAATTATAGATTTTCATTTTAATGACAAAATTAGGGGCAAATCAAGTGAAAGAACTGCAAACTGCCATACATAAGGAGGAGGATCCTGACAACTACAAAGGAAAAAGATGTACTGAGAACTGATTTCAAACAAAAAGTACAGTTTTGTTTTGGTCATCAATCTAGAAAAATTTAAATTGAGTTCAAATCATACTGGCTTTTTCTCTAATGACAAATGTTCTATGAATATCAAAATTATAAAAGCAATTCTACTTTTTCAATTACTCCTTTAAGTTCAGGAAAGGTACTCAGAAAAAAGTGAAATGGGCAAATTTATGAAAAACATACACAATACAACTGCAGTACTAAGGAAATCAAGAAATCAGGATGTAATAACGCAATTAAACATCATGATATTTTCTCAAATAACAAGAAGTAAAATATTCCTTTTCTTTGCTCTTCAGAAAAAAAGTGAAGATTTCTGCCCAAATTGACTTTCAAATTTAAAATATTTTATTGACCTATACTCAAGAATAAAAAAAAACTCAATGAATGGAAAATCTATCAACAATATAATGGTCCCTCTAAATGCAAAGGTTTCATAAAGGTTTGTTTTTAAAAACCTCAAGGAAGTACTTAAGTAGCTAAAAAGAAGGCAGGAAAACTACAAATTACTCAGACTTACCCTGAAAACTTAATACTTATAAAATGCCTTAAAAGTTTCTCTTTTCAAATGCATTTTGAAACAAGAATGAAAGCTACTTTCAGTATTTTCACCTCTAGTATGTGCAGAATCCAAACTACCTTGCTCATTTGGCTTCATGGAAACAACGCATTAAAAAAAGAGAGAGAGAGAAGAGCAGGAAAAAAAAATGTGTGTACTGAAAATGCTATAACCACGGGTATGATCAAAATATTGTTTTTGTTTCTTGTATAATTATCTTAAAAAGAACTCTGTAATTGTGAATGCCTAGTGTAAGGCAATGGACATGATGATGAAAAGCATAGTTAGAGAAGTTCCAACTTTGTTAAATCCTTTTCTTCAAATAATTCCTTGGTAGAATCTTATTTAATAAAATAAAAAATACTGAGAAGGTTGAAAAATACTCTAATCAGGAAACTTCTTTTACAAAACTAAACAAATTTCCATTAAATCGTAATGTGTACAGTGGAATCAGACAGTCCAGTGAAATACACTATAAAAACTCATAATAATATGCATAATTGGCAAAATGTTCGAAAGGAAAAAGAAGTGAAAGGTGGCATGGGGATAAAGCTGAGCCCTGGGTATGAACTAAAAGAAGGAAATTAGAAAAAGATTAAAAAAAAAGTTTTGAGTTCAATTCAATCCAATAAACTTGCTGGTCATAGTGCACAATGCACTGTGCTGGGTTGGGGACAGGTAGGTAGATCGGGCCCAAACTCAAATACGATCAATACATTTTTATTAGGTAACAAAGCATTGTGCAGGTGCTAAGAAGATAATAATAAAACGAAAAGTCTAAGAATTTAAATTTCACTGGGAAGACAGAACATACACATCGAGGAAGGAACTATATAATGCAAGATAACATACGACAAGGGTCATATGAGTGGGAGGGAGAATAAAGGCATTTCTACAAGGATTCACTGCTAAGACATCTGCCCAGTTATAATCTGGTTTGTGCTGGCCTGTAATCTCGTTGATGTCATCTGTTCCAGTACCAAAACAAGTTTAAATTTCTAGTTAAACAAGATGAAAATTGCAACTCTTCCTGTTTAACATAAACCAGTTTAAAATCTGCTTAAGTTTAAATGATGTTACCATCATTTTGACTCTGCTGTTTTCTTAAGTTATCATTTAAAGATTTTCTTCAGGCATTTAAATCCAGTTACCTGATTCTTAGACTCCTGAGAGAGAATACCAACCAGGGGACCAATTAAATATTAGGTAGGTGTTGCCTACTTTAATTTAAACCTGCAATGCCCACATGTAGAATTAAATACATCTCAGTATTTAATATGACAAGTAAATGTGGTATCCTGAATGAGATCCTGGAACAGAAGAAAGACTGCAGCTAAAAACTGAGGAAATCTGAGTAGAGTAAGGTCTTTAGTTTATAATGTATCAATACTGGTTCATTAATTATGGCAAGTATATCGTACTAATGTAAGATGTTGATAGGAGGGCAAACTGGATATGGAATGTATGAGAATTCTCTGTCCTATTTTTATAATTTTTCTGTAAATCTAAAACTATTCCAAACCAAAAAGTTTATCTAAAAGACATGCATATGTATACATAGGTAATATGTATCAGCATTTGAGATTACTTGCACCAAATCATAAAAAGCTTCTTATTCAAACTGGGGCAAGTGATTGCACTTGGGCTATAACACCCATAAGCAAGACAAACATGACTGTATAATCCTGCAGGGCTTGAGGAACAGTGAGTGCTCAGTAACATTAGATACCAAATATTATTACCCATAGTACAAGAATATAAACTCTGTGAGCTCGGAGAGTTTTTTTCTGGTTTGAACACTGTTGTATTTCCAGTACCTGGCACTTAGTAAGCATGCAATGAATGGTTATTGATTGACTCACCCTCATTAGCCTTAAAAGAAAAGTACAGGATCAGAAACGAGGATTGTAAACTAGTATATGTGTAAGAACAGAAGGTTGTAAGCTGGACAAAACACCAGTTTAATAACTAAACAAAAATGAGATATTCTAATTGACAATACGCAATGTTGAGTTTGGGACAGAAATACATACAAGTCAATCTCTCCCGGAGCTCAGGAGTTGGAGCCATATCTACAGCGCTTTTGCCATGGCAATTGACCAATGTAGGATCAGCACCATGGCTAAGTAACAAAGAGCAGACTTCCACACGATTCTTGGACGCAGCCTCATGGAGTGGAGTGAACTGCCAGAGATCCATAGCATTGACACAAGCTCCATGCTGAATTGAGAAGAAAAGTTTTAGGTGAGTGATCATTTTGCTGGATCAAATAAAATGCAGAAGATCTTTATTTCACTATAAATTTCTGTTATAACTTGAAATGTCAGTATTTTAGTTTCTTTAATTTTAGCTTTTAAAAAGAATTTAAAATAAGGTGAATGTTTTAAAAACTTAAAGGCAACAGTAATATTTTTAAAAAACATTTTATTTTCTTAAAACCCTTAACTGGCCCACAAATCACATGAAAACTTATGACAAGTTAGAAAAAAAGCAAGTACTATTCAAAAAAATTTCTCTTACCTTTAGTAGTAGTTCTGTGACTTCATAATGTCCATACGAACACGCGTTATGAAGAGGCACAAGTCCACTAGATGAAGAAAGGCAAATTAAAGTACTGAAACTTCAAATAACATATGGTCATTTATCCAAGAAGTGCTAAAAGACAAAATTCTAATAATTTCCAACACCATTATATTAAAAATACCTTAGAGTATTTAATAAGAGGATACAAGCATAGCTAATGTTTAACCTTTCATGTATTTACCTTGTGTCTTGTGTATATAATCCTTAAATATAATGATAAAAATACCAATTAGAAAAGTATTTAAGTGAAAGTATTTAATTGACCGCTGCAGGCTTTATAGATCAAGTATCATAGAAAATGTGACCTGAGAGTGAGGTGAAATATTCCCAGCATTTTATTTCACTTTGAAGGTAATTTCCAGCATAAGAATGAAATATCCGAACTACTCTAACTTGCATCTCCAAGTGTCATTCTGCATGAGCCAAAACCCCCCATTTTTGTGGTGTACTTCTCTGGAGGACTCACCTAGCGTACACCCATCTGTTTTCAGACAGGCATTAGGAAACCAAGCTGTGCAAGAGCGGCAGGCATTGTGCCCCTACGCTATCGGGCCACCATTCACGTTCGGCACAACAGCTCGCTCCGGCAAGGGAGCAGCAGTTATCATGAAGAGCAGATCTGAAAGGATCAATTCCCTCTCTGATCACTGCCTCAAATACCGAGTTGTATCTTCGTTTCTATGTTTTCTGACATGGAGAGGGGGCAAAGTGAAAGAAACCCTCCTCCCTCCAGGGCTTCTCTTCTTTATGCTGCCAATCACAGAAGTGTTAATAGGGACCTACTTTACCTGGACAGTAAGGTCAATTACCTTTTAGATCTTAAGGAGAAATGCTAACCTATTACACAGGAGCAGACCTACTTCATATGTCCCCTGAAGACTAGATAGGGAATGGGTACAAAGTTTTCTAAAATTCACCTCTTCATTAAATAAATGACTTCATTGCTTTCTTAGTAGTCCCTCCCCTCTCCCTCCATTCCCAAACCAACCTTTGTTAAGTTTTCTCAGTTCAGATGTCCAAGATTTTATCAGGATAAAAACCAAATTAGAATATTATAAACTTATGATTTTGGTTTATTAATAAAAGATGATTCCTACATACCAGATGAATAGGACAGCCATGTTACTGGCTTATCAGAATTTTCAATTTGCTTTATCTCCCTTTCTGGAATGCCATGTGAGTTGCAAAATAATAAATGTAATTGAGGGAAGCAAATTTTAACTTCAAATAATAGAAATACAAAATTTAACTAATTTAGGCCATTACCATGAGAAAGCCTCTTTAATAAGAACATGAAAATGCAGTTTTCAAACCAAAGTTGAAAACATTCTTAAAATACTACACAAAGCTGTAAAGAAATGAGATATGTGACTTTGTCCAGTGTGCAAAAACTTTATGTTTTGGATGCTGAAAACAAAGCATAAGGGTCCCCGGGTGAAACCACGCAAGGGAATAAGTCGACACACCTACCCTTTGTCTTTCGCGTGAACATCAGCACCATGCTGGAGAAGCAGCTGCACTATCCGAACCCTGTTGTAGCCCGCGGCTAGATGTAGGGGGGTAGACTAGAAATGGAAAAGAAAAACACAACCCCTCCTGAGATAAATCATTCTTGCTTTGTCATTTCATCGGTGTTTACGCAGACTGAAACACAGTAAAATGCTAACACACACAGAAATCGCTGAGTTGAAGTGCTGGAAGGTCACGTGTCATAACTGGATGAGAGACAATTACTCACCTCAGGAGGAAACTCTAACTTCAGTGTCATTCACTTATTTCTCCGACTTGTTTTTTAAGGCCTTCAGTAATCTAGCCCTACCCGACCTTCTCTACTTGATTTCTTACTTCTTTCCAACAGGAACCATTCTCAGCGTTCTGAAAAAAGACTTGTCAGGGTTCATGGTCCTCATAACCAAAAACATTCTTCCTTATCCTACTTAAATCCTGCCCACTTTTCAAGTCTGAGCGTTTCAATCCTAATTCTAGCATAAGTCCTTCCCTACAGAGCTGGCTCTCAAAACTTCTCTTGAATAAGAACGCTGAAAAGCCTCTCTAAGGAACAATTTGAAGAAACTTTAGTGGCGACAAAAAGGACAATGAACCATATTCATTTCGTG
Source organism: Ailuropoda melanoleuca (assembly GCF_002007445.2). Taxonomy (NCBI): domain Eukaryota; kingdom Metazoa; phylum Chordata; class Mammalia; order Carnivora; family Ursidae; genus Ailuropoda; species Ailuropoda melanoleuca. The sequence goes on along the minus strand of NC_048235.1, from coordinate 24,274,113 downwards.
TGGCTGTTGGCAGTGGTTCAAAATTAATTTGCTGTATTGGATGCAATGAGATTTGACAAGATAGCACTTAATTCTTCAATTCTTCTATTTTATGTACTATATATGTAGCATAAATAGAAAATACAGTTTCTTCCCAACTAATTTCTGCCACATTGATTTGAACCAAGTTATTAAAAGGTTCTCTGCTCATATTTAATATGGTAATTAAAATAATCAAACTTTTCTTTTTAAAGGAAACAACATTAATTAAAAGGTTCTCTGCAACCATAGCAATTTTTCCACCATTGCTCATTTACGTGAAGTTTAAATACTGTAACAGCTTTTCACATATGGTCTAATATACCTTAATGTACTCTCATTTTTCCTGTCTTCTATTTGGGCCCTGATATTTAGTAAGATTCTCCATTTCTTTTCTCCATATGCTATAAATGGCAAGATATAAAAGAGTCACTAAATACTGCACTATTACTGCGTTCAAGGCATGCCATACATTTTATATATTCTAACAGTCTCTATATTTAGGTAATAGTTTTGAGCAGTACACAGCTAATAATGAGGAGACCAAGTAGAACAGAAGAGAGTCCCAAAGAGGAAGTCAGGAAACCTGATATTCCTGATCTTATGAAACTCTGAAAGTCATATTACCTCATCTCATCAGCCTCTTCAAGTGTTACAAGATAAAATCATCCATCCTAGCTACCTCAAAATGTGCTAAGAGAAAGTTTTCTTTCATAGATAATCACTTCTAAAATGTAAAATGCCATATAAAAACAGATGATTAAAATTTCTGTACCATTAAACAACTTGCCCATCCAAATTTCTGCTTCCAGACACATGTCGAATGTTATTGCAAATAAGACTGCCAGGAAATTTCAAGTTATTTTCAAAACGGTTTCTCCCCCTCCTTTAATATTTTGAAGATGCTGCTTCACTATCTTCTGGTTCGTATCATTTTGGACTAGAAATTTGCCAACATCCTATGTTTGTTTGTTTGTACATGTGGCTTCTTTTCTGGATACTTCAATGTTTTCTCTTTATCACCGGCTTTAAGCACTGTGACTGTGAAGGCCGTTGGTATACCCTTTTGCTGCTGCTCCTTTTCCTCCTCCTTTTGTGATGCGTGGGGGTTGCTGGGCTTCTTAGATCTGCGGCTCATAGTTTTCACCAAATTTGGAAAATATTCTGCTATTACTTTTTCAAATATTTTTTTCTGCCCCCTCTCCCACAATTCTCTCTTTAGGGACTCCAATTGTATATATTGCCTGCAAAGCTTATTTTTAAGCTTTGTTAAACAGAACCAGAGCAGCCTTTACACCAGGACTAATTTCCCCTTCCAGTGAGGTATGACCCTTCTGAGGACCCTATGGTAGCTAAGGAATTCGGAAGTTTGTCCACTCTGGTTGGTAGCAACAGAAACGATCACAGAGGCCGTGTGACTTGACTTGCCAGGGTTATTACCTCTAATTCTTTCAGTGGTTCTTTTGATCGCCCCGTGTGGTTTCCTCAGACTCCTGTTAATCTCAGTACTCAGCTGAAGACAGCTGGGGGAAGTTTGCTCTCTTCTCTGTGTAGCTCTCCCTTCATTGGCCCTCTACCTGCTAACTCTTGCCACACAGTTTCCCCAAACTCCTAATTCCACCTTCTCATCTCAGGGAGACCACTGGGCTCCTCCAGGGCTTCCTCTCTCTGATTTAAGGACTGAAAATGCTTTCTAGGCAGTAAGCTAGAGCAATCACACAACTCAACTTATCTAATGCTTCTCTCTCAGGGATCACTTCCATGGACTGCCTGATGTCCGGTTTCTGAAAACCATTGTTTCATATATTTTGTTTAGCTTTTTTTTTTTTTTTATTTCAAGAGGGAAGGTAAAACTAGTTTCTGTTACTCCATCTTGGCCCACCGTCAGGACTGAATCGGACTTTCCATGGCAGTAGGGAAGCTTCCTCCAGAGACAATGACTGCTTTGGATGTCTGGCCAAGAAGTCAGTAAGCTCTTTTACAGGACTTAGCTGACATTTCACATTCTATGAAAAATTGACATCTTCATCATTGATGCACAAAAAAGTTTCATATTAAGAAACGTTCACAAAATTTTGTTCATATATAGTTGATTTAGTATAACAGTTCTTCTTTATTCTTAAAAATGACCAAAGTCCCCAAATGGATGAATACATACACACACACACCTTAACTGTTTATTCAGAAGGATAAGACATGAGAAAAAATATTTAGTTTCTGGATTTTTAAAAAATCATTGAGACTAAAAATTATTTACAGTGCTTTGAAAATGGTTACATAGTTTCTAAATTACAGTAATTAGGTAAATTAGAAGACTCTGTAATTGACAAGGTAGGAAATGATAGGAGGCTTGAAATAAAGCCATTGTGAAAGAAACAGAGTTGAGGAGTATCAAAAACTATTAGAAAGCAGAACTGATAGAACCTGATAACTGATGTAGGTAGTAAAGGGTATAGCAGTTCCGGCTCGAAAATGTCAGTGACAGATGAAAAGAAAGGAAGGATATAGGTTGGGAAGGGGAAGAGAGGGGGAAAGGAAGTGAGAGGGAAAGATTTTGAGGTTTGGGTTTATTGAATTTGAAGTGCCTGATACCATAGAGATCACAGGACTAACTAGAATACAAGGAGTGGTGATGGCTGAACACAAATTTGGTCATCACTGGCATTCATTTAAAATAATGCAGCGCTGGTTGGGGTGCCTGGGTGGTACAGTCAATTAAGCATCCAACTCTTGGTTTCGGCTCAGGTCATGATCTCAGGGTCATGAGATCAAGCCCTGCATCGGGCTCCGTGCTCAGCGCAAGGTCTGCTTAAGACCCTCTCTCCCTCTCCCTCTGCCCCTCTCTGCCCCTGTGCTCTCTCAAAAAATAAAATATTCTAGTGTCTGCAATGTATTTGGCAGCATGTTAAATGCTAGGGGTAGCCTAGTAAACAAGAAAGACTCAATACTTTGCCTTTATGAGTTTTCTCAGTCTTCCAAAACATGAGTCCCTAAATGAAACACACATATACTAATTCTTCAGAAGGCCAAAGATGAGGAGACAGAAGTCTAGGTTCTGAGGAATCAATTAGAGAAAGCAGACGACTACTATTAAATGTGACGAATACCGTGGGAAGGGAAGAAGTTCACGATGTCATACGAGGCTAGAGGCTGCACACCTAAACCACTGGAGGCCAGCGGAAGGGACTGGGGTTAGGGAAGATTCTCAGAAGAACTGTTTCCTTAGGGAAGACTTGAGGATAAAGAGAAATCACTGAGGCAAAAGGATGGGGAACTTTATTCTGGGTAGTATGAAGAGCACATATTAATACCCACCCGACAGGGGGGAACTAAAAAAAATTCAGTGGCTAAGTGTAGTATGTGAGACTGGGGGAGACTCTAAGAACAATGGCAAACCTCTGATGAATCTGAAGCAGAAATTACTTAGACTGCTGTTTTGGAAAGGCTGCTCTAGTTATTCCATAGAGAATCAACTGGGGGTGGGGGGCAACTCTGATGGCAGAAGACCCGAACTGAAGACTGCAGGACTAATGGAGGAGAGAGATAATGACAGTGTTAGCTGGCAAAATGGTAGCAGCGCCTACGTAGAGATGCTGAGGTCTTAAGGGAGTAGATAAATTCACAGCGAGAGAAAGTACAGAATAAGCTAGGTGAGCCTTTCCAAGTAGTAGTTCCAATGTGGATGCTAATTATGCAAGCTTGATAGCATCACTAGAAGGCACATACAAATCTGTAAAATGCATGCAATAAATTTGAGGAAATGGTAGAAAGCAAAAAGAAAAAGTAAAAATTAAGAACAAAGGATGATTTGAACAAGCATACACTACTAAGATCCCAGAGGTTTTTCTCTAGAAAAAATTTCAATGGGTATAAAGCTTAGCACCTAAACATTATATACCAAAATACTATCTTCTGATACAAAGCAATTAAAATCATGTGGTCTAGGGCTAAATTTAACGAATGGTTAACACACAGTGCCAACTTTACACCTCAATTGCCAAATGGCAAAGTAATGATAAAAGTAATTTTCTGAATGCTAGGATAATTAACACAGTGTAATGTAGGCTTTGAAAGAAATCAAGCAGACCCATTTGTAAAATATTCACACATTACTTGATAATTCTGTGGTGGTTGTAAACTAGTAAACACAAGAAGCAAACATTTAAGACATGATCACACACAGGCCAGCAATCACCACCAGTTTGCACATCCTAGGTTTATTCTTAAAACAGATTTTCGTTGGAATATTTTAAAAGCCAAGCATGAGGAGTGATAAAGTATGGAACAATTGCAAATATAAAAACTACTTTTTTCTTCTTAAGAGAATGTTATGGCTGATATTTCATATTGTAAAATGTTTATAGAAAAAAGAATTCTTACTTAAGGAAATCTCATAATCCAAAGTTTTCTTCTTGGAATCAGGCCATAAGAAAAAACAAACATATATATTTATCCTTGCCTTTTATGATATAGATTTGCAGCACAGAATAAAGCATGTAAGACAGCTTTAACTTACCTTACACATACATGCAGAGTGAAAATAGTGACAACCGACAGCCTTGTTCAAGAGCTGTGGCTGCAACCTTAAAAGTCCAGGTGGCACAATATGAGGAAAGGAATAAAGGCTTTTACATTTGGGGTTTGCATTCTTGCTTGGCAAATTTATAAGGCATACGACTTTGGACTAATTTCTCAGTGTCTTGGAGCCTTGCTTTACAACGTCTGCAAAATGAGAATTGTAATTCCTACCATTTAAGGCTATTTTATGGATGACAGAAAACCGTATAAAGCACCTAAAACAGTAACACACAGAAAAAGCACGACAAATAGTACTTACTACTTATTATCACCTTATTAAGTGTCTTACACACTTAGAAGTTATTTCTTAGTGGTCATTTATCAGTCTTCACCTTATTTAGCTATTGACAGAGCTGATCACTTCCTCCTTGAACTATTTTTCTCCTTGGTATCTAGGACACCAAGACCTTCTTCGCTGGTTACTCCCTAGTCTTTTTTTCTGGTCGCTCCTCATTTTCTTGCCATTGGAGTACTCCAGGACTATGCCCTTAAATCTCTTTTCTTCAGTATCTATACTCATTCCTTTGGTGATCTCATGCAGTCTTGCGGATTTAAATAAACTTCATACATTGACAACTCCTCAAATATATCTCCAGCTCAGTCCTCTTTGCTGAACTCCCAACTCTCATAATCTAACTTCCTATTTGACACCACCACAAGGATATACAGGAGACATCTCATGCTTATCACGCCCTCAAGTGAGCTTCTACTATTCCCTCCAAAACCTACAACGAACAATTTCCTACTGCTGTTAATAGCAACTCTATCCTTTTCATTACTTAGGTCAAAAACTTCGAGTTTTTCCTGATTACCATCTTTCTCTCACACAGTATGCTCACTGCAGTGAGAGTATTTCTGTTGGCACTATCTCCAAAATATCTCCAGAATCCAATCACTTCTCTGCCACCGGCCTGGTCTAAGTCCCCATCCTCTCTCAGCTGGCTGAATTGCAACAGCGTTTTACTTGACATTCTTGCTTCCAGCCTGATCCCCTCAGAGTCCATGAAACATAGTAGTAGTGATCCTGTTAAAATATACCAGTTAGGTATACCAGTCCTCTGTTCAGAATCTTCCAATGGCTCCTCATCTCACTCTAAGTAAAAGCTAAGTCTCTAGAACGATGTAGAAGGCCATAAAAAAACCTCTCCCAGTACCACTCTCCAACTTTCCAACCTCATCTTTTACTCCACTCCCCCTGGTTCACTCCACATGCCTCAAATGCCCTAATTACTAATTATTTGAAATGACTGGGAATCATATTGTACTAATAAGTGAAATATCTTCTGAAAAAATTAAAGGCCTACCAGTAACAAAATATTCTCCCACTTAAATTTATTTATTTATTTATTTTAAGATTTTATTTATTCACTTGACAGACAGACAGCCAGCGAGAAAGAGAACACAAGCAGGGGGAGTGGGAGAGAAAGAAGCAGGCTCCCAGCAGAGCAGGGAGCCCGATATGGAGCTCGATCCCAGGATCCCAAGATCACGCCCTGAGCCAAGGCAGACACTTAATGACTGAGCCACCCAGGTGCCCCTCTCCCACTTAAATTTAATTTCACATGTGACTTCTTAACAAATCCAAACAACAACGAAAGACAAAGTAGTCCTGAGGGTTAAATATCAAAAAAAAAAAAGAGGGGCGCCTGGGTGGCACAGTCGTTAAGCGTCTGCCTTCGGCTCAGGGCGTGATCCAGGCGTTATGGGATCGAGCCCCACATCAGGCTCCTCCGCTAGGAGCCTGCGTCTTCCTCTCCCACTCCCCCTGGCTTGTGTTCCCTCTCTCGCTGGCTGTCTCTATCTCTGTCAAATAAATAAATAAATAAAATCTTTAAAAAACAAAAAAAAAACAACAAAAAAAGAATCTTATGGATACATAAGAGAGCTATCAGCTTTCAAAGACCTATATAGTATTATGTGCCCAAAACACAAAATTTAATTTCTAAATCTTTTTTTTTCCATCGAGCAAAGAAATCATGATAACCGTGTCTTAAGATTTAAATGTATTATTACACATAGTCAATCCCAGAGGAATTACAGCATTTACATTTTTACACAAAACACACATTGCTCTCTCACAAAAGACTGCTGGGTACAGGGGAAAGCATTCCTTGATCTGGTATTACTGAGAAAACTTCGGAGTTAACCATTACCATACAGAATATATCCCAATCTTTGTAACACTGTTCATCTAAAAAGCATAAAATATAAAAATTAATTCTTAATTTCTTAAGACTTTGTTACTCCATTTTTATAAAGCACACACTTTGGGACATTCCTTAGATAAGATTTTAAAATGAGATTCCAAAATACCAACACTCCTTGGGACACCTGTGTGGCTCAGGCCGTTAAGCATCTGCCTTCAGCTCAGATCATTATCCCAGGGTCCTGGGATCAAGTCCTACATCGATGCAGTGACTTGATCCCCTGCTCAGCGGGGAGTCTGCTTCTCCCTCTCCCTCTGCCTGCTGCTGCTGCTCCCCCTTCCTGTGCTCTCTCGCTCTCTCTCTCTGGCAAATAAATAAATAAAATCTTAAAAAAAAATAGATAAAATACCAATACTCCAAATAATTATCTCTTCTCCTCTTGTTCTGTCTTTGGACAATATTTTGCAAATAAAATACAAAAAAGATTGTCAAAGACTGGTCCTAAAACTATTTCCCACAATCTTTTACTGTAACACTTGTCATGAAATAACATACAGTAATTATTTACTTATCTCCTCTAATCTACCCTGAGCTCATGAGAACAGAAAATATATCTTAATTTTATGTTTGAAGGCTTAACACAGTACCTTATATTGAGTAGGGCACTGAACAGAGGACACGAAAAACCCTGTTTGGTGAATTTGACTTTAAATTTGTGTGAAAGATTTACACCTACATTTCAACACAGGCCTGAGTGATGTTTGTAAGTCATCAGAAAGTTATCCAACCTCGTGATATACAGTGTATTTTGGTTTTCATTACAATAAAGGCCCAGTTTGACCTCAATCAAATCCTCTGGAATTTTCCAGACTACAGTGACTAACTCATCCTGGTTTGCCCAAGATTTTCCTGGTCGCAGGAAACCCATTCATCCCAGGCAAACGGGGATGCTTGGTCACCCTACTCTAGCTTAATGCTCAATGAGTTTCCTGGTTCCTGGAGCTGTCCCAAGTCAGAAAATTGTGTGTGTGTCTGTATGTGTGTGCCTACGTGCAAGGGCACACAGACATTCTGAATAAAGAAAGGCTTATTCCTCTGCCAAACTAGGAAAAGAATCCTATTAAAAGTTGGCTCAAGAGATAACAAAGGATACTTCTCTTCCCATTTAAACAATTCCTTTAAAAGACTCAAGTGTAGTCTTTCTCAGTCCATACAAGCTCCACATACTATTCAAGCTCTTCCTCCAGCCTCTTGCTCTTGCTACAGTTACAAAAATGGCTTCATCAGGTAAAACTTCATGATCTTTTCAGCACTTGAACACACATGGAAGCATCATTAATTATTAAGACTTGGTGACACTGGCATCTGCCATCTCTTTTTTTATCTTTTATTTTTCCCAATGAAGTGTTCTGAAGCAAATTCAAGACACTGTTAACACCTCGCTCTTACATATTTCCATAGATGTCTCTAAAAATTATGAGCATTTTCGTTTAAAACCCCAAAGTTATTCCACTTAACAAAATAGTGGTAAATCCATCTACTAACCATATAAAGCACCTTTCCTAATTGTCTGAACAACTTTTTAAAGTTGGTTCGCTGGATGTCAGCATCAATTCTTTTGGTTCTTGTGCCATTCAGTCTCCCTACATCTACGATGGTCTTCATCTCTCCTTTTTTCTCTTTGCACGATCCTGACTTGTTGAAGAGACCTTGTTAGCTGTTCCCTTTCCTGTGTGATGATTTCACTTGTGCCTATCTCTATTTCCTGTGTTTCATGTAAATCGCAACTTCCTCTTAAATGTGAAACTTCTTTAGCAAGAATACTTCACAGACAATACTTCATACAGCATTTTATCAGGGCACATATTATGTCTGGATATCCTACTCTTTGTGATATGATTACTCTGTGTACCATCAGTTTTGCAATTACTACCTCTGTGACCTGTGAATTCCAGATATCATCCTTGTAATTTTAACTTCCTGCCATCTTTTTATAAAGTATATACAAACAAACAGAAGATCGTTACACTTAAAAATTCCAATACTTATTTCCACTTTTTTTTAATAAAAACATACTTTCAGATATGGTTCCAAAAATGAGGTATTACATATGTATTTTCTCAGTTTTAAATGGTCTCAATTATCAGTTACCTTTACTCACCATTTCCTCCCCAATAGAATTCCCTTTTATACTATAAAAATGTATTCCCTCTAAAAAAAATAAAATGTTCTCTCTACTTCTTCCTCTAGTTCAACAAACCCCTTTCCTGAAGGCAACCACTGTTTATAGATGCACAAGTATCATCTGAGATTTTTTTTCGATGTACATGAACATGTTTTTCTGAGGTTTTTTTGCTGTTGTTTTAGTCACACAAATGGATCATATTATACTCTTCTGCAATTTGCTTTTTTTCTTTTAAAATATTAGTATATATAAGTTTATCTTATTCCTTATATGGTATTTCCGCTGTGTAGCTATACCATGATTATTTACTCATTGTCTAGAAGTGGATAGTCAGGTTGTTCCCTGTGCTCTGGCTATCTTAACCAAAAAACACCTCATTTAAACTTATCATTTGATTAAGACAGATCAGTATTACCCCTTCTACAAATAAAATACTATTATCAGCCATTAATATAAAATTCCCAGGAAAATATAATAACCACATAATCAGAGCTCATTAAATTTCTTTCAAGCAGAGAGACATGATTAATCTGCTTGCTAGGTATACTTAAGAAGTTCTTTGAGACAGTGATACTTTAATCAAAATCAAAACAACTTGCAAGCTAGAGAATCAATATGGGCATATGTATTTCCACAGAAATACTTATCACTGATGCCTGTATTTTCAGGGAGATTTAAAATAGTACCATAATGAAGATTAGACAATCTCCTTGAAGTTTCTCAATTCTTGGGCTTTTATAAAGAGAATTAAAAAAAAAAAACTATCTGGGGAATGAAAACTGATGAACCCAAGTAGAAATAAAACTTTTCTAAGAAGATATTTTGGGGCCCCTGGGTGGCTCAGTCATTAAGCGTCTGCCTTCGGCTCAGGGTGTGATCCCAGAGTCCTGGGATCGAGCCCCACATCAGGCTCCTTGCTCCGCTAGGAGCCTGCTTCTTCCTCTCCCACTCCCCCTGCTCGTGTTCCCTCTCTGGCTGGCTGTCTATCTCTGTCAAATAAATAAATTAAATCTTTAAAAAAAAATAAAAAGATATTTTATTCATACCTTTTTCAAAAACTAGGTCTCCTTTAACTTGTTTCTTCTACAGACTACACATTACTCGATCCTCCTACTGTAATGTTTTCTCTTCCAATCTTTTCCTCTGGTCCTGGGCCTCCTGATCAATGGTTCTCTAAAGCACAGTACCTTGAGCTAAACACATATACGGCCTCATCACAGTGGACTATATCAGGACTATTACTTACAACAATAGACATGACACCACTCCTAGAACGTAAGAGTGTTTAACATATTAATGTTTCTCAGTCACAGTCTCTGTAATAGGGGAAGTTAGCTAACAATCATACCAGTTTCTTCACCGAGCTATTTTCAGGCTAAAATGAAATAGAAGATATGAAAACATTGTGAAAATACAAAGTTTATTGAAAATAATAGCTAAAATCTACTAGGGACTTTCTAGGTACCAAGCACTTTTCAAAATGTATTATAATGTATTAACTTGTATTTACTTGTATTTACTTTTACATACTGATTACCAGAGCTAGAAACTATTATAATCTCCATATAAAGGGCGAAACCGAGGAACAGGGAGATTAATACAGCAAGTTAACAGGAGAGTTAGAGATCAAATCCAGACAGCCTGACCTCAGAACCCCCATTCTGCTTTCCTTCTTTTCCTCCGGCTGGGGGTTCAGGTGCTAGATACCGTGTTCAGAAATGGACTACCACGGCAGAGTGGCAGGAAGAGTAACTCCTGCTGGGCAGGGATCACGTTGGTAGCTCTGGCTACCTCATAGTAGTACCCCATGGGTACTATATGTGCAACCCCAGGAATGATGAGAGTGTGACCATCCCGCTGGATGAGCACCCCTGAAACGTAGGGCTTAACAAGAGTTGTCTTAGAATAGTAAGTATTAGAGGACAAAAAAGAGTAACAGGAAATTGAAATTGGATAAGACAATTTATCTGCATCTTTCCTAGTGCTGGATTGTTGGTTTTTTTTTTTTTAAAGATTTTATTTATCTATTTGACAGAGAGAGAGAGAGCGCACAAGCAGGGGGAGAGGCAGGCAGAGGGAGAGGGAGAAGCAAGCACCCCGCTGAGCAGGGAGCCGGATCCCGGGACCTGGGATCATGACCTGAGCTGAAGGCAGACACTTAACCGACGGAGCCGCCCAGGCGCCCTGTGCCGGGTTTTTCTACATCTCTCTAACAGATAGTCATTTGGTCTCTTGAACTAGACCCCTGTAGTTGCCTCAACTGGTTTTTCCAGAATAATTTCCTGAATACCTTCCTGGTTACCCTCTGGCTAAGTCAAAATATCTCCCTAATGTGTACAACCTTAGTTCAGCACTAAGTCAGATACGGTCTGATTCAAACCAGTGAGCTCTCATTTTTTTAAAAAAAATGTATTTAAGCAGAGCCAGATGTCAATCTGTCAGAGTTCTCATAGGGAAGGTTCCAACACTACACTGGGCGGTTGGACTAACTGCCATTTAAGTTCTCCTTCAAATAAGATTCTCTGAATTCTAGATAGGCTACATGAACAGAGGTAAATATGATTGCTATTTTCCAGCCTCAGAGAAGATATTCTTCCAAAGTAACACATGGCATCTTTAGGAAGGAACCTAAGGAATTTGAAAATTTGTAGAATTTATGAAAAATCTTATAAAATAAAGTTTCTATTCTTCAGCTGCCTTATATAGTAAAAATTTATTTTTAAATTGAGACCATAAAGGACTATCTTTATTTTAAGTGCATGTATTGGGAAGATAAGGAGAGGGGAAAGGAAAGGAGCATACAAGAAAGAACAGGAAATCCACAGAGGAATCTTTGTGAGAATAAAGTTCTGAATGCCAACTTAATTCAATTTTAACTTAACGTTCTCATGATGGAAACTCCAAGGGGATTCTTCAACAGCCAGAAATTTGTTTTTCTCTTTTCCAGCCTCGGATTCAGCAGAATTGAAATGTATGCATGAAAATGAGTTTCTAGCTTCCTCTCATTGGGTTTGTATGGGAAAGGGGAAAAAAAAAAAAAAAGAATGCTTAGCACTCTCAGAAGGTGCAACATTAATTTTGCATTGTTTAATGAGAAACAGCTGGCAGACTTTCTGGAAACCAGGTTTCATGTCTGATACTAACCTCATGCTTTATACCTTAAGCAGAAAAGTTTTCACACAACTCAAACCTCACATGAATTCCTTTTTATGATTAGTATTCACAGTCTCAGGTTTTAAAATCTAAACATCAAAGACTCTAACTTTCAACAGATAGTTGACCTATTCTTGAAACAGGACACAAGTTACATCTAAAGATTATTTATGAGGGAATCATTCCCCGTTAGATTATTAAATAGTCATTTTAACTGTGTAAACTGGGAGAAATTCCTGTAGCAGGTTTTAATGGTAAGAGCTCCAGGACTTGGGAGATATGCTATCACCTCAGAGTTCCTTCAGTGATAAAGTCCTTGTTGTTTCTGAGCTTGTGTATGTGAATCTGGCAGCCAAAACTAGCCAAGAGCAGAGGGCTCTACTTCTGTTCCCTACCCAGAGCCCCCTTCCCTGTTCTAAGAGGTACTAAACCCTCTCTGAAACTAGGACATTACTTTAATGGGCATTTTTTGGGTACTCAGAGTAGGGTTTTATCATCTTACTATCTTCAAAAAAGGAAAATCAATATATGAAACATTTTATATTTTAGAGTTTGTCTATTTTCAAGTTTCCTAATTTGGCTACCCAAATATGCATTGCAAATAATTACACATGGTATTCATAGCGTTGTTTCTGAAGTTTTACTACCAATGCTATTCTTAGTAGAGAAAGACATTTTCTTATTAGTCACTGAAAACAATCTTTTTAAAAAAAGCATATTATGGGGATTCTTGATTCTTTTAGAAATTTTCCTTTATAATTCTAATTTAATTGAGTAAGTAAGTAAATGGATGAACATGCAAGGGGGAAAGGGAAGCAGGCCTCCTAAGAAATTATTAGAAAAGAAGTATTTTTAAAAAAGGTAGTGATACGAAAATAACCAGGTGTTATAGCCTGAGTGTTTTGGGTCCATGCCCACTCTGGCAAATTCATATGTTGAAGCCCTAACCCTAATGTGGTGGTATTTGGAGACAGGACCTTACGGAGGTAGGAAGGGTTAGATAGGGTAATGAAGTGCAGTCCTCACGATGGGGTTAGAGCCCTTATAAAGAACAGACATCCAAAAGCTTGCTTTCTCTCTCAGCAAGAAGGCAGCTCTCCACAAGCCAGGACTGCCCCTCATGAGAAAGTAACCATGCTGAAACCTTGATCTTGGACTTCCCAGCCTCCAGAATTGAGAAATAAATTTCTGTTGTTTAAGCCACCTGTGGTATGGCAACCTGAGCTAGGATACCAGGTAACTGGTACAAAATGAGTTAAGAAATTAACAGTTCATATTGGTTTTATATTATGGCCAGACCACAGTTCCTAATAATGCTCATTCAAAGCTATGGATAATCTCAAAGTTCTTAAGTCCATATTAACTCTTCCCTTTTTGCTGCTTCTCACCAGGCCAGAAGTTTCTGAAATCAGACTTCTCTTTGCCCCTAAGCAAGTCTTCTTACCCACTAAGGTTCACCCTTCACTAAAAGGATTTAAGAACTTTTTTTGAATACTCTACTGTTAACTGACGTTAACCCAACAGTTTAAACCAAAGAGATTATATCAAATCATAATCATTATAGGGCTATTTTTAAATATCTTCATCAGGTAGTAACTGATACATAAAAACATGTTAATAACAACTGCCCACTATCCCATTCAACCACAGAACCTGGACATCGGCAGTAACACTGCAGCTCCTTGGGTGTGTTTCTTCCACATCCTCTGCCCTTGCCACTCTGCCGGGTGGATGTTTTTCAAGTGAATGCTGCAGCTGTAATCTGCTGTACCCTATGAAGTTTTACTTGTAGAGGCAGAAAGAGCACTTTAAACTTAGATTCTTGCCATTTTGAAAGAATACTCTTGAGCGTCACTTTTGTAACCAGGCTTCTAAATCAAATTTTAGTAATGAATCATACTCACAGCAGAATGATTTGGTACTCACTCCTTTTCTATCCCTCAACTGGTAACTGTCTACTGTTGACAACTGTGGGAAACATGCTTTTTGGATTTGGCTGTAGGAGAAACCAAAGTTAGGAGGAGGGTGGCTAAGCAGAGCTAAAATGAACTCCTGTTTCACCACCTGCTTTTTAACACAGGTCCCTTCTACTAAAACCTCTTTTCTCAAAGAGAGAAACAGAGCACAGTTGGCATGGGTACTAATTACCCTAACCAGTAGAAATGTCATGCTTGACAAAATCGAGACTGTTTTAGTAGAAGCGATTCCCTAATGAAAAATAAAAAAGACATTTTCAAGCCCTTATTGTTACAAAACAAATATACACAAGCATAAAGATTTTATACAATATATTCCATCATAAGTAGGCAAGAAAACTTGCTCTAAGGGATTTCTGCACTGCAGTAAGACATGCACTAATCAGCAAGATGTACTTTAAAGAAGCGATTAGATATATAATTAAACGTAAAGTACTTGAAGAGTTCCCTAATGCAGACTTATGGCATTTTGACCTTCCTGTAATCCCAAGTAACATCTGAACTATGGTCCATAAATGTTGGAAATTAAAAAATGGTATACGACTTTTCATCTACCAAGATTTGCCAAGAACAGAAGAGGATGATAAAGGCCACAAAAGGCCATAGAGAGCCAGGCATGGGCCCTCAGGTAACGCTAACACTTTCTTAAAGGAAATAAGGCTCTATATAAACTTTATTCCGGACTCCAGGGGTGTCTTATCTAGTGTGGCTCCATACATCCTCACATAATCTAATTCTGTATGCCTGGTAATTGCTACTAACTCTAATGAGAAAAATAACAAAATACATTATGATCTTAAAATGTTGGAGTTTAAAGGTATTTTAGAGGTCATATGGCCCAAACCCTTCATTTTATAGGCTAAAAAATGGAGAACTCTGGGGCGCTTGGGTGGCTCAGTCAGTTGAGTATCTGACTCTTGATTTCGGCTCAGGTCATTATCTCAAGGTCATGAGATTGAGCCCCGAGTTGGGCTCTGCGCTAAGCACTGAGTCTGCTTGAGATTCTTTCTCTCTCTCCCTTTGCCCTACCCCTGGCTCACATTCTTTCTGAGAGAGAGAGAGAGAGAGAGAGAGAGAAAGGAAGGAAGGAAGGAAGGAAGGAAGGAAGGAAGGAAGGAAGGAAGGAAGGAAGAAAGAAAGAAAAGAAAGAAAGAAAGAAAAAGAAAGAAAGAAAGAAAGAAAGAAAGGAATCTTTAAAAAAAAAAAAAAACGGAGAACTCAGAGATATGACAAATCTTGCCTAGCAATAATTTTAACTTAAAACTTGGNAAGAAAGAAAGAAAGAAAGGAAGGAATCTTTAAAAAAAAAAAACGGAGAACTCAGAGATATGACAAATCTTGCCTAGCAATAATTTTAACTTAAAACTTGGGTCTTCTAGCTTCAAACTCCTGCTTTTTCCCATAACACTATGAGCAACTCCCCAAAAAAGCACATGAAATTAATTTTTGCATTCCAAGAGGGAAAAGAATTTAAACTGTAAGATATAAATTCAAAATAATTAAACATATCTAAAGAAATAAATATATTTGGAAATTTATCTTTAAATCTTCACTTAACTCTTCCTTATAGCTATGAAAGAGCCATTTTCAATAATTCACTTGAGAAAAGATGTAATCTTTCCTGCCCAAAAGATAGTAAGCATTGAGTCATATTTTCTTAAAGTATGGGTATTTCAATTATCTTTACTAGATAACACCCCAAACTGGTGGCTTACCTGGGTGGTTCCTCTACGCTACACGGTATGGGCTAGGGTGCTAGGGATGGCTGATGTCACCTGGAAGCTAAACTGGGAATTCAGTTGAGGCTACAATGTCTGGGATGCCTGGACAATGAGTCACTTAGAGACTTAACTGAGCTCAGGTGGGTCACTGGCTAGAGGCCTCCATGTGGCTGCTTGGGCTGCCTTATGGCATGGCAGCTGGGTTCAAAAAGAAAGCATTCCAAAAGCACTAAACTGGTGGCTGCCTGGTCAATTCAGGAGCTAGTCCCGAAAGTGGCCTAACACCACTTCTGCTTTATTTCATTCATCAGAGCAGTCCCAGGCTTAGCTCAAAGTCAGTATAGGAAGGAACTAGACCAAAGCATAAATAACGAGAGGCATGGTTTCATTTGAAAGGTCTTCAAGGTAACAATCTACCATATAATGGCTGTTTAAATCCTGGTCAAACATGATATTTGGTGGAGACTCACATGGAGGGAGGGAGCTATTAATCAAGAATACTGGGAAATTCTATATTACAATAAAACAAATGTATATAACCCTAAAACTCAAATGTAAATACAAAAGAAAGTTCACTAATCTTATATATTCTTTGTGCTTCATTGGGTGTGTTTATGGAACTCAAATGAATACTGTGACATTATTTTCAGCCAGATATTAAGTTTTAATAAATACAGGCTTAAAATGGTTTTTTATATATATATATATCTTAAAAACGTGTTCTTGAATTTATAAACTGTTAATATAAACAAATTAATTTATTAAATGTGATGTTTTGGGAGGGTGGTGAACACCAAGCTCCAAAAGATTTAATTCAATTATATGCTTCGTAGACTACCTGGTAACATACATTTTATCCAAATGATATCTGTGACTGAGCTCGGATAATAAAGACAATTTCCATGGAGAAGTGGGGGAACCCTGGAGTACTCAAAACTATATATATATATGTCCATTCTAAATATGTCCAAAAGCTTCAAAAACATGTATCAAAGGAGTAGGGATCTAATTTATTGAGGTTCTACTATGTGCTACAATGGTATACATTAATCACATTATTTTACTTCATCCTCTCAAACACCTTGTGGAATGAGTATGATTATCTCCATTTACAAATGAATACATTGAAAACTGTAGAGCCACGGTCACACACTTAGAAAGAGGAACAGGAGAGAACAGAACCCAGTCTGTCTGACCTCCGAGTCTATTTGCTCTCTCAGCTAAATAATTCTTTTATGGGTATCTTCAACGGTGGCACTAAATTCTACTTTATTTCTGACTGATCTCTATTAAAAAATAGTTTTCAAACACTTTACTTTTCTGTTTCCAGAATCTTATTCATTATTAACTGTTTTATGGAAGCAAACATTTACACAGCAGTCTGACATTTAAAGATATCCTTCAGTTAATGTTTCTGAGTTTAAATCATGCTCCTCCAACTGCCTGTTCATCTAAATTTGTGGTTTCTTAGAAAAGAGCATCCACGTCTAAGTACTAATGCTTTAAAATAAAGGGGCCAAAAGAAAAAAAAAAAAACCTTAAATCTACACTTTATAATTGTATGACAGCAAAAAGAATCATACATTTTTTTTGAGCATTAGCTTCAACATACAGGATAATGTCTTAATCATTCTATCAGGTGTTGAGGTCCTTGTGAACCAATATCATTAAACACATATTCATCTCCCATGTCACTTAGCACAGTGAACTATACACTGTAACTGAGTGCTGGCTGAATGAATGAAAGGAGCAGAAAGAAACCTAAGATACCAGAAATTACACTGAATACTTTATAAAAATAAATTACCAACCAAATATTTGTTACTTTCATTATTTGGTGACAAACAATCATAGCGATAGGCACAGTACACACATGCGACGATACACATTCCTACTTAGCAGCACGTACAGTAATGCCCAACTCCAATCTATTTCCTTGTCGCAAGGAGGGGACAGATGTAGGACATTTATTTTGGAAGGAGATAAAGGCAGCCAAGAAAGGGAAATGACACAAGAGGGGCCAAAGAGAACTCCGAAGAGGGCTAAATATTGGAACAATTTGAGATGTATTCAAATATTTTTTTATTCATTGTATAAAGGTATCCTTATGAAAATTAATATTGAAAAACAAAAAACCACTACCACCTTAAAGTTACATATCAAACAATTATTTGGCTGATTGCTAATAAAACATCTGATCTTGAGAGAAAATACTCTAAAGGGAGAATAAAGGACAACAAATCTAAGTTTGAAAACATAGGGAAAAAAGAATTCTAGAAAGGGAACAATCTGTTTGAAAGATCTAGTTGCATTTCATTGCAATTCAAAATAAGGAATCACAGAATGCTATGTCTAATCATAATGGGCAAGTGATTGAAGAATAAATTGTATCTATGCCCCTATGTTTCTAAAGTGGCCGTTATTTAAATGTGTATCTAAGTGTACAAAAGTGGCATGTTAGAAGAAAATATTGTAACAAATTTTGTCTTTGCTTTTTGGGGTAAAAAACAACTGGAAATTTCTCAAGTAGCCAAACTCCACTTTGATTTACATGTAAAATACATAAATAACAACATAAATTACTTCAAACCTTACTGGTACTTCACTATTTTCAGAATTCTACAAGTTAGAAAAACAAATGTCTGCGGGAAATAAAAACATTAACCACTCATACATTACCTAATTAGATAATCACCAAGTCACAGTAGAGAATTAAGAGACTATTAAAAAGTTACATTGTCATTGTATAATCCCACGTATTGCGCTGAAAAGGAATGCTGCAGTCTAAAACCCCCACATATATCAAGGCAAATTCTGCACCTACTAGTTAACCGATAAGGAGCATTTCTTTTCTAAAAATATTACAAAATCGACATTTCCATGGGCTTTTTAAATTTACAAACCAGGAATCCTAGTAAAAACAGAGACAGGCAAGGACTCACTTAAGCATTAACAGAGTCATTTAGAAACCCTTTAAAAATAAGTTTGATTCTGCATTGTGTTCTCAAATGCAAATTTAAGAAATAAAACTTTATATACCCAACTTACTATCTATGTAAAGTACCTTTATCCTCTTGTTAATATACAACCTGACTTCCTAATTCTAGATAAACATATGCAAATGGCCTGAAAAAATACTAAATATGTAAGACAGACTTGTAATTTCACAGCTAGATTTGCTTACACATTTTCTTGACACCAATAGCAAGAAAACAAAAGATACTGTCATAACTAAGGGATCTTATCCCAATCTCCATTAGCACCCAGAATATTTACCACTTTGTGACTTTACTGTAGCTGGCACATTTAATAAGAACTACTCTGTGCCATAAACAAAGGTAATATCTAATATATGAACATAATTCAATTTTAATTATGAAATTTTATTTGCATTTTGCATACTGATGCACAATTGTGAATGATTTTTTATGTTACATGCATACCACCAAAACCCAGTAAATGCTTAAGTCTCATTTCCTTTTTCTATCTAATTTGAGCAAATTAAAAATCTAAAAAAGTATAGGAACACATTTTGGAGAATTACTGCATTATTCATACGTTATGAATCCTACAGTATATTAATTTAGGAAACATGTTCTTAAAAATGTTCTATACATTAAAAAATATAATTTTCCTTCATCGTATAACTTAAAAATAAATTAGTACAATAATACTAGTAATAACATACAATAACAGAAAACATAAAGTCCCCTATTCACATACTTCTGAGTTAATTTTCTAAATGGAAAAGAGCACAGATGATTTTTCACTCAGAGGATAAAATTATGTTTATTAGGGAGCATATTCATCTCCTAAGATTCCGCTACCTGCAAGGTGCTGGGCTTGGTCCAGTGCAAAATACAAAGAGCTAATGGATGAATAGAGGAAAAAATCTCTGTGGTAAATGCCATAGAGTAATACAGAAAAGGAGCCATAGGAACCTGGGTAAGGAATACATTGGTTCCAGCTAAAGGAATGAGGGAAGTATATTCTCCTTTGGGGAGAAGGAAAAATAAAGGGGTTCTATACAGTTATGCAGGGGGTGAGGCAGGGAGAAGAGGTAATTTGTTAATTATCTGTGCTCATGCTCTTTAATTATCATGATTTCCTGAGCTACTCATGCATCTCGCAAGGTATAAGGGTGAGGATGGGAGAATGAGGCTGGGATGGAAATCGACTCCTGCTACAGTAATCTCACAAAAATTCTGTAATATTAAAATGACTAAGAAAACCTGACGTCGGCTGGGCTCTAGACAAGCTCTGTATAAAGACATAGCTACACTTACTATAGTTAAGAAGGCCCTTTTCTGCACCGTGATAAAAGTCACTTTATCTACTGAGAGGACCCAAACAAAATCTGGAGCTCAAAGTAACTCAAGAATGTTAAAATCCCCAAAGCAACTTCAAAACTGAAGGAAAAAAAATGAGCAGTTATCATTTAACAACATCTCCCAAAAGTCATCAATAATAATGAGTAAATCTTTACTAGTTTATAGCTTGAAATATACATAATTTAACCTTCCATTAAAGTAGAAGTCTTTCCCCCAAATTACCCAGAGAAACTGAATGCTCACTAGGCCACATGATATTTCACAATATACAAGCCAGCTATAATAACAAATAGCATATATTCTGAGGGGAGGATTCAATTCTTTGCCACTATTAAATGGGTTTCATTGGAATGGGAAAAAAACGTGGAAGCACTCTAAAGACATTGTATCTAAGGGGTGTGCCATCCATCCTCACGTTTTCCAGAGCACATTTTCACTATAAATAATTTCAAAGAAACTAATTCTTTAAATGTTAGGCACAAAATTATTTTCCTCAATATTTATGGTGTAACTTTACATATATTTTATGTTTTTAAAATACAAAATCTATCCTCAAACATTAAGATATGAGCTCTCATTTTAAAAAAGACTTTACAGTATAGAGTGCTTTGTTTTTCAGTATCTATTAGGTAAATCCTGCAAAACTTTGCAGTCAATTATCAGAGGCTGTGAAGGGTTACAACTCAGCCTATAATCTGCAAAAATACAAAGCATATCACGAAGATGCCAGCTGTATATTTTATATATATGCCTTACGTTTATAACAATTGTACATTAATGCAGACTCTTTCTTTCTCAATCTATCTTTTTCAATATTCCGTGATAAAAACTTAGTCAATTAAAGAAACAATAAACAAAAAAGCCTGGACTGTTACATACCTAAAAAACTGTTAGCATTTTTCTCAGCTCTAAATGGAAAAAATGTTGGTATCTAGCAAACATATCTCCCTCTGCCAAATAGGAAATCAAAAATGTAAATATCCTATCGAAGACGGGTAAAAACAGGACATAAACAAATATTTCCAATTTCCACGATCATACATGGAAAATAATACATGTTGTTATAATTTTAATCACCGACAAAGCTGCAGGTCCATTTAACAAACAACTCTCAGTGTCTGACATTTAAGAGAAAAGGCTTAAAATCCATGCTTCACCAGCTCTGTGAATATGTCACAACTGCCAATAACAGATACAGCAGCATTTCATTTTATGGTCAAAAGATGCCAGTAAAAACACAGTTATATAGGACATATATGTGTGTATATATACACATATATAAATGCCAACTTCAAAATTTTTCAGTATAAAGCAAGAAGAAATTGTTGAAGGAGGATATTATATTTTAAGTAACTTACCTTTCGCCCATCACTTGCATGGCAATTCACATTTAGAGGAGTCAGTAAAGCCATTAGTTTTTCTTCATTACCACTCCTGTAAAAAGGTAGTGAGTCAATTCCTATAAAATTACAGAGCTTCTTACGAATATTTATGGTTATTTTTCAGAAGAGTGGAAAACAATATGGGTTTGCTTTGATTTCTTGTATATGGTTCTCAATGGATCTCTTTTGGTATATTCAATTAAATTACTATATTACTAATTAATTCCTGTTACTCATCATACAGTGGTACATCTTGGGTAATGTAGCTTTCTATTTACTTGTTTTATTTATCTGCATCAAGTCACCTTCTTAATTACAAACAAACTTTATTCTGATAAGTGATCTAAAACACTGGACTTAAAAATACATACGAAATGATAAAAAAAAAGCTAATGAATTAAATTATAAATGACCAAGAACAAAAGAAAATAGATGAGAATTTTAACATTTACTTTATGGCCCCCATTCAAGCTTTGTTAGAAAAATTTTCACAGAAAAATGAAGAGACAGGTATTTAAATACTCCAAGAAGATCATCGGAAAAGCTGGGCAACTAAGATCTGCAGGTACCCTAAGAAATGTTTCAAATAAAATTAACCTTATAATCTTTACCATGTTGAAAAACTCTATCATCTAACATACTAATCATGTAAAATAAAAGTATACAGAGACTGAGTATAAGGTCTTATCCGCATTATCACGTAAAATCCAAGCAAGACAATAACATGTTATAATTTTTATAGTCCTCCACCTGCCCTCCCCCTTTTCTCCCTTATGCATTATACTCACTTAAAATGAATGGAATCACTTACCTAGCAGCTTCTAGGAGTTCGTCTTTCTTGTATTCACCTAGATGATTGCAAAATATCATGCTGTTAGCATTTGGCAGAAGACAGATTAAGAAATGCAGTAGGCAGCAAATACAGAATTAAATAGAGAAGAACAGAAAAAGAGAGTCCACACCCCGCTGGGTGATGGAGCCGTGACGTTAGCCAGCTTGTGAAGGCAGCATCACCAGTGCCTTGGAGACGGGCAGCAAATTGACGCAGCTTCTTGTCCAATCCTCAGATGAAATAGCTTTCTTCAGACAACCAATGAATGCTAAATCTCGTGTCCAGAAACACATTCCCTCTGATAACAGCATGCCAGCTGAAGACAATGTCCCCTCCCCCCTTTCCTATTCAGGCTGTCACAGTATACTTGTGAAGCATAATACATTCTGAGACAAAAGCAAAATAATGTGGCTCTTAAAGGTACAAATTATTAGGCTTCAAAAAAACTCAGTTTTATTTGTAATGACATGGAAAGTTTTCTCAAAAAAAAATTAATTGCCATTGCTGAGCATTATAGCAGTAGAAAAAAAAAATATATCAGCATCATGAAGCTTTTGCCTCAATAGGGTAGGTCTGTAGACTAGAAATACGTGAACTCCGTACCAAATGCTATGAACCTCTTGGAGGCAGCGCTCCAAAAACCAAAACAGTGAATACATTCTTAAATGACAATAATATTCTAAGATGCTGTAGTCTTCACACTTTATACAAATTCATTCCCAAATTTTAACAAACAAGAAATCTTAAAATTATTTTTAAAAAGGAGGCTGGGGTCTCTGAGAATAAGCAGATAGCCAACTACTGAGATGTAGATAATTTTTCTCCCTTCTATTTTTTAAAACATCACAGACTGAAACAAGGTATATAATTAAAAACCTTCTATACAAATTTCTTAGAGTATTCCAGATCTAACAATAAGCTTCTTTTGCAAGCTCAATTGAAGGACAAGGAATTTTAATAATACAGTGTTTGTTCATTCAATAAATAAAAAGAAGAGCCAGGACTATGATTCAGCTCTAATATGCTGACTCAGTTTGCTATATCACGAAAGAAATAATTATACAAAATGTCTAAGCAAACAATTACATGAAAGCAAATATTAAACACTCATATAAGAAGAAATGAAATTTTAGATTAAATGAAAATGTTACTCTACTAAGAATCAAGCTTAAGTTATTTTAAAAATCTTATTATTTATTTATTTATTTATTTATTTTTAAAGATTTTATTTATTCGACAGAGATAGAGACAGCCAGCTAGAGAGGGAACACAAGCAGGGGCAGTGGGAGAGGAAGAAGCAGGCTCATAGCGGAGGAGCCTGATGTGGGGCTCAATCCCATAACGCCGGGATCACGCCCTGAGCCAAAGGCAGATGCTTAACCGCTGTGCCACCCAGGCGCCCCAAAATCTTATCATTTATAAATACGGATTTCTTTGCATTTTGTTTCCATTTTGTTACAGATTGCAGAATATTGATGCAAATACTATATAAAGACACCTACGGACAACCAAGCCCGTGTTTAAATTCTATAACCCAACATTAGCAAATATTCTTTTAGTTTAAATTTTGTCTTGCTTCTCGGATTATGATTATATTAAAATCTGGAAACTGTAAACAGTTATTTTCAAATAAGGAATAAGTTATTAAATATCTTTTCTCTCCTAAGGAAATTTTATACACCACTAAAGTCACAGATTCAACAATATAGACGGATAAGTTAGAATGCATTATTCATGATCATGGAGTTGGGTCTTTCCAATTTCCCAAATATTGTACTCCATCCACATTCTTCAACTAATTGAGTTTTAAGATTTATATTACGTTATGTCCCGGCCAATAAGGTTCCTATCTTCCCAAAGTCAAAGACCTGCCTTTACTACACATTTTAGGGGGCAATATGGAAGTCAGTGAGTCAATTTAAAAGCTTCTTGTGAGGAAAATGGCATAACCCATACTCTCAGATGCCTTAAGAATCAGGAGCAAAGTAAGTCAAATTATGAAATTATCTGTAGAAGCCAGTCTGTCAACAAACATTTATTTGAAAGGTCTATATGTCAGATTCAAAACTGCAAAAGACACTACTATAATCTCTGAACTCAAGGAATATTCGTCTATTAAGTGAGACAGACAAACACATGATTCTGGTAGAGTATGAAAAGAATCTTATGAAATGCTGTAAAGAGCTTAAAGCCTAGTCTAACTGAGATTAATAAGAGACAGGGTAATTGTGGTTCAAAGAAGGTTTCCTGGAAGAGGGAAAATGTGAGGTGATGCTCAGGTGAAAAAGGGTGAAGGAGAAGCAAGCAACCAAAGTAGAAGAAATGAGGAGGGAAATAGGGGGTCTGTAAACCTGAAAACACACACATGGCAGGGGAACGGGTGAGCAAGCATGAGACAGAGAAGGAACAGGTCACGAATGACTTTCTAAGAAGTTTGAACTTTATTTCAAAACCAACGAGGACATAATTGAAATATCTTAACAAGGGGAGTGCAAAGTATATTTCAAGACGTGTAAGTTTTGTAATTACACTCTACTTCAGTGAACTGTCACTGGGGAGAAAAGGGGCCCAAGAGGTAGGGGACGGGGAGAGACAATGACTTCTGACATAGTTTGTATTTTGAGGTAAGTATAAATTCCCTGGTTAACAGTCAAAACACATGAAAATTGGGAACTGAAGTACCTACTACTACAATCTGAGTCATGGTGAAATATGACTCTAATAAGTTGGAAAATAAAACTGCAAAGTACTTGGAATTTTCAAAGTTCAAATCGGTCTACTTACATACGCTTCTCATCAAGTATAGCTTATTGACGTTTTCTCCAAAAGGCACATTTTTACAAAAATGTTATTTCTGCATGGATAAGATGATGATAAACCAAAGTCTAAAGGAAACGTATAAGTGCATCTGACAGAGTCAGGCACAGGTATTACAAATGACTTTCTACTTTTACTGTTAGAGACTCCAGTACTTTAATCAGCTTTTCTGCAATACATTCCAACATCCACTATCTGGTGCCCAAGGACCATAATCCATAAACAGTCGAAGCTATTTTTCAAATGCTACATCTCAGGAACAACCAACAGTGAATTTAGAGTCCTTGTACATTCCAACAACAAATCTGAGCTACTTACTTAACAGCCAAACCACTAGGTTCTGTTTCGTTTTAGCTGAGAATCTGAAAATATTCTGGCTGAGACTATGGTGCTCTACGGAGCATTTATATTCTTTAATAACATCCAGATAAAGGCTAGCCATAGATCAGCCAGAAAGGAAACTAGGCAATTATAGTCAAGATAAAAGCAGCCAGGAATGTTGAAAATAAATGGCTTGTATTTTTCTTTGATTAGAATAAAATAAGTAGGCTTAAAAAAAAAAAGCAAGTCATGAAGTTTACTTTTCAAAGTCTGACTTGCTTTTTTATTAGTAAACTAATGACAGAATATATATAAAAATAAATACACACACACACATACGCATATATAGGGAGGTGTGAGTCAACGTGTTTAAGGAGGTATGCTATCTGAAAGAAGGTTTAAAAAAAGGTTAAAAAATGTTAAAAGTGAAACTACCCTTTGTATTTTTCTGAGGTACGTGGAAAAAAACTTCTCTATTTACTTAATATGAAGGCAAAATTACTTTTTGAATAAAAATGAAGAAAACTTACTTCAATACATAGGAGTCATAATTGTTGACTTATCTCAATTTCGACATTTTAAAATGCTTCTGCCTCTTTCTTCGGCAACTGACAGGATCAAAGTAACCTTAGTTTTGTAAAACTGAGTCTTTTGGTTTTGTTGAGGTGAAATAGCATGGAAGGATTATGAACACAAAATCATGAATTCTTAGAGCAATGAAGGACTCAAAAAGGATTATGACTTTTCTCTACTTTGAAGCCATGCACAATACATGCCTATAGTTACATCTTCTCAGATGCCATGAGGGGAATGTAATTTGAAAGTCACTTTTCTTCTGTCAGCTCACCTCCAATTTCAGAATCGTTCTCCTAAGGGATCAGCTGCAACATACTCATTTACAGTTAATGAAATTGACACTGAAGCAGTTAAATGAATTGTCTAAAGTTTTACTGAGCGTTATTCATGATCTGTCAGGCCCTGAAAAAGGTTAATATGTGAACACAAACCAACAAATCTGAACTCTAGAAGACAGATGTAAATAAAAGAGAGTAACAAAACA
Organism: Ailuropoda melanoleuca; assembly: GCF_002007445.2. NCBI lineage: Eukaryota > Metazoa > Chordata > Mammalia > Carnivora > Ursidae > Ailuropoda > Ailuropoda melanoleuca. Next base: position 24,247,592 of record NC_048235.1, on the reverse strand, counting down.
ATAATAGTGATAAAGCAATTTTAAAAACAACAATAACTAGCTTTAAGTAGGTTAAGCCTATTTATATTACATAAGCTAAATATTTCCATCAAAACCATTTTAAAGCATTTGAACTTTCATATGAGCTTGTAAACATGGACCAAAAAAATGTATACAGGGCTTAACCTTTTAGTTTGTTTTAATATTGTGGACCAAGGAGTAGGAAGAGAAAAATTCATTCTGGGTCTATTCAAATGATCGATGCATTTGGTATTTCCTATAGCATGCTTTAATTCCTCCTGCTTTAGATCTCTCAAGGGAAGAGCTATGTAAAGACTTTAATCAATCATCTCAGTTGTCAGGTTTAGGGACCCTTAAATTGCTGAGTGCTAAATAGTACCACGAATTGATAATTCTCACAGAGACATTTTCTCATCTTATATTTCCCAGCAAATATAAGAGATGAACAGATTCTTACAGCTCATCTGACAGCCCATATGGGGAATAAAATATTAATTTAGGTGACAAATACCATTGTATTTTCACTAATAGATTTGAAAATTTAGCACCAACTACGTAGTTGTGGAAGGAATTTCACTAATGTACCAGGAAATAATCTAATCTCAAGAAGCTAAAGCTATAGGTCCTCCACCAAAAGCCATTTCAGACAGACTACTATTCTCCTATAATAAACTCCAGGAATTCTTGAATTATTTCTTCTCTCTGAAATCTTTCATAAATATTTTCAGTACAATTGGGGAAAAATTACAAAGTTATCAGAGTTCTCAATGCCTTCCTCCTGCTTCTGAATCCTATCAGTCTTCCCACTCATTCTGATCTGGATTCAAAGTCCATACCATTAGTTAAGTCTAGAATCATGGTCAAACTAAACACTCCACATCCCTTTTAAATACAGAATCATTTGGGGCTTTCAAATTCTAGGCTTGAATAGAGTATTTTCCTAGTGGAGATCCTTTTACATGTCAACGCAAAAACCTAAACCAATGTCTTAAAACATTCCAAAAACATAATATAACATTCAAACATAATAAAGGCTCTGCAAAAAAACATGTAATGCTATTAATAAATAATAGAACTGTTAACAACTAGTTTCTTTGTATGCAGTAATATGACCTTGCTTAGCCCCAGCAACATCTAAAATACATGTCCCATTTATGGACTCTTTGCAGAGTTTCAAATAATTTAAACCTGTTTCTGACATTCTGTCACAACTGTATTTGACATGTAACAAGACTTTTCACTGGACTTTTGTTGTTGTTGCTTTGTTTTACTTACATTTTAGGATGAGTGTTAAATCCTTTTTTTTAATTTAAATTCAATTATCCAACATATAGTACAACCTTAGTTTTTGATATAATGTTCAACGATTCGTTAGTTGCATAGAACACCCAGTGCTCAACACATCACGTGCCCTTCTTAATGCCCATCACCCACTTACCCCATCCCCCCACCCACCTCCCTTTCTACAACCTTCAGTTTGTTTCCCTGGAGTCCAGAGTCTCTCATGGTTTGTCTCCCTCTCTGATTTCTTCCCATTCAGTTTTCACTCCCTTTCCCTATTGTCCTCTGCACTATTCCTTATGTTGTTGTTGTTTTTAAAATATAAATATTATGGGGCACCTGGGTGACTCAGTCGTTAAGCGTCTGCCTTCGGCTCAGGGCGTGATCCTGGCGTTCTGGGTTCAAGCCCCACATCAGGCTCCTCTGCTGGAAGCCTGCTTTTCCCTCTCCCACACCCCCTGCTTGTGTTCCCTCTCTCGCTGTCTGTCTCTCTGTCAAATAAATAAATAAAATCTTAAAAAAATAAAAATAAAATAAAATATAAATATTAAAATTTGGGACATAAATATAAATATGCACTGTCCCCCAAAAAAGGTTATGTTATGGATATATATACTCTCTAAAAGACTGGATATTAAAAGCCAAAAAAAACCTGTTCCTACAGGACATTATTAACCAATGAGATATTCTGCAAAGTGTGCCTGAACTTACAAAGAAAAGGACCTTTTAGATTATGCTGTAGAGGAAAAGACCCTTTGATGTATCAAAAAGAAGACAAGAAGGGAGAGCTGGGTGAGACTGGGAGACGTGAGACATTGATTTTTTTTTTTTTTTTTACTATCACAGTGTCTGTTCCTAAAAGGTCTGGAAAGGTAAAACCTCATATTTGATCCAAAACAGGCCAATAGTTTCATATTCTTTGTTTCTACAGCAGTGGTGCTTTTTCCCTAGTCATGCATCCAAAATTTATTTGCAAATCCCAAATCCAAAAAGCTCCAAAACTTAACCAACTTCATATACATAGCTATCATACACTTCATTGCATAAATATTAACGTTTGATTACAAGCTGCAGCACCAGACTCTACTGGGATGTTTTATACGATTAGTAGATGTATAGTCTTATTTAATTTGCTTACTGATATATAATTTATCTACAATACAATTTACCCTTTTTAGAAGTATGATTCTGTGAATTCTCACAAACTTATACAGCTGTGTGACCATTACCTCAAGATACAGAACATTTCCATCACCTAAAAAGTTTCCTCAGGCCCCTCTATAATCAATCTCCTATCCAGCCCCGTTCCATGGCAATCACTGATCTGATTTCTGTTTCTATAATTTTCCTTTTTTTAAGAATGTCATATAAATGGAATCACAGAATATGTAAACTTTTGAATATGGATTCTTTTACTTAGTAGAAATGCTTATTCATGCCATTGGACATACCAATATTTGTTCTTTTTGACTGTTAAGTAATATTCCATTATATGAATGCGCCCGATTTTGCTTACTCATTCACTAGCTCAACAACCTGGCTTGTTTCTTTCTAGCTTTTGGTGATTATGAATAAAGTTACTATATAAATTCAGATTTTGCAAGGACAAATGTCTTCATTTCCGTGGGCAAATACCTAGGAGTGGGGGTGCTGAGTTGTACAGTAAGTACATGTTTCAACTTCATAAGAAACGGCCAGTTATCGCTTTTTAAAAACTTGAAAAATTCTTAATTCTGGAGTACAGATGTGTCACCTGTCAAAAGGAATAAGAACAAAATAGAAAAAGTTGACTAATGAGAAATAAGACAGTACTGCCACAACCTGACAGCTAGAAATCCCAACCCCTCCTTTTGTAGGGGCAATTCGCCTAAACTGAACCAATTTGCACACCTTTTAGATCTTCTCTTCTCACTTGTGCTTTTGTATATTTTTAAACAGGGAAAACACACAAACTTGATCTCTTCACTCAAGAAAGTGTTGGTACGTAGTACCCGCAATCCCAGAGCTATGAGAATATATGAACCACGCATATTTTGATTTATAGGAACCATACTGTTATCTGTGAAAAGAAGATTACTTTCCTGCAGTCCTTACTCTTACCAGGATGCTTGGCCCCTCAATGCATCAGCCTACTGAGGACCTGGGGTTTTGTGAGACACCTACTTGGGGACTGTCCAACCACTGCTTCTTACAAGTATAAGGAACTAAACAAACAAACAAACAAACAAACAAACAAACAAAAACAAAGGCTAATGTAGAAGTAAAAGTGACTACCTTTTGAGTGATAGAAGAACTGCCTTGTCTTCACTGTAATTATTGTGTACGATTGCATTTATATTCTTAGTATAATGTATTTGGTCCCTGGTTTATAAAGTCTCTAAAGATGTAGTAACCTTATTTACAATTTTGGGTCTTCTCAAGAAGCGCCAGTTGTGATTAGCTTCTTCAACTGCAAATGCTTAACTTACTATTTTTCTTGTATTTTCCCAAAAGTATCACTAAATCTCTTATTCAAGGTTAGAGTTAACTAACTTTAGTGAAGTCTGATTAACGGTATTATTCTAGGCATAATCTTTCTCATTCAAACTCTTGTTCTTTTTTTCAAAAACTGCCATTCATTTATTAGTTCTCCTTTGAATAACATCCATTCTTTATGCATTTAACAAATACGCATCCAATACCTACAATACGCCAAACATAATACAGCCACTACTACTGTATTGTGTACTGAATCTTGAATCCGTAGGAGAGAAAGTGATAAATTTAAGGCCAGAACACCAGGAATGGCACCAAACCCACAGAATATCTCATTCATTTATCAGGCAGCAGCGCAAAACTGTTCTTGATGGAAGTGTATCACCCGTGTGAACATTATCTGTCAGGTGTGTTGAGGAAAAGTGGTTGAGGACCACTCTTCGGAGATAACAGAGCTAAGCACTATGGTTTTAAAGCTTTTAGATATTTACCAGTGTGACTGAGAGATAGAGATACTATGTGTGTCTAAGTATGTCTGTGTAAATAGAAGACTCAGATCAGGGTATTGATAGTTTCTAGCATTTTGTGAATCATGGACCATCTTAATGAGCTAAAGAAACCAGCTTTAGACCCTCTCCCTAGAGAGAAAATATCTTGCATATTTGAACATATAGTCAAATCTTTGTTTTAGAGTTTTTACAGGCTTCTTGGATTCATAAAGGTACCAGAGGCTAAGAACTTCAGGTTTGTGTTCATTGATTCTAAATAATAATCTTACAACAGGCTTGGCAAGATAAACGATTTGATATCCTTATTTTAAGGACCCCCAATTTTAAAACTATGTAGTGACAAAACTAGGACTGTACAAATCTCTGCCCTTTGACAGTATTTTTAATTGGAATGATATGGAGTGACAGCATGAAGTCAAGTCACATACAAGCTTGGCCATACAATTCTGGGCAGGATTTTAACATGTGGAAATGGACTGCAGGTTGGGTAACTATCTACATAAGCAAAGAAGTTCAAAAAAATCAAGGTGTGTTTGGGGAAAAGTGACCAATGTCAAACATGTTGCGAAGGAATGGAGGACACTGAATAATATTTCAAAAGAATAAATTTGATCTATTTTTTTGAAGGATATGGAACATTATGTTGCAGAATCGAACGTCATTTTGTGTTAGCTTTATTGTGTGACTACGAATATCATGTTACATAGCTTAAATAGTAAAATTTAAGATATCTACATCTTGATCTTAGATTAATACTTTGTCCAATAATCTTGCTGAACATAACCACAGAAGCACTTTGTTGTTTCAGTTTGTACTTAAGGAATATATTACTATAGATTCAGACTTCATATACTGAGAAACACCTATTAAGTTAGAATAAAATATTTAAATAATATAGCTGGTCTATTTAATTATTAATTTAGTTGTTAAAATTGAACAGCCTTTCATTCTTGTATAGCCCATTTCAAGACAGACACTCTGGGTTCACAGTTCAGCTAGGAAGCATTTCAGACATATTAAAGATAATGTTCTCCAAGACAAGTTTTGAAAACCATTGTATCTAAAAGGCCATAAAAAGAGCTATTGAGATATAATGCCTGGAAAATCAGTTTGTCCTTTTCCTGAGCATAATATCAGTTTCAAAAAAAAATCTGATATAGATTAGAATATTCACTTAACTTACTTAACCGTTTTTTTATAAAGTTAATACAATGGGCTATTGTACTACTATGACTACTTTTGGTTTCAACTATTCTCTTGTATTTTAATCTATTTTCCTTATTTTGTTCAGTTGAGAAGGAGATATAGGAGAATGTTTATTATTTCAGAAAAATATGGAAAAAAGACTTTAAAGTTGAGGAAAAGAAGAGGACATACCTGCATTTTTGGGAAAAATTATTTTGTAATATTTTGCTTTTGGAAATTGTTTCAAGTCTGCCTAAATATGTCAGAAAAACATTTTTACTTGAAGTAGCAAAAAAGGAGAAATAAAAGATACTTAATCTCAGATAATCTTAAAATTATCTTATTGGGATATATTCTCCTACGTAGAATTGACATAAAACCACAAGTCAACTGTACATTTCATTTTCTTACCTGAAATATACTAAACCCCATCTTTTAGTATCAGTTTTATCATCTAGTTCCTTATTTTAAATACCTAACAAGACAGGGCAGCAACATTTCTATCAGAAACATGTGTAAGACAATCTTACATTACTAACAATGAAATTTGAGTCAACATTCTTTGTCTTTTGTATGTGCTGATGTAAGTTTGCCTAGTTATTATTTCTTGAAGGGCAGAAATTAGATTTATATAATTTTCAGTGCTTGATATCTTTTCAGAACATAATTAGTTGAAGTTCCTTGTTCCTCTTATTTTTTAGAAAGCTGCTTAGATTAACCTATGATACACATCATTTCATGCATACAACATTGCCATGAGGTTCAGACACTGATGGTAACATTAGCTTGTTTTTCCAAGATTAAGTTTTAGTTTCGCATTATCAATAATTTTATTGTAGAATTTGCTGGTAAGAAATGCTTATCACCATTTCTAAACCTAGATGACCAACGACAAAGATTGCAGGTACTATAAACAAAAGTTACTTGAATGATGAGATCAAATCTACATACTTTCAAAAAACTCTTTTGAAATAATGATTTTAATATAAATACAATACTTCACATCAAATATTAAACATTTCTAAAGAAACAAGATGTTTTTGAATATTTTGGTATTTCCTCTCTTTGGTGGGCTTATTTTCTTCCCATGAATTTGTCAACTACTCTCATATAAAAAATTGTCACTTGTCTTATTATAAAGCTGCTACCATAAAAATTAACTCTCTTGGAACACTCGAAGACTAAATCACTCCAGATAGCCAAGTTTTCAACATAACTGCTAATTTAGCAGTTTAATTCCTCTGCCCTTGATGGAATTTCTTTATGAAATATATTACACACTTGTATGCATTCAAAAGTGGGTTATTCCAAACATAATTTAGCCTTTCCTGACAAATCAAGGCCAATTATTATGAACCTCAGCCAGATTGTGCAACAATAAAGCAGTGCTCTCTGGGCCTATTGAGATATGCAAGGACAGTCGTAGCTATCCAAAATGGTTCCAGGATACTATGCATTTCATTATTTTTAATGTATAATTTATTTTTCTCTTTTTCTTCATGTTAATGAATCTCCTTAATTTAGGGTGTCTAAAAATGCTATCTAATACAAATATAATTCCAGGCATATAATGTAATTTAAAATTTTCTAGTAGCCATGTTAAAAAAAAAAGTAAACAGAAGACACTAATTTTAAACAATACATTTATTTCACCCAATATATCTAAAATATTACCATTTTACCACGTGGCACTAAGCCCATTTCATGTGTTCAATAGCTACAGGTGGCCAGTAGCTACTGTTTTAGGCAGTTAACATCTAAGACTATCATGACCTGGAAGATTACAAAGCTCAGTAAACACTGTTACTGATGTCAGAGCAAATTCTGTGGTGAGAACAGTTCTCCGAGGTGCAAGCGCCTTCTGATTCAGAGCACGACTTCTGGACATGTATTTGGCAGAGGTGGAGTGCTGGGTAGGAGAGGAAGAAAGGGAAGGGCAGGTGGAAGAGGGAAGAAGCAGAAGAGAAGAAAGGACAGTAGTAAAAGCAGAGGGATGGATGAAGTTAGGAAGCGCAAGGAAACCAAGAATAAAGTTTCTGAGATAGACTCTGAGAAGGCTAGAAACTCAGAAGTGAGTAAAACATACAAAGTACTGAACATTAACGACCAGATAATGTGGAAATGAGGCTTTTCTTAGTAGGTAAATCAGGTTTTTATAAATGTACGCAACAGTGAGGAGAATTCACAGGAATTAAGGGCTGAGGAATCCTTGCCCCACACTAGCGTATCCAGAGAAAGAGACCAGTGATGGCTACTAATGACCCACAAGAGGCAGCACAAGCTTTTTACGAGCTGCCTCACTCAAATGCATATGCCAAGGAGTGACTGAGAGTGTGCTCAGATAATGTGTCCAACACACCACTGACCACTTTGACTAAATCTTACAGAGATCAACAACCTTACCAAAAGAAATATAGACCAATTTCTAGTGACACAACTCCTGGGCAAGGGACCAAAGGACTTGACAAATTCATCATCTCTTCTTGAAATTTAAAAGGAGCTTTGAAAAAAAAGGTTATCTAGATAACATGAAAGAACAAAATCTGGTCTTGAGGAACCTGAGCTTAGGATATAAAATAATGGCAACTGGTGGCGAGCACTACCAGAAGAACATGAGTAATACGGATAAATACAATGGCCTGCTATTAGAACAAAAAAAAAAAAAAAAGAAAAAAAGAAAGAAAGAAAGAAAAAGAAAGAAAGAAAGTTGACTGCTCACATATACAGTCAAGAAATACTTAAAAATTGATTTAAGACTAGCCCAGATTAAACTACTCTGAATCTGGTTTGACAGGAAACTCAATGAATCAATGTAACATTTACAAAAAAGCAAATGGAAACTTACATTGTATCAGCAGAATAAAAAAGGTGGGAGTGGGTGCTATTTAGCCTTCAGTATAAAAACTAAGAATGTAGAGGTGGTGGTTATAGTTACAGGAAGTGTCCTCTTATTCGTGTATTTCAGAGCAGCTCTTAAAAAGAAAAATGCATAGCCATATATAATGTAATTCCAAAAAGAAGTTACTGCATTTGGCTTAATTAATGGGAGAAATATTTCTAACCACTTAAGTTATTCAACAACGGACTAATGATGTTAGAGAGCTGGGCATACAGTACAGAATCCTGATGGAGTAATGGAAGAGATTAGCTGAGCTCTAAATCTAAGGTCTCTTCCAGATCCATGATTACGTATGTATGACGTCTATGTTACAGTTGTATACTTGTTAATTTTAATAAATTTAGACATAAATTATATATGCATGCATTCTTCAGTCTGCTCTTCACGAGATCCACCCATCAGTCTCTAAGTTCAGTTCATATATAAAGTTACAGATCTTACTATCTGACAGGAACCTTCCTCGAATGAACTCATTTAATCCTCAAATAATGTTTTGGTTCTATTATTACTTCCATTTCACACGTGAGGAAACTGAGAAATAGAAGGTCACATAGCTAATCGTATTAGTTTCCCTTTGTCATTGTGACAAATTACTAGAAACTTAATGTTTTAAAACATGAATTTATTCTCTTACAATTCTGGAGGTCAGAAGTTCGAAACGGATGAGGAGGGCTGCATTCTGGAGGCTCTGAGAGAGAATCCATTTCCTTGCTGTTTCTAGCTTCTGAGGTGTGTGCACATGCCTTGGCTTGCGGCCCTGCATCCCTACAAGCCTCCATTTCCATGTCACATCTCTTTCTCTGACTGGCCTTCTTTCCTTTCTACAGAGACCCTTGTGATTGCTGGACCTCCCCCAGATAACTTAAAATAATCTCCCCATGTGAAGATCCTTAACTTAATCACATCTGCAAAGTCCTTTTTACCCGAAACGGTAACACTGACAGGTTCTGGGTAACAGCACGTGGACACTTCTGGGAGGCCGTTATTGTGCCTAGTACAACTAGTATATAGCAGATGGAGGATTTTTAACCACGATGAACACTGCTTCTCAAATACTGCTCCTCTATAAATGGAAAGTACCATACTTTCTAAGGCATTCCCTCCAAGTTGCTAGGAATAAAATATTTTTTTCAATAAGGCTTCAACTTAACACCTGGAGTTAAAGACTATAAACCAAGAAATAAAATTCTACCTGGCATGACCTTCTTTTGGAGAATAAGCTGTTTAAAAAATATATATGCTGAATATCTAAAAACAATAGCTACTCTACTCTTTGGTTAAGTTTGCAATGATATGTAAAACAATCTTTATCAATAAAAACGTTTGTACATTTTGGAAGAAAGACTGGTGAAATTCTGAGGAACTGCCTCCTTTCAAATGCAAAAGAATTAACTTTTTTTTGTAAATGCATATATTTTACACCCCATCTTTAGCTATTAGTCCTAGGTTAGGAATAACCTAGGGAAAAACATAAATCCAAACAGAAAAGCAGGACAGACGCCTGTTTCATCTTTCTTTTGATAAGTGCTTTCTTCCTTACTGTGGGGCATCTTCCTCCTTCACTATGACTATGTGATTGTAGTGGAGTTCCCAATCACAGAGCTCTGCTCCACCACAGCCAATCATCATATTCCAGCCATAGGTGACTGATCCAGATACAGATATTTGACAAAAGCAACTCAGAGTTCCTCCCTGAGACACTTCACTATACAACTTGGGAAGAAGCCCTCTTTTTACATTAGAAAAATAATAAAAGTTATAGAGTTGTGGTCCCAGAGCTGCCAATGACCATGGTCCTTAACATGAAGAGTCTAAGAAAACAACAACAAAAAAGCAAAACACAGAGACGCAATGGAGACAGAGCGGCAGGAGACAAAAACAACAGAGAGGGGAAGAGAAAGAACAGAAGTGAGGGGAAAGAAGCAGAGAAGGGGGCGGAAGAGTGCTCAGAGAATGGGGCAGAAGGAGGTAGGTGGGTTAGAGAAACAGTGACATTCAGATACATGATGTAGTTTGAGTCCCTGGATCCAGCAGTCCCTGATGTCAAATATATCTTTGCCTTTATGTAGTTAATACCCTTAAACAACAAACTTTGCCAGTTAAATAATAGTAATTCGATTCATGAGCGTTTACAATGTGCTTTGTTCTCTTCCCTTTAACTCCCCCCACTTCACCTTTAAAGACAACAGGCAAATTCAAACCAATCTTGAGCAGCTGAAGTCTCCAACCCACTTTTTAAAAATATGGCTTTAGATTCCAAGTAATTTAACACTGCTATGATTTAAGTTTATTTGCTTAATATTGTTTTTAAAATGGTGTTTACATTTATTTTTATGTAATTCGCTAGGCCCTTTAAAACGTACGTTATATAAGTACCTCACTCAGAAATAATTTTCTAGAAAAGGATATACAATATGTATATATATATTATAAAATATAAAATATAAAAGGATATATATATAATTTTTTTTCTTTACTGACTCAAAAACAAAGTCTTACTGGCAAAAACATTTCATTTGTATCTGGGATTTTTTATATAATATTTGATATTAGATAAGATTATTAGTTGTTATTGAGGGCTTCAGAGGGGAGGGGGGTGGGGGAATGGGATAGGCTGGTGATGGGTAGTAAGGAGGGCACGTATTGCATGGTGCACTGGGTGTTATACGCAACTAATGAATCATCGAACTTTACATCGGAAACCAGGGATGTACTGTATGGTGGCTAGCATAATATAATAAAAAAACATTTAAAAAAAGATTATTAGTTATTAGATAAGGGTTAATAATGAGGCTCTTCTAGAGCTACACATGCTTATTGCAGACAAAAATTAAAAGGAGGAGCTAAAAAGCTCTAATTGGAGTCAGGATGGTGTGTGACCACTGCCTCTGATCTTTTTTCTTCCTCTCACTTCATGACTGTCAGCATAAAGACGCGGTGGGATGTGCACTTGTTCACAGGGAGGCGTGGCCTGGGCCTGGCTTGGGAAGCACTGGTAACTCACAACATAAAGCATCACCTTTTGTGCCACACCTTTTGAATGAATCGTAAGTCTGCTACTATCTCACCAAGGAAGTTTGACCAAATCATTTAACCTTCCTCTGAATTTCATGCCTCCCATCATAAAACGAGAAAGGTAATGCTTATCCTATGGGCTGCTCTGAGGGTCAGGGTAACAAACACACACAAAACACCCAACAATGCTTGACTCACAGAAAACCTCCAACACAAGGTGATGATGATGATGATGATGGTGGTGGTGGTGGTGGTGGTGGTGGTGGTGAAGATGATGATGGTGATGCTTTTCAAATTTTTAAAGCATTTGATTTACTAATGATTGGTTATTATCTCCACCTGGAAATCACCAGGGAGGTAGGACCTCTTTTTCATTAACATCAGTGAAAGAATTTTGATTAACTAACATTTAAGGACTCTGAGGAAACAGATTTCTCCACACCCCACTAACTTTTTCTATAATAAAATGGCTTCTATATAATGAAAAGAGAGGGAGGCATTTTGTCTTACTGCCCTAAGAATTCTACTGGGTCCCTAGAAAGTTGTAATCACACTATTAGAAGAAAGCTATAGAAACTGATGTACCATATAAATAAAATAGTGGGAAAAATATAGAGTGCTCTAAATGATTCTCAAGAAAAAGTGAAAGCTATTCAGGAAAAGATAATTAGAAAAAACCATGCAAACGAATTACCCTTTTTCCTCTGCACCAAAAGAGATAGAACCTTATTAAGACAGATGGAACCTCACAAGGAGTAAATCTCTATTTCCTCATTAGAGAAAAAACTTCATTCCAAAAGAAAGATGTATGTACTGGTAATAAATTCTTACCCTACAGACACTTGATATTTTTTAAAACCTAGTTGGTGACCTACTGATTTCAAGTATACCCCATGTTTCAATAATGTTAAGTCATAATGAAAAATACAAATTCGTGGGGCACCTGGGTGGCACAGCGGTTAAGTGTCTGCCTTCGGCTCAGGGCGTGATCCCGGCGTTATGGGATCGAGCCCCACATCAGGCTCCTCCGCTATGAGCCTGCTTCTTCCTCTCCCACTCCCCCTGCTTGTGTTCCCTCTCTCGCTGGCTGTCTCTATCTCTGTCAAATAAATAAATAAATCTTAAAAAAAAAAAAGAAAAATACGAATTCGTTACTCTATTTCGTATGTGTTTGGTTTTCTGTTCATTTTTAACTTTAGATTTACTTTACATATAATGATCTCATGAAATGCATATTGATTTTGGCATATTTTTATCTATCTGTAATAGAAATGTACCACTCCCGCAATGCAGCAATCCTTATGAAACTCAGCTGAAGATTAACATGCACTTACATAAGTAGTCAGTATTTTAAAGCATGAGTTTTGAGATAAATAAAAAATAAAAGTAATCTAGGATTAGTACTATGGTAAATATTGGGGAAGTTCAAGTCAGCCCTGCTGATGATTGTTTCCAACAGGACATGGACAAGGCCACATAAACCAATGTTACTCTACAAGGCCATGCCACAGTTATGGAAGTGTCTGACAATCCTTTCCTCTGAATTACTATGCTTTCTTAATAATGACATCACCAGCCTGGCTTCTGGATCAGTTCTGCTAGTCACCGACTAACTCATGCCTCTGTGTGTGTGTGTGTGTGTGTGTGTGTGTGTGTGTGTGTGTGCGCGCGCACACGTGCACACACACGTAGGCGTATGTATCTTCAGTACATCAGCTCAGAGTAATCACTAAATAAAGCACAGAAATCTGTGACTGACAGATTGGAGATATCTATTTCCTTTTCCTTTCTTCTTGATTCTTTATTAGTAGGTATTGATTAATATCTTATGAAATTTTACAAGTGGCACATTTGAAACTCATGTTAAATAAGCTACTACCTATTACTATCTTCAGGAAAAGGTTCCAAGGTTATACAAATTCTAACTTGAAAAACAACAAGCAAACCAGTGCAAACACACAAGCAAACATACTTTTACCCTCATTCTAGACCTTAATTTCCTGTGTTCACGCTTTGCATAATGATTCTAGTCACCTGATGCCTCCTGATGGATACAGAAGAAAGTGCTATCTATTTGGCAGAATAATACTGTTGTTGCTAAGAACAAGCTGGGAAAGAACTGTATTTTTTTCCTTTTGCTCAATTTGTTTACTGCATTTGTTTCATGCCAAGCTTTTAGATGACCAAGAAGTAACTGAAGAGTGAAATTGAATAAGATCATTTGGTTTTAGTCTAGGCCATATTTTTTTGACACTGTCGAGCAAAAGTATGGAAAAACAAAATATTCTAAATGGAAAAATACACAAAAATGTTAGACAGAAAATACTAGGCCTCAAAAGTGGAGAACAACCTGGGTATAAAAAGTGCTGAGTTCTTGGCTTTAAGAATTTCTGTGGAGAATCAATGGTTCCCTTCCTCTGTGCACCGTTAACATTTTCTATATTGTACGAAAAATCATTTGTGGGTCTGAATTCTTTGCCTATTCTTACATCCCCAAGAACATCCATTGTGGGGGTTGAACTCACAACCCTGAGATGGAGAACTGAGCTGAAATCAAGAGTTGGCTGCTTAACTGACTGAGCCACCCAGGTGCCCCTAAGGGGGGGTTTTAAAATAGTACTGTCCTAATGGGTGTAAAATGGTACACCTCAGATTTCTTTTATATTTCTTTTCAAGACTATGTCTAATGCATAAATTTTTTCTAAAGATTTTATTTATTTGACAGAAAAAGAGAGAGAGTGCGCACAAGCAGGGAGAGTGGCAGACAGAGGGAGAAGCAGGCTCCCTGCTGAGCAAGGAGCCTGATGCTAGACTCAATCCTAGGACCCTGGGATCATGACCTGAGCCCAAGGCAGATGCTTAACCAACTGAGCCACTCAGGCACCCCTTAATGAATAGATTTTTAATAAAAACTCACTGCCCACGATATATATAAATGACTCCGAAATATGAGTAAAAATCAAACCTCTCTGGATAATTTCTCATATTAAATGACATTTAATAAAGCAGATTTTGGTTTTTACTTGATCTGTCTTTTCCTTTCACAGACTTAAAATTTATATAAAAATAAATGATAAAATATTCATCTTTTCATACCATTATGGGAGTATAGCATAATCAGCTGCTTTATGACAACAGGGATAAAGAAGTGTAGTATTTATATACTTGTAGTCATGCAGTTACTATGAAAGTCTTCCAAAAGAGGTAAAATAATGAATTTTCTATGTTTGGGTTTAAATTTACATGAATTTTTATGAGATACTAAAGTATGTGCATTTATTTAGTAGTATTTTCTTCGCAGTAAACCAAGGAAAGAATTAACACATTTCTACTAAAGGTACTATTACTCATTTTAAATAGAGAATTAAAGTTATTTCCAGAAAAGACCTGATGAGAAATTAGGGCTTAAAAAAAAAAAAGTAAGAGGGGAAAAAACAGTGTTTAATATTCTAAACTAAATGGAATTGAGTCTTATTTCAGGGACAACATTAAAGGATTTATTTTATACATAAAAAGAACAGTCTGACAAAATTACAGCGAGATAGTTCATGGTTGGTCATGCTTATGAAGGATGACATTATTCTGGCCCATTTGCCACAGCTCAAATTATTTGTCCCCAGCCCAAAGAGAATATAGACACAAACAAAATTTAAATTATGTTTGTGGAAATCGTGGTGTGACAAAAGTGGGTAATTGTTCCAAATAAATTCACATTTCTAAGTTGTGATTAGGTAATAATAGTCACACATTTTAGAGAAAGCTATAATTAACAGCAAGTAGAACCATGCAAATGCTGAAAATGATTCTTCTTTCACATAATCTCTCCTTCTGCACTAGCAAAAAATACTATGCATTCATTTTGAGTAAATGTGGTTTAATTGATAGAGCCAGCCATTTCTATAATGGCGTCTGCAAATAATTACGCGAGAGTGATGGCAAGGACTACCTGAGAGTGAGTTAGTACAAAATTTCAGCAAGCTATTTTCCAATTCTTGACAGCCTCATGTTTTCCATCTTGATAATCTTAAAAGATTTAAGGCAAACACATCTACAACAGGGTATAAAGAATTATCTGTAGCTGTTTGAAAGTGTAAAAATTTTAAATCCCAGGGGGTCACTGATTTGCCTTGGAATAAGAAGACTTGCTGATGTCATCTGCCAAAGAGTGAAACTAAGAAATGCTTTAAGATTCATTCTCTGCTTTGTGTGAAACGAAGATCTATAGTTTTCATGAGAGAGACTGAACTGAGAAACTTTCATATTTTACAGAAAACAACTTGTGGAGATAGGTCTCCTGGGGAAGATACTGGAACTAATAGTAATTCCAGAAGTTGTTTTAGGAAGGCACGTAACATATCATCATAACTGGCCATCAGGTGGTTTTGTGTAAATAACTGTGACAGTATCCTTATATACTTAACAAATAACAAAATGACTGATATGTAAGTGCTAAGAAACATGCGATTTGAAAATATACATACAAAAAGTTAACAAAGCATTCACCTTCTAAACATTGGGAGAATACTTTGCATCTTATGAAATACGTTTTAGTGGCAATGCCTTCCAAGCAAAGATGACCAGGGACACAGCCACAGTTGAACAAGCTGGTCTGTTAATTTGTCACACTGAGGAGGAACACAAGAGATGGGAAACAGTGGGCATTTCAGTAAGAGGGTGTTAGAAAGAATCTATTACAGCATTTGAGCTTTGTTGAAGACTTGGGAGGAGGGCCTAAGGAAGCAGAGGTTTGTCTTGCTAGAAAATGGGAGCAATTGTATGGCTAGCTAAAAAGGCAGCTGGCACTACTATCAGCCATGTGAGGAGGATGTCTGGTTAGGTTGTGGTTCTCAGTGACTTTGCTTTTGTCTGTGGCCTAGATGGGTCACGACAGTTCATGAGTATGAGGTGCTATTTTCTTTCTCAAGAGGAGCATATAATTGATAATGAAAACATTACTTCTATTGATTAGCTGAGCACAAATTTACAAATGAAAGAAAATGAATCTATTTTTGGAGGACTCTTGCTATGCCAAATTTAATTCTCAGTCACTGCCATCCATATAACCTAAGATTCTTGAATATAACAGATCTAGTCAGATAGTGATTGATTTATTTTCCAATATTATAATCTAACAGAAAGTGGACAAGAGCGAACAATTCTCCAATAAGTAACTCAAATAGTATATAGCATTGTATTGAAGGATAAACCTAACATTGACAAGATGAAGATGTAAGAATATCAAAATTACCACTGAGGCCTTTTGATATATTTCCTATATAAGTATTTTTCAGCTCAAGAGTTCAGATATAGTGGAAAGATTTACAGAGGTCCATGCTGCTCTTCTGCAATTATCCTTTGTTGAATAAATAAAAACACATCTCCCATTGCTCCTGAACTTTCCTGATTATGTTGGAATACCAAGCTTTACACAATTTACCTGAAGACATATGCAAAAATGAGTGTCTTAAGGGAAAATGAATAAAAGATTCTAAATATTCAAAAGTACTCAAAGAAGTCCTATTGCTTCTGTACACCCTTCAATTCGCCTCCTCACTGCAATAGACTCGCAACACAAACCAAAATGGACTGTGACACTAAGAACTCACCATCATTTTTGAGGAATAGCTTCAGCAGTAAATTAAGCCCACTTAATTAAACCAGAGATAAATACAAAAGTTACTGAACTGCATGAAACACAGAAAACATAGTAAATATATGTAGTACTATCCTACATGATGAAAAGATACTAGGTCTTTCATTGAATACTTAGGGAAACAAGGGCTTAATTATATGTACATGATTACACAGTAGATAGGAATAATAAATTATGCAATATATCTTAAAGCAATCATATGTACTTTATAATTTCAATTAACAAATAAAATTCATTTGTTTTAGCCCACAGAGAAAGGTTTGGTCAAAATCAAAAGAAAGCCACTTTCACATCCTACCGATAAAAACTTTTCCTAAGCTGTTCTCCTTATGTTGAAACAACTTACAGTTTGTAAATGTGGGCAACTTGAAAGCCTAATTGGTTTTCATACCAATTAAAGACAGATCTGTTTTTAAAAATATGCTAGTGTTGCTGAATTTTAACCTTAAAGAACCTATAAGGAAGCGGTCTCATTTGTTTTAAATGACAACACTGAGAACATTCAGACTTAATTACATTACCCTACTGGACAATGGCAAACTTATTCGCAAAGTGTGATGATAACAGTAGCAATATTTTTCAATTCAGGTTCATAGGAAGAAAGTTAACTTAATAATAAAAATGGGTATGACAATCGTTTGTTTTGAAGGAGAACTGTTAGAGGTCAGGCATTTTATAAATTTAAGTCTTTTTTGCAATCTATGTAGCATCCTAAGGACTTCACTCATTCTGTTCTCTACGAGTAAAATTTTCAGGACATCTTCACCCCATTTCCCTTTCTCTCTGAGTTTGTGGAAAGCTTTCCAATTATTCATTCCTCAAAGTGTTCTTTAGCTCTGTGATCCCGGCGCCAGCCATACCATGTACGCACATGCATTTCTCTTGTAGGGCTCTATGCACATCATCTTCCCTTTTTTTTCCTATTCAAAAAAATTTGCCATTCTCCTTTCTGTAAGAGCAGACTCTTACAGTTTTTAATACACTAAATTTTTTTCTACTTCATATTTTTAAATATTTCTTAGGGGAGACTATCTTTACCTTAATTCTTTGGTCAAATCATGTTCAAAAATATATCAACTTTTGGGGCGCCTGGGTGGCACAGCGGTTAAGCGTCTGCCTTCGGCTCAGGGCGTGATCCCGGCGTTATGGGATCGAGCCCCACATCAGGCTCCTCTGCTGTGAGCCTGCTTCTTCCTCTCCCACTTCCCCCTGCTTGTGTTCCCTCTCTCGCTGGCTGTCTCTATCTCTGTCAAATAAATAAAAAATCTTTAAAAAAATATATATATATATCAACTTTTATCTAACCACTTTCCTCTGAAAAGTATCGCATAAGGACTTAAAGTAAAAAATATCTGGAATAATATTTTCCATTCTCTTTTCTTTAAGAAACAAAATATACAAACTATCATTCAATAGTATTATCTCTTTGTTCTGAAAGAAAAAAGAGTAATCACGTAAAATGGATATAAACACACGTGCGTGAGCACGAGCGCATGCACACACACACACACACAGGTGTGGCCGTATGATCATGGCTATTTTCTTCTCCAAGAGTTTAGATGTTTAGGTTCAAACCCTGCCATAATTCAAAGTATCACCCACAACATTTATACATGAATTTGGCCCAAAATGTTCTTTAAATAATGAACAGAGTTAACACTGACATGAAAGCCAGGATTAAGGTAAATATAGAGAAATATAAAAGGATCCAAGAACTTTCTATGAACCCTAGTCCTTTAAGTTGTCAAATGTCCCTTAATTAAGAATTAAAATATCAAGAAAGGTATGTATAAAAATACATCCTTAAGAAAAAGGAATGAGTAAAATCACAAACTTTTGGTATGATGATACTAAGTATAAAGCATTTAAATATTGCTTCCATTCTTGAGTTTCTTTCCTTGTATTCTTGGCTACCCTTCTCTTCTATAAATAATCATTAATATTTCTACTTGGCATGTTTTTCTTTTTGCTGTATAAAGAGTACAGACAAGCAGTTATTTTATACTCCCTTATTTGGTTTTTAAAAATGAAAGAAGACTTATTTTTCAAACAAGTCCATAAAATTTGTCGCTCTTCTAGAGAAAAGAATACCTCTCTCATGTCTGTCTGTTATTGCCACCGGCATTTTAATGACTTCTTAAAAATAAGAGTCATTTTTATGTCCTGTCATAAGCAATACATCATTCACTTTCAGTGCAAAGGAGGGTCATAGAATAATAGAAAACACAGAAAGATTAGAACATCAATGGAGAAAAGATTCTTTTTTACTCACTTGGGGCCTATTTTGAAACATTGATGCCAAATACATATAACTAAAATTAAGAGCAATGAATTTCTCCCCACAAAGAAAAAACGAGAGGGAGAGAACAAATAAAAACTGATACACAGAGTGTTAATCCCGTTCAGAAAGAAAAGGATTACAACCTAACCTGGAGATGACAAAGTTCTGATAATCCACAAATCAATGGATGGTCTATTTGTAAAGCACTGATTTCCTGTCTAATTAATCTTCTAAAAATTACTTCTTTAAAAAGAAATACCCACATATAAAACAATACTCATAGTCATTTCAGATAATTATACATTTTCCTCTTTCATTCAAAAAGACTTGAGCATATGATTCACTGTATTCCTCTTCATGTCCAGTCAAGCTGTCAGTTCCGATGACTTTTCAATGCCCACGCCAAAAAAAAAAAAAAAAGTCACGCAATTTAAACTGTCAGAGGCTGATAATCAAATGCACAATTTTAAGATACTCAAAATTATTCACGCTGTAAGTGAGCCCGATCCTTTCCCTGAGAAGAGAAAATCCAACTCGCCTACCTATAACAGATGCACAAAACTAAGAAGGCTAATTAGGTTAAAAAGCTTCCCAGGCACTAGAACCTACTAGTGGCCACTAAGGTGATGCATGCTCAAAGAAGGAAGTGAATATATCCTCACCCAAAGAACACTGAGTGCATTGAATTCTTGAAGTAAAAAAAGAGAAAAGGATGCAGATATGATTTAATGAAAACAACCTCAACAAATTTTAATGCCCAAGAGTTTTCTTCAGAAAAAGACAGAAAACAAAGACAGTTAACAACCGTAACAATGCTCATAAAATGGTATTCTGATCTAAAACAAGGCATGCGGACTTGGACCTCTACTCCTAGAACAGATATAAACATTTAATTTTGGGGGAATAATAAACAGAAAAGACTACAAATGCAGTTAGAAGTAAAATGCAAAGAAAAGAAAAAAGATTGAGCTTTTCCTAAACATGAGTAATTTGAAAAAAACAACACTGAGATCTGGGGTTGAAAAGTATAAAATAGTATAGAGTGACTATATAATTTATTAATCAAACTCTGTCACTTTTTTTTTTTTGCCTACAGTGATAACTTGAAAAACCTTTTTATTTGAAATAATTTCAAACATAGAGAAAAACGGCAAAATTAGTACAGAGGATTCCTGTATACTCTTTGCCAAGACTCACCAATTTCTAATTTTTCACCTATGTGCTTTACATCCCCTCTCTCTTTTTTCCCTATAGGGCCCAAAATATGTCACTTTGATATACTGATTATTTTGAGTAAGTTACTTAAAAAACAACCAGTGGAAGGACACTTAGACACTCCTCTGTCCTTCTGAAAGCAGGAAACAAATCTTCCAAAAGAAAAATACCCTCCCTGTACTGAGAAGTAAAAAGATATCCTTATCACCAGAGATAGGGACTTGAAAGCTATAGGAACAAACCTTGTCATTTTTTCCACACTTCAGCCTAAACTCTGCTTAGAATTCCCTACTAATTAGAGTTCCCAAACACCTGTTTCCTTTATCCTGTCAATCCCCACAAATATATTATCTGTCTAAAACGTATAAGAATGCCTTGGTCATTTCTTTAGGTCTCTATTTCATGATTGGGCCGCCATGCACATGTACTAAAACTTTGTTGTTTTTTTTCTCCTGGTAATCTGTCTCACATAAATTTAATTCTTACTCCAGCTGGAAGACCTTGAAGGCAGAGAAGAATCTTTTCTTTCCCATCACCCTCCGTATTTCTGTGTATGTCTGCATAAGTAACAAATAATTTTTCTGAACCACTGCAGAAAGTTGCAATGTATCGTGTCTCTTTCCCTTTTATTACTTCAGCATCTGTTTCCTAAAAACAAGGATATTTTCTTATGTGAGCATTGCAAAGTAATTAAATTCAGGAAATTAAACACTGGTACAACACTTTCATCTAACAGAGAGAAAGTATTCCAATTTTGTTATTGTTTCAATAATATCCTTTATAGCATTCTTCCCCTCCAGTCCAGGATCATGCATTTTGCATTTAGTGGTCACGTCTCTTTAATCTCTTTTAACTTGGAATAATTCTTCAGTCTTTGTCTTTCAAGACAATGACATTTTTGAAAAATACAGGCCAATTATTTGGTAGAATGTGCCTAAAGTTGTATTTGTCTAATGTCTTTTCATGAGATTTACTTATGCATCTCTGGCTAGAATAGAACATAAGAGATGTTACGTCCTTCTTAAGTATTACATCTGCCAGCATACAAAGGTTATTTGACTCTCACTGATGATATTAATTTTGCTTTCCCAAAAAAGGTACTGTCAGATTTCTCCACTGTATAGCTACTGTTTTCCCAAGTAATAATCTACGGGCAGACATGCTGAGAACCAGCAGCATACATACTGCACCTCATCAAATCTGGTCCTTGAGATTTAGCATCTGCTAATGTTTCTTGTCCTAACCAGTCTTCACTGTGATGGCTGCGAACAGTGACTTTCCATCTCCAACAGTCCCACCACATTTATCAACCGGCAATCTAACAGTAAGAAAGAACCTCTCCCCGTTCATTCATTCGCTCACTTATTATCACTGTATGAATATATCTATTCCTATTTTTCTAATGGATTATAATCCATTACTATCCCTATCTATTTTCTTGCTCAAATTGTCCCAGATCTGGTCAGTGGGAGTCCCTTCAAGAAGTCTCCTGTGTCATTTTGACACTCCCCCATTATTTTTTTGAGCACTTCCTTACTTTGTAGTACAATTAAAATGCTCCAGGTTCATCTTATACCTTCCTGTACTAGCCTGAAATCCGTTATTTTTTTTTCAAAGAGCTCTTTTAATAGCATATAAGGGAATAGCATGTAGAAACCCAGATATGGAAGTAGGGGTGCTCCACTGCTGCAGGTGACATATCGCCTGTAGGCTTTTCCGCAGCAGACCTAGAAGATTCCTCTCCCCCAGCCACCACCCATGATTCTGAAACCTACACCTTCAATTCAACTCCACAAGGTTCTCCTTTCTCTTCCCACATTCCACATTTGTAAGTTTCTTATGCTATAGTAAGAGCCTTGGCTCCCAACGCATTTATTCAATCTTAAAATATACATAAAATAGTTTCTGAGTTACTACCCCATATCACTGCAAAACAACCTAAAAGAACCCAAGGTGTGTTTGAAATTACCCTTTTTCCTCCCTTCTAGACTGAGGGTATAAAGTCAAAGTGCTATGTTCAAAAGTTACTTGGATTAATACTTATTTCTCGCAATGTGGTTATTTATTTGAAATGCAAATGGTTCATTTGTTTCTGTTTGAATTCAAATTTTAGGGTTCCCTCCCATTCTTGATTTAATTTATTTTTTGAATATGTAAAACATCGACATGCTTCCAGAAATTAAAATTGTATCAAAAGGTATACTATGGAGAATTTCTTACCTTCTTCTTTGCCAAAGGAGTCCCCACACCCTTAGAGGTAACCAATTTCAATGTTTTCTGGTTTAGCCTTCCTGTATTTCATTTCGCAATACTACTACTTCTAATAATAATCAGTTAAATAAATCTTTTTAAAAATTTTCCCTTGTGTACCAGTAATCTATTTCTGCCTTAAAAATTACTTCAAGACTTGGCAGCTTGACAGAACAGTCATCTCACATAATTTCTGAGGGTCAGGGATCTGGGAGTGGTTTTCTAGATGATTCTGACTTAACATCTCTTAACAAAGTTGCAGGTAAGCTGTAGGCTAGAGAATATGCTACCAAGTACTCTCTTGTGGCTGCTGGCAGGCCTCAGTTTCTCACTAGTTGTTCGCCACAGAATTCAGTACCTCTCTATAGAAGCTTCTCTATAGGGTAGCTCACAGCATGGCTGCTTGCTTCCTCCAGAGCAAGTGATCCAAGAGGACAAGAAAAAAGCCCAGGACCAAAGCCACGGCCTTCTATGACCCATCTCAAAAGTGACATACCATCAGCTCTGCCATTAGGCTATTGGTCACAGAGAATAACTCTGACACAATGTGGGTGGGAGGGTCAACATAAAGGTGTGAAGGAGGACAGGCAGGTGATTGGGGATTAGATACCACTTCTCATTCCTTACAAAAAGGACAGCATACCATCAGTACCCTTTCATATTTTGTTCCAGTAAACAGTATTTCTCAGGGAATTACATCCTCAGTTTATAGAGAAGTTCATTATTTTATAGGTGTGAAATCTTTATTATGTTTATATACCACATTATTCAACCATTTTCCTCTAAGTGGGAATTTAGGAAGGTTCCAATATTTTGCAATTATAAATAATGAATAACCTTCTGCCTATATATTTTTATTACTGAAAATCATAAATTCTTAGAAAATCCAACCTAGATCACCAATGCATTAAACTCCCTTGAGAAGATCACTAATATATTTTTTGAAGGGAGATTAAAAAGTATTAATTTGATTTTTATTTTTTAAAGATTTATTTATTTGAGAAAAAGAGTGAGCACAAGCATAGGAGCAGGGAAGGGGCAGAGGGAGAGGGAGAGAATCTCAAGCAAACTCCCTGCTGAGCATGGTGTCCTACACAGGGCTCGATCCCACAAACCCAAGATCACGACCTGAGCTGAAATCAAAAGTCTGACGCTTACATGACTGAGCCACTCAGGTGCCCCTTAATTTGATTTTTAAAACAGTTTTATCATGAATTTCTTAAGATCCTAATGTAAGTGCTAATGTGTCATGTTCTACAATCACTACCTATATGCAAATATCCCTGTAGAAGAAGAACACAAATACAGACAGCAGTAACATCATTAAGCCAAAAGTAAAAGACATGAAAGAAAAAAGGCCAATGTTTCAGTGAGTACTAACAGCTTCAATACAAGAGGGTGACAATGAGGTAGAAATAAAACGATGTACCAATCTCTAAGTGTCCAAGAAGAGCTCAAAGCGCTCGAAAGCTACTTAAAGAAATGGATTGCCTGGTACTGACGAGAAAGGTCAGAGGCCAAGAAACGCTTTCATAAAACAGTAGGAAGATGAATTGTATATTAGAAGACAGAATCTATTAATGCTTAATTTCTCAAGTATAACAGTATTCAGTCTGCTTCTTAGGAGATACATGCTGAAGTGTTTAGGTGTAAAGCCCCACAATATCTGCAAGTAACTCTAAAATAATTCAGAGAAGAAAAAATACATATATAGGGAGAGAGAGAAAAAAAGATATAAAATAAACCTGGAAAATGTTAACAATTGGTAAATCTATGGGAAAAGTATATAAAATATTCATTTTACTATTCTTTTAATTTCTCTATAAGCTAGAAATATTTTTAAAAATGATGGGGTAATAGAAGTAGGGAAGCTTGACATTAGCAATGACATATGAATCATGCAATAGCTCAACTGTTCATCCAGTGGATAATGCAATTCTGAGGCAGAGTAGCAGCTGCATTTGTATGAAACAGTATAAGTTGTAAAAGTTTCATTGTATTTTAGTATATGAAATCGATCATCTTTCCTCTTTTCGAAGACCTAATTACAAGTTTCAACTATGGATATCATTAAGTTCTCCACGGATATAAATAATAGTAACGCCTAAAACTGCCACTAATGATCTACTCAAAGCTTTTTTCAAAGATTATAAAGTAAAATTTGATTACTTTTGAACATACAACCCTGAGTTCATCTCCCCCCCCTTTTATAAGAAGACTTATAACTGAGTCAACCACTGAAGCATGCACCATTGCCATTTCAGCTTCCATTTTATGATAACTATATCTGCATTCCAGAGGTGGATCCACGTTAAAATTCCCTAAAAACTTTCACCTGTTTCTTGGGGGAAAAAAATCAATTAACCATGTCAGATTCTGTTTTAGCTCTATTTTGGAAAAGTCTTTTATAAACTGAAGAAGATGAAAAGCCAAAAAGAGAAAAAGCGAAAATTAAGGGCTTACAAATATAAAAACTAAAATTTCATAGACTGGAATAAATGGGAAATTTTGAATCAGATTTACCTTTTGATTGTGGTATCTAATTAAGTCTACCAAGAAAAAAAAAAAGACAAGGTTGTTTATTCACGTGATGAGAATTCCAAATTAGGTTTTTAGTAAATTTCCTTCCATGACACCAGATAACAACTTAACTTTATAAAATAATTACCCACGGCTTCTTTTTCATCAGTATATTTTATGACCTCTAAGCAAATACATGAAAATACACCCACAAAAATCATATCACACTGGAGTAGGATTGTTCTCAGTCAGAAAAGGTTCTCAATTTCCTGCCTAATCTGGGATTATGATTTTGTATACAAACTATACAAATTAATCAACTAATTATCTGTAATTGTTCTTCAATAACAAAAGCTATTATTATTGGGTCCTAGTACGGGTCAGATATTGCACTGGTTATAATGGAAAATTTTATATAGCATGAATTTTACACAAAAGGTGCTTTTTATTTTTGTTTTTTTTTCATTGATGTGATAAGGATTCTTTTTAAAACAATCTAACTAAAGAGCAAATTTGTTAATTTAAGAGCAGCTGGAAAAGGCACTTGCAGATTCTGGGATCAACAGATTAACACAGACTTAACAAACAAACACTAGATTGGAAAACTTACCAAAGATCCCTTTCTGCATTTTCTTATTGTCAATGGCAGCTTACCTGACTGATGTCGCATTTCTTGCACACTTTATAGTTCTGGAATGCTATTTTGATACTGCCATGTAATAGTGTTATAATAAAACAGTTCTAGTTTATGAAGCACCAATGAACTGAATGATCATTCATTTAACACATATTTAGAGAATGCTGACACCATACACAATGAACAAAAAAGAGAAAATCTCACTTCTCAAGAAGCCAGTACTGGAATTCAGGGATTGGAAGTTAAGCAATAAATAACCAAAAAAGTAAATAAATGAAATAATTTCAGATAGTGACTGATTGGTGATGTAAAGGATGACCAGCAGCTGGACTGGACACTAGTGTATTTGAGGGGTTAGGAAGAACTTACTTTAGGTAGCGATTTTTGAGTTGAGACCTAAATATGAAGAGAAAGTAGTTATGAGAAGATCTGAGGAAAAGAGCATTCCAATGAAGGAACGAGCACACCAAGGAGAAGACAGAAAAAGGTAGAGAAAGATAAAGACAGAAATCAGCTTAGAGTTCATGGTTAAGAGAAATGCAGACAGTGTAGATGGACTGGAAGGAGCAATAGGGAAACTGCTAAGCAATGCAGTCAGAGAAGTAGGCAGGAAATAGATAAAAAGTTTGAATTTTATTCTAAGTAGAATTACTTTTAAAGAAATGAATGAACTAAACCAATTAAATTTTTAAAAAGTTTGTTGGCTACTATATAGACAGTGGACAAAGAAGGCTGACAGGAGGCTGTCAACAGTGGTCTAGACCACCACTAATCAAAGTAGCTAGTCTGCGAGATCAGGAACTCTTGCATCAGAATGTAAATCAGTGCATCGTGTTTTCATCAAAGAAGCCTTACTATTAAAAAAAAAAAAGTTGGCTAAACTAAAGGTGTACTTACTGATATAGTTGATTTATATTCTCGTGCCACTCCCTTATCTCACTGCAAGCCAGAAACAAACAGTTCACCAGAACCAGCCTAGAGACCACACTTTGCTTAGCCCTGGTCTACATTAGAAGTTTTGATGGCAGTAGGAAAGACTGAGAGAAGTAAATTTGGAATAGATTTTGGAGATGCAACCAACAGAACTGGGTGATGAATTGAATATAATGTATGATGTCAAGAGAAAAATCAAGTCTGTCCTGAGCAACTTGGTAGATTTTGATGCCATTTCTTAAGAGTCTGAAAGGATGGGCTTGATGAGCTTGACAATGGCACTGGATAGGGAGATAAGGAATTCTGTGTTGGCCATGTTAAGTTTGAGATGTTTATTAGACAACGAAGTTGGAAGTGTCAAACAGGTAGTAGGATATATATTTCTAGAGCTCAAAGGAGAGGTCAGCACTAGAGTCATAAATTGGTGGGATACAGGGCTTGAGGGGCCAGATAGATACTATTTAAAGTGAACAGACTAGATGAGATCACCCAGAAAGTCAGAAAGGAAATGAAAATCCTAAAACTAAATCTGGGCCCTTCCAATATTTAGATGTAGAGCAAAGGAGAAAGAATCAGCACGAGAAGGACCCGTCAGTGAAACTTGGGGGTGGGGAGTGGGGAGCAGGAGGGTACGGTACCCTGAAAGCCATTAGAAGACTATTTCAAATAGGTAGTGATACTAAATGATGCTGAATGCTGCTAAGAGGTCATATAAGGAAGTGACCACTGGGTATACAAGGCAGAATGTACTGGTAAACTTGGGAGAAAAAAGAAAATATTTTATTACAATGGTTAGGGGCAAAATTTAGACCAGGTAAGTTTAGTTCAGAATAAGAAGAAAGGAAAGAGTAACCGTGGATAACTTCTTATGCTCCACAGGGAAGCAGAAAAATGGGTTTCTAGAGAGTGATGTGGGCATCAAGAGAAAATTTTTGTTTTTGTTTTTATTGTGTTTTTTAAACATGGGCGCTACCAGAATCCACATATACACAAATGGTTATAAGCCAACAGGAAGGGCATAACTGCAGAAGGTCCTTGAGCAGGTGAGATGGGATGAAATCCAGAGCAAAAGTAGAAGAGGGTTGACCTTAGATAGAAACAGAATGCTTCAGAATGCTTCTCCCACTGAAGTTTTTTTTTTTTTTTTTAAACTAGGCTCCACACCCAGCGTGGAGCCCATCATGGGGCTTGAACTCACAATCCTGAGATCAAGACCCGAGCTGAGACTGAGTCAGTCAATCTGCTGAGCCACCCAGATGCCCCAGGATACTTCTCCCATTGTAACAAAAGGAAGACAGAGTATGTGAATACAGGTGTAGCTAGGTTGATGGAATTGGCCACAGCAATAAGTTCCTGTTTGATGATACCTATTTTTTCAATGAAATACGAGAAAATTAATTAGCTGAGAAAAAGCAGTAGAAAGGGTGCTAAAGATTCGAGGAAAGAAATGGTTGAAACAAGAATTAAAGTGAATTTGAAGTTTATGGTTATGATACTAAGATGGCATCAAACTCCTTCTCTCCATCTCTCTCTCTCTCTCCCTCTCCTTCTCCCCTCCCTCTCTCTCTCTCTTTCTCTCTCTCTATATATAAAGAAAGCCATATATATATATATCTTTTTTCCAGCCACTCTCATTTCTTGAGTAGAGGTATAAAATACACAGAGGGTTGGGCTTAATAAATACTATGATGCCTCCAGTGAGTACATTGCTCTCTAGCCAGTAAACAGTGAACAGTGTGCGCGAGGGAGGGAAGACAACGGAGGGCAATAAAATCTAAGCCGGATAATGCAGATGTTCTTGATTCCAAAATTCTTCTAACTGTGCTGTAGAGCCAAGGCTGCAGTCCTACACCATAGCCATAAACCTGCTGCTTGTGATGCCTTTTCCTCTGTGTAGCATAAAAAGTGTTGAGAACACTGTGCCTTCTGTGGTCATCAACAACCCTCCTGAGGTTCCAAAGCTTCCCTCAACTGCTCCCTCAGCAAATGGGTCTACACATCTAGTTAGCCTCTGCCTACCAGCTAGCACATGTTCCTCACTGACGACTGCTTAAACAGCATGTTGGAAAGTGTGAAATGCAGGTAGGGGTAAGGACAATTCCGTTTGAAAAATGCCAAACATACAAGCAGGTATCTGTTCAAAGAAGGTTTTTGTTTTAAGTCAACTTACATCTTTTGCATCATATCGTGCTCCAGTTTCCCCAGCCTTATGAATGAGTAATGTAAGACAGGGACACTGACACTGTGGAAAGGATGGTATTCTGTAAAAATTCTACCAGTAAATTCTCCAACACTAAGCTGGTTACTTTAATTATGAAGCCTCGGTGATGCTAAAAAATTACCAATTATTCCCTTTATTCCACTACTAAATGACACCTTGTTTTTTTTTTTTAATAATAAAAACCTCATGCCATATGTTTGTCACTTTTTAAAGTTTCAAAATTTAATTCCTCTGAATGAGGCAAACTAGGAAAATACTGGCTACCTTCCCCCCACCCACCACCCCGGCAACAACTCTAGGACTGAGCCAAAGAGTAAATGAAATTAGTGATCACCATAGAAAGAAAATCACAAAAGAGGGGACTATATGCTTTTCTACCAGTTACCAACTGAAAAGGAGCAGGCTCTTGGTAACTTTCGCTATTAGTCACAATTATTTCAATTGTAAAACTAAAATCATAATATTGCTGTTTATTCAGTTAAAAAAGCAAAAGTGCTTATCAAGCAATGGTATTCTGTGCAATACTGTGTGAATAGTACTGAGGATCCAATACTACCTATCATAACCCACAGTTATTTAAATCTATGCTTCTAATCAGCAGGAAGCTTTAGAAAAACAGACATGCCACCAAAATTCCTACTATTTATGTAGTTTCATTATATGCATAAATCCTCAGAGTAGCGACTCACTCCATATAGTAATGACTAATTAAAAATGATTTCAGGACTTCTACTTCTAGGAAAATGGAGATATACTTTCCCCTATTCTTCCTACTAAGGATACCTAAAAAACCTGGATCTTACAAATAAAGTAAACATGCAAAGACTCTCACAGGTAGGCAGAAAAAGGCAGACTGGTCAAGGATCTCGATATCCAAGGAACAACAGGGTGGTGAGTTTCATGTTCTTTTGCTCCATACACACAGACTTAAGAACTGGAGAAGCTAGCAATCTAGAAATGAGAATGGATGCAGACAAAAGAAAGCAGGCTCTCTGACAAAGGAGCAGTAAAGAGACAGCCTAACAAGACAGAAAACCTTTAGACAATAACCAGCCTATTCCAGCCAAATACTACAAAAAACAGAAACAAAAACAAAACTCAAAACAAAACAAACAAAAAGAAAACAAAATAACTGTGGTTCCACCCACACCCAGGAAGCAAAGGCCTACTGATGAGCCTAGATTTACAAGCTCATTGGGAACCAGGACTTTCATACCCTCTAGGTAATAATTAGCCTCTCCTCACCACAGTGTTAGTGGAGATCACAGAATGCCACAGACTTTCACTACAATTCTGAGGAGTGAGGCCACCCTCTCTCACGTCTCACCCTGTGATATCAGTTGAGTTTATGTGAAGAAATTCAGCAAGGATACATTAAAAGTTAACAACACCATCAACTAACAGGATCTAACATTCGTTTAGAGATTACTCCATCCAATAACAGCCAAAACATATTCTTATCATGTGCCCATGAACATACCAAAAAAGACCACATCCTGGGACATAAAACAAAAACTTTAAAATGAAAAGAAGTGAAAACATAAGGAATGTTGCCCAACTGCAATGTAATCAAACTAGAAAGTAATATCAGAAAGGTAACAGAAGAATCTCCAAACATTCAGCATCTAAATACTTCTTCTAAATAATCCCCGGGTTAAAGGTGAAGTCTCATGAGAATGAAAAAAGAATCCACTGAACTGAATGAAAATGAAAATAGAACATAACAAAATTTGTGGTATACAGTTAAAGCAGTACTTAAAGGGAAGTTTATAGCACAAAATGCATACATTAGAAAAGAGAAAAAAAAATCTCAAATCAATTTTCTAAGCTACCACATTAAGAACCTAGAAAGAGAGCAAACTAAGTCCAAATGAAGCAGGAAGAAATAATAAAGAACAGAAATCAATAAAATTGAGAACAGAAAAGAAAATAACAAATCAATGAAATAAAGAACTGGCTCTTTGAAAATATCAATAAAATTGACAAATTCCTAGGCAACACTGATAACAAAGGAAAGACAAATGACCAATTATCAAAAATGAAACAGTAGATACCATTATAGATCCTGCAAACACCAAAAGCCCGATAAAAGAAAATGCAAACAAACTCTACACATAGGAATATGACAATTTAGATGAAATTGAGCAATTCCCTGAAAGACATAAACTACCAAAATTCATACAAGGAGAAATATATAACCTAGTAAGCTCTGTATCTATAAAAGCAACTGAATCAATAACCTTCCAAAATAAGAAAGCACCAGGCCCAAATGGGTTCACTGGTGAATTCTACCAAAAGAAATCTCTCTCAGAAACTAAAAGCACTCAACATTTCCTAAAGAATACTTCCTAACTCACTCTATGAAACCAGCATTACCCCAATACCAGAACAGATAAACATATTACAAATAGGGAAACTACAGAACAATATCTTCTGGGATGGAAATGTTCTCTATCTTGACTACATCAATATCACTATCCTGATTATGATACCATACTACTATTTTTTTTTTTTTTAAAGAGAGAGCAAGCCAGCTAGACTGGGGTGAGGGGCAGAGGGAGAAGCAGATTTACCGCTGAGCACAGAGCCTGATGCAGGACTAGATCTCAGACCCTGAGATCACGACCTGAGCCAAAGGCAGATGCTTAACGGACTGAGCCACCCAGGTGCCCCACCATACTACAGTTTTGTAAGATGTTACCACTAGGGGAAAATACTACAGAAGGTACAGGGGACCTCTGTATTACTTAGAACTGCATGGAAATCTACAATTATGTCAAAATAAAAGTTCAGTAAGAATTTCAAATAATAGGGCTATTAACCTTCACAATACCAGAACATTAATGAATTCTAATGTCACATGTGCTATTTTAAGGAAGTAAATGTTAACAGCAATTACTTTATTATAAGAAATTTTAAAAGAACCATTTAAAATAGCCAGATTTGGTTGTAGTTGAAGCCGTAATCCAAAATCCAATGAAGGTGCTGTATGACTACTACAGTTCACTGGGGAAAATGACAGCTGCTCTCTGGGTATACACTAACAAGTTATTACACTTCACAAATATGTCATTTTTGATGAGCTGAAAGATCATGCTGGTTTTAATGATGTAAGCCTGCTGGCTTTAATTATACAAAAAGGTAGATGGGAAGAGTCTGAAATACTAGAGTGCTGGGTTATCTAAACAGAAATTTTCCATCCCCCTTTGCTCCCTATGTATACATAACTGCCTGTACTCACATAAGGCTTACTTACATTATTTGAGGTGCCCCTTATCTATGAAGAGTTCAAACATTTTGAAATTACATCTTTCCTTACAGATTCAAAATATTGGTTTTCTTAAATGTGTCAAATGAATGTTATTCAAGAGAGCAAAGACTTAAAAATAGCCTTTATAAATTAGATAAATCATTTTTATTACCCAACTAATTCATTTTATAATAATATGACAATGAATCTTGCAGATAATATTAATCAGGTAAATTTTCTTTTTTGAAAAGAATAACCTTCTTTTAAGCTAAGAAAGTAGAGAAACATGTTAACAGACTGGATTGAAGCCCTAAATTTATGGGTTAGTCCAGTTTTTCAAATATTTTTATACCACATCTTTCTAAATGAATAAATATGTAAAAAACCGATTCTACATAAGAGCACTGATTCTGGAGCCAAACGGCTTGAGTTCAAATCCCCAGTAATTTCCCTTAATGACTGTGTGAACTCATAAAAGTAACCCAACCCCTCTGTTATCTGTAAAAATGGGTACAATCATATCTGTCTCCTAGTGTTGTGAGGATTCAATGCCTTTAGAACAGTGCTTGGCTCACAGAAGCACTCAGGAGTTGTCAGTCGTTATTATTATTATTATTATCATCATTATCATTATTTTTATTATTATAACTAGATTCAGTAAGGCTTTGACTTGTTTATTGAAGGTGTAACACTTTAAAATTTAAATCAATATGACCTATGTCAATTAAGGTCTTTTTAAAAAGGTACTAGTTTTATATTCCTCTTCTAAATTTTTTTCATATTTTTAAGGTTTCAAAAAAGGTGTTTCAATCACTTTTAGTAACAAAATCTTACACTTTCCTACTCATATCCAAAATTATAGACAGATCAAAGCATTAATAAAATTTTCTTAAGAATTATGTGGTTAAGGGATTAATATTTTCAACATAATTTTAAAAAGTGTTCACAATGATTTATTTCAGCAATAACACGTTTTAACTTTCTTACTCTTACACCAAAGGGAATTTTTTTTTTAAAACCAGGCATTCATCTTAACATAACAATAATTCTCCCTAATAAAAATGAGGTGGATAAACATACAGCTTTTCTTTAAAAGTAAGGTATTTCCTCTTATGGTTTATTTTCTAGGAAGTATATTATACTATTAGACTTCTTAATAACTGATAAAAGTAATTCCTAAAGTTCAAATTAAGGGTAGGAGAAATCAGTCTTCAATCACGTAGGCTGATAGTGACAAAGTACTACACCTCATATGCACGTGTCACAGTATAGTATTAGCTAGCATGCAAAGCAGCATAGTAACGGAGCAATGCCAAAAAAAAACCCAGTAAAAATTAGGCCCTGGTTTGACATCTAGAAGTCTGAAGTGACAGCTGCAGGCAGTCTGATCTTTCTAGAAGTGGAATGTTCTCAATCAAGGGAGCTATCCAAGAAATCTATTGAGAAAAGGCTCAGTACACATCTCATCTATCATACCAATTTATTCTTTTAAATGCACAGTTTTAAGAGACGTACATGACTATAAGCAATCCAAAACAATTTTTAGGAAGTAGAATATTAAATAAGGTTATTACAATATGGCATGAGATATCAAATAATTAATGGTTAATGAGTATCTGAAGAACCCGGAAAATATGTTGCCCTCAGTCACCAGTAATCAGATCCTTGAAGTATTTGTTTTAATCATTCCATGTATTTGTACAAGTCCTGGGCACAATGAAGTGAGCAAGACACACAACAGTCCAAATCCTTGTAAAGCTTTCATTCTATTGGGGCAAACAAACAGGAACAGAAAAATAATGCAATTTCAGATATCAACAAATCCACAAAGAAAATAAAGAAAGCTAATGGGATTGAGGACAAAAAGACTTCTCTGAGGAGTAAACATTTGAGCTGAGACTGGACTTGAACTACGTGAAGTTCTGGCGCAGCGTTCCAGGATCAGTGAACAGCATGTATTAGCCCAGACATGGACAAGGGCTTCATCTGGTGGAGGAAGGGCAAGGAGCCAGCTGTAGCTGAAGCAAAGATCATGGGAGAATATAATGGAAGACGAGATCAGAGACAGGCAAGGCAGGGGCCAGATATGCTATATGGTAATGTTATGGCTAAAGAGTCTGGACTTTACTTAAGGGTAACTGACAATATAGTAAAGAATTTTCTAATCATAGGGCTGATCTAGGCTTTAGAAAGGCCACTCCAGCTACAGTGAAAAGTGAGTGAAGAGTAAGTGGAGGCAGAGAAACTCGCTATGAGGTGACTGGTGTCATGAAAGAAAGACGATGAAGGCACATACAAAGGCTAAAGCAGTGAAGCTGGTAAGACACGGCTGGACTGGAGATTCGAAAAGACAGTAGATCTGAATTACTGACAGGGTGAATGACAGTGTGGGAAAAAAAAGGAATCGTAAATTTTGGCTTGAGCAAAACCTTGCAGTCAAACCTATCTGGGCAGGGTCCAGTTCACTGAAGTCCTCACTGATCATGCTGAAGATTCTGGTTCATCTGAAAAGGAGTAGGAAGCAGTGGAGTAGGAAAAAAAAAAAGTAGGAAAAAAAAAAAAGAAGTAGGATTCCAGATATATTTTGTTGATTTAACATGCCACACTCAACAGGCACGTGCCAGGCCCCTCCACGTTGCCTTTAGCCTGAGTCACAGCTGAGTCCTTCTGGAAAGACTGGGAGCCAGTCCATCAATCACAGGTTAGGATTTCCTCAGAAGTGCAATGAATCCAGGTTAAAGCTTATTCTTGGGACACCTTGGTGCAAATACATCCTTCTTCCCTATTTCCCTACCCCTAAATCTGCTAGAAAATTGCTGGGACCAATTACCTCAGCAAACCTTGCGACCATCTAAACTCACCCACTTTATATCCCTGTCATCTCTGGTTCTGCCGATGATAAACACTCCTTTGGTCATGTATCCTCTCCCAAACTCTCAGCTTCAATCTGTTGTTACCCCTTCTCCTGACTCAACTTCCCCCTATGCCCTGCAGAATCTTCTTTACAGGATTAACAAACACCCCGACATCCCTACCCTCTTCAATGAACATTTCCTGTATCAACCAACTTTAATTTAAATGAGGCTCTCCCCATATAATACCACATGCAATGCAGCCCTCTAAAAAGGAAGCTCTTTATTCTCCAAATCCTCCAATACTTCAATCAGGAATGAAGAGTTATAGCATATCTATGGATGCTAAGACTGAATATGATAAAGAAGCGCAGTTCCAATGGAATTTGATAAAATGACTCGAAATTCACAAGCAAGCGTAAAGAATGAAACCACCTACCTAAAAGGTAAACCCTAGAGGATTAGCTCAAAAAACTAAAATAGATCCATAGAAGGGTATTATAAAGTCATTATAAATTCATGTTGCAGAAGAATACTTAATGCTTTCTGAGAATATCCATGTACCTAAATATTTTTTAAAAAATTATTATTAAGCAGTATGCAATATAAAAGATTGGTTTGAATAAAGAGAAAGAAGAGTGTGGGGTATGTGTGCTCAGAAAAAAAAATGGTTATAAATAAAATATACCTAAATGTTCTTTCTTTCTAGGTAGTAGAATTAAGAATGATTTTTCCTTTTTTGTACTTTTTCTATTTCCCTTAATTTTCACAATGAATGTATTTCTTACAATTAGGGAGGAAAAGGCCAAAATAAATTTTTAAAAATCCAGATTCATAACACACCCACACTGCTCTTAAATAAAATTTACATAGGCTATTTTAGACTTTTCATATGCTTATTTCCTAAAAACAAAAACAAACAAAAAACCACCTCCAAGTCCTTTAGTTGACTGCCTAGAACTTCAGAGCAAAAAACAAAAAGCCCTCAAGATTTCTTCTAAGCATGTCATTCGCTTAGCACAATAATTCAACTAAGAGTTTGATGACTCTCTCCAATTAATTATTCTCTTTAAAATACCTAAGTGCACTATCCAAAGCAAATGGCTCTTGCAGGGGGTCCTTAACATAAAACTAAAGGTATGTGGTTGTTTTATATAGCTTTATAAAAATCCATGCATTCTTTATGCAGAAGGGGTTATTAGTCATTTACATATTTCAAAATACTCTATAAAAAGAGATTTTCACTTTGTTAATTTCCCTTAAGGAATATACATATACACCTGTATACAGTTTTGGCTAATGCACAAAAGTAATAACATAAAAGATATTACAAAGTTATCTTCAGCAACTAAATTCCTAAAGAGGAAAATTTTAAGAATAGAAAGTTTACTCTCAAGGTAAGTACTAGTACTACAACTGCATCTGGCATAAAAATAAAGAATGACATTTCACCCAAAATTATCTCTAATAACTCTAAATTAAGGCATTCCTTTCAAAAGACTCTTTTTATCAATGCTTTATTGTTTTAATTTAGCTTCAGAAATATTTCCTCCATAATTCCACTCGAAAGAACTGCACAGAAGAGAACCTGCATGGCAGAGAAACGTTTTCGAATGTATTTCCCTTAAGCGTTAATTCACTATATTATATAACATGAATGTGTAAATATCACTAGCTTTTATTTTCCACAAAATTAACTACTATTACTAGAATGTTTTTCTTTTAAATCATATCTGAAAAGTTCTATGTCATTTCCAAAAAAGTAAATACTCACGAAAAGCACGATTAATGAATTCAGTATCATGACTAAGAAGAGTTAAGATCTTCCATCTAAGCTAAGTACAGCGTAAGATGCTTTTCAAATCAAGTTAACAGATATGGTATCTGTCTTCCAGGAATCGAGTCTCCATGAGTTATTACGCCAAAGCTCTTTTGCAAACTAACAGCAACTGATATAATCCCCCCAGAAATCGTTTCAAATTAGGAGATAGCTTCTTGCTGTTAATAATTCATATTTAAACTTTGTCTTTGGAAAAACTGAAGGGGGATCTAAAAACAGTGTTGCACGAAATGAATCTAACAAACGGACAGGGAAAGGTTCTGAGGGATGAAGAGAAGGAAAGGTCAGAGGGAGGACACTCAGATATAGAGACGGTCTTGGTCAGCATTTCTAATGCACCTCTGTTACTACGAACGAACGCTCTTTCTCCTTTGGTCAGAGACCACTCCAAGGCTGCTACTATTGCCCACTGCTCGGTTAAAAAAGGAGAGGGAAAGGCTGCAGAACCTAAGGAGGCCTGAAGCTACATATTTTAATTTCATTATTTAAAAGTGTATAACTATATTTAAATGTCTTCTTCTCTACACTGGCTTAAAATAGCTTTGTTCCTCTAGTGGATGTTATCTTGATTCAGCAACCAAATCACTTAACCAATTCACTTAATTAATTGAGAAAAGTCACTTTACTTTAGCAGAGATTATCTTAATTTTAACATGGTGGGATGTTGTCTTTCTATGTAGAGTAATTAAGCAAAATTCCACATATTTTCAAAGCTTTCTATATATAAACACTTTCCATTCACCTCAGAATCTTTGATAAAAATGCACAGCATGTACTCTAAACTTAAAAGTGAGCATAAGATTTATTTCCTTCAAACACGGGCAAACTTAAAAGGACGGTAAAAGTCATTTACTTTCACACAACCTAAAGCAATACTGTTAGCACTGCAGTGACAAAGAGGCTCCAAATTACAAAGGTCAGTTAAGTAAAAGGCAAAGGCAGCAGAACGCAGATGCTAAGAATAAAAACAAAAATAGATCCAATGCAGCATTTGGAGAATGAAGATCAATGAAAATAGTTGCTCGGTATCATATCACTTATAGCAGTATTTTCTATATTGTTATGAGACAGCCTTTCTATTCTAGCACTTCCTCTTTGCTGGTTCTTGACATTTGCCTTAATAAAAACCAATACGTAAGCCCCAAATTTTCATGATCTGAAATGAAAAGATAACACGGTGCCTCATCTACAAAGTACTTAGCTCCCACGGGCAAAGTGAGAAGACAGGGTAAAAATACAAACAGAAGGGCAAGGGAGGACCAGCATCATATTTTATTTAACTATTGCCCTGAGTAATAAGGCAGCAGGTTGTCTTTCCCAATCTAAACTACTTTCATAAAGTAATACAAATGCCCTTGTTTGCTCAATGGTGAAGGTCTTCAAAAGAAATCAACTGAAAAGATGAGGTACAGGAAAATTATGATCTAAACCATAAAAAAGGACTAAAAGATCAGTGAATAATGTATGTTATCATTTAATGCTGTAATTCTCAGAAATTCTAAGAATAAACGGTCGTACTGCTTATGCTTATGATAGCATAGAAATTAATGAGACGTTAATAAGGCAAATCAATAATAAAGTAGAGATAATGGCATACATATTTGTTGAGCTTCACCAGCAGGAAAACAAAATGCAGCGCATAACGATTTTATAAAATCAAGCTAGTAGTTCCATAGAGAAAATAATCTGGTAGCTGTCTGTTTGCTTACCTGTGAGGACAGCTTTTGCTGAAGAGTCGGCCAGGTCCAGGGCTGATTTCCCATCCGTGTTCCGAATGTTTGGATCAGCTCCGTGCTGCAGCAGCACTGTGCAGGGAAAGCAGAAACAATATCTTACCTCAGGGATACAAAGATTATTTCCTGGTAAGTGTCGCCTCGGCATGGTGTAGGCATAGACATACATTGCACAATTTTTTCTCTTTCAAGAAAGAAAAAAAAAAAAGAAGCAAGCAAGCAACAGAAAGGTGGAAAAAAAGCACTGCAGCAAAGGATCCTCTCTAAAGTAAAGCAAAGTTGGCAACTTGTGGTACAGTATTATCACATGACTTAACATCATAAATATGAAACTAGAAAAATCTTGCAATAGACAGTTTGGGTTTGCCTCCTTCGGGCAGCAGGATGGGAAGCTGTGTGCTCACGGCCTCACACCGTGAAATCCGCTAGCCGTGAACCTCCCTATCTTTACTACCGCTGTGGCTGCTTGTTGCTGCTGCTTTACTGCTGAATTTCCTCACGCTTCCTCTCCTAAGAGTTGTAATACTGTGCAAGCCTTTTAGCAGCTCACTGCTTACATATGAAACTCACCATAACATACTGGCTTGCTTCCAAGAAGTTCAGCAGGCATGGTAATGCATGCAACTCTGGTCCCCTGCAGGCAAGCTGCAAAAAAGAACTGCCTTCCACAATAATTCTTCCCATGAAAAATGTTTAGGACCAGAAAATCACTACATATACACGCTAAGGAATGAATGTTGCACACGCTATAGTAGGTAGAAAGTGGCTACAGAGAATTTTTAGACATGGAGGCTCCCAAGACAGAAGCACTGTTTAACTAAAATCCAGATGTAGTAATTTATTAATCCAAAACATTTCTCAACCACATCTGGTATGTGAGTGCATGGAGGTGTGTGTGTGTGGGGGGGTGCTGCTGTAACAATGCCCAACCAATGGTTAAGCTAATAAATAACATTAAAAACTCATCCAAACATGCAAGGTTCAATTCCAAGTTATTCTAATAATTTAAATAGTTACAATTTTGTGTACTCCTGAGGAGAACAATAGCTGTTACCATTTACCACTATCCTACAACATAAATTTAAAACAAAGCAGAAACATTAAATTCAAATAAGTGGTTAAAAAGACATGTTATATAATGTCTAAAAACACCTGAGCCACTACTGTTGATGAGTCCCAAATTTTCATTCATTGACAGTTACAAGCTAAAGCACCTACATTCCTTTGGAATATTTGGAAGGCAATCCTCATATATTACTAAGTAATAAGTCCTGCTGTTTCTAAAGCTCTTCCCCTTTGTCTAATCCATAAGCCATCTAGTCAATAGCTTTATTATAATGTACAAAGGAACAGCCTTATCTAGAATTAAGACGCAGCTGCTAGAACAATGTACATCAGCACCTCTTGCATGAAATCTTGGCTACTTTCAGATCTGGGATAGTAAAAACTAGCCGTGGCTGAGAGATTTTGCCAAGCCTTTCTGTATTATTTCACCCTTGAATGTAAGCAATCATAATTATTTTCCAGATGTTTGCAAACTGACTCAAGAGGAAGTAGAATAAAATAGCAAGTATCACAATATTGAACTGTAGTTACTCGTTCATCATCATGAATAAGCTTTCATGGCAACAGTTTTTTGTTTTGTTTTGTTTTGTTTCATTTCAAGAAGAAATCCCAACCTGAAGGTTTGGTTTATAAAAGGGTCTTTATCATGAAGCCAACTCATGTATCAAATGTAAAGCTGATAGCTATCGGTTTATCTTTACTTAGTTGCTGACTGATCACATGCAAAGGGCAGGAAAACAAAGAAGTAACAGCTACCATGAAATGCAGAGATTTTTACTGCACGCAAGGAGAACTTCAGAACCTGCTTTAAACAAGTAAAGCAGTATGTTAATTTAACAAGACCTGACAATGATATGATGGGAGCTTTTATTTTGCAGCTGTTGGGGTAGAGGCAAAAACCTGAAAGCCTTACTGTTCCTCCAAAAGTCATCTAAAACCTCAATCTTTTTTGTTGTAGCTAGGATTTTACCTATTATCTCTGTTACTTTGCAAGAGAAATCTGCCATTACAGTTCAGCTGCAGTTTTGCTTTATTTTGGGTGACGTTTAAAGGGTAATCTTTTTACTAGAAATAGCTGTTTTCTAAAGATTTTGAGTCCCATGTATTTCTTCCATCAGACCTGAATGCACAGAAACTTCAGTGCTGAGTAATGCAGCAACAGAGAAAAAGTTGAATTTTCTAAACCAGATGCTGGTAACAAAATCCACGTTAGAAAATATTCAACCATTTTTAATTAATTGGATAGCAGCTAATTAAAACAAAACTCAGGAGAGTTAAGAGTTTGGAGGGCAATAAAGGGATCTATAACTAAAAGAAAGCTAACCTTCTCGGACTTGTATAAAAGGGCAGTGCTGGGAAGATTACATTAGAACAGAGTGGCATGCAAAAGAGCACCGAGCCTGATATTACACAGCAGATAATGATAATATTTAAAGCGCATTGGTAAATGTAGACCTTGTTTACATTCTCAACTCTACCACTAACTACTAATTCAAAGCTCTGTCCTAGAGCCAACTCTTTAGATCTTTACAGATGGTAAATATGTAAGACTCTAGAACATACGGTCTCTGTCCGAACTACTCATCCGGGCCTCAACCTCATCCTTACAGAGGAAAAGTAGCCACAGACAATATTTAAAAGAATGTGTGTGGCTGTGTTCCAATAAAATTTTATTTATGGACAGTGAAGTATGAATTTTATATAATTTTCATGTGTAACAAAATACTAGTATTGTGATTTTTAAAAAATTATTTACAAATGTAAAAATAATTCTTAGCTTACAAATCATACAAAAAGCAAGGGGTGAACTGTATTTGGCCCATAGGTCATAGTTTGCCAACTCCAACCTTGGGCAGTGATATACTATGGACTATTCTAGTTCCAGAACTCTTTGCAATCCACCTACATTGAAATAAGCACAGAAATTAAGAGGAAATGTTTAGAATTGTGTATGTTATTTTAAAATTACTTTTTCTAGCATTTCATTTTTATTATACTTTACAAAATTATTGGCCTGTCATGTACTGGAGAGGAAGAAAACTGTTCCTCTACCACATACAGTTTAGGAAGCAATGAATCAGGTCACATGTAAAATTCTCTGGGCCAGACTTCCACATCTACAAAGTGAAGGAGCTGAACTAGGCAGATGATTTCTAGATATCTAAGGTAGTTGACAGCCAAAGGCTTAAAGCATAATGATCTGAAATCTTAATTAAAGAAAAAAAAAAGTTACTTCAAGTAGAACATTTTCCTTCCCCACCCTGTAATAAAAATTTAAAGAATTATTTTTATGTACCCTAACACTTTAACAGTAAAACTTGAAGTTGAGCCCATAATCAATGGAAGTTGTGGGGGACATACTAAAATGTCCCAAGCTTCTCCCAAGCAATTCCTCCAATCGAATTGCTGTTTCACACTATTCTCCGTGGGAATCTGTTTCCCTATTTCCTAACATCAGAAGAACAGCACATACATCAGGCAAAGGTAACAACAATGGCTTTCAAGAAAGTCAGCCTACACTTGAACTGGTGACATGTACAACTCTCAATTCTGGCTGCTTCAAATTTTGCTTTCAAAGTTCTGAGCTACCAAATAGTAATAAAATGTGACTTCTGATATATAACGCAATTAGAAATCCATCTTGTAACATCAATATACACTGACAAGACAGTAATATGAAACAGATTCTCCTTTAAAAGTAGCACAAATGTCTGAAGCAAAGTTCCCAAAATATACAAACAATATACAGAGTGAAGTTTGAAAGAAAAACAAGGAAACTAAAATCTGAGTAACATTCAGTACATAAATTCAAGACTACTGTGGTCATTCAAATTCTCCTTATACTATCTTTACCCAATTAGGACATCATCAAATCTGGAATCCCAAATGACTTAACTGTATCCAATTGTTCAACTGATTTATCTCAAATCCATTTATCTCCTTTTGAGTTTAGGAGGAAGGAGAAAATATAGCAGCTGGCATAACAACAGATAGTTAAAACTAAGGTAGGATTACAATATTCAAAATGTCATTCTCAAAAGAGCTTATGGCAAGAAGGACATGTGATTTTCCTTTCTAGTGCAAGCATTCAGCTACAATGAGCCAGATTCATGTCTTTACCCTGTGACCAGCAAACACAGTAGAGACTAAAATTGTTTCATTCCTCAAAAATATTAAATTTAAGTGCTCATATCATTTTAATTCTTCCAAATAAAAAATATTTCTACATGTATGCAAAGC
This sequence comes from Ailuropoda melanoleuca, assembly GCF_002007445.2. NCBI lineage: Eukaryota > Metazoa > Chordata > Mammalia > Carnivora > Ursidae > Ailuropoda > Ailuropoda melanoleuca. Next base: position 24,204,538 of record NC_048235.1, on the reverse strand, counting down.
CTATCAAATTCCTAGAAAAATTAAAAGTGCTCCTATGATAAATTATATTTATTTTTTGATAAATTATATTTAATTATAGGTATCATTAATTTATTTAAAAAGATAAAAGAAATAGGAAAAATATGAATTTTTCAAGCTAAAAACGTAGCAAGACTTTTTGGTAAATTATAAAAAAGCATTTAGTATAATTTTCACTTATAAAAGGTAGAAACCTTCTATTAAAATATCGTAAATGCTTTGTTATATGAATTTTAGAGTTACATTAATGGTCTAAAATGGTGTTCCTCACAAAGCACACTCAATTTTTTTTTTTTTAAGATTTTATTTATTTATTTGACAGAGAGAGAGAGGCAGCGAGAGAGGGAACACAAGCAGGGCGAGTGAGAGAAGGAGAAGCAGGCTTCCCACTGAGCAGGGAGCCCGATGCGGGGCTCGATCCCAGAACGCTGGGATCATGACCAGAGCCAAAGGCAGATGCTTAATGACTGAGCCACCCAGGTGCCCCTGAACACGCAATTTTTAAAGAAGTTATGTTTATGTTAAAATGTGTTTCGTAGTCCTCTTACTCTTTAGGAGTACAGAGATATTCATTTGACTGAGCTTCCAAAATTGAATCACACAAAAGACTAAATGCATTAGATTTTTTAGCAAATAAAACCTAATTTTAGAGCAAAATATCAAGGGACGAAATTTTAACTAGTTATAATCTTCAATGTATAGGACCCTCACCAACACACATGCTTGTAAAAGACATTTTTTCTAAGTGATATACATGACATATTCTGTGGTTGATACATATTCAGACTGCCTCTCCCATAGAAATATGTACAATATTATAATTGTATAATACTAGTATTATACCACTATAATGCTGTACATATTTATACACTGTACATATTATTTGAAAGCCATGTATCTTTTCCTTCAGCATACACTTTACTTACTATGGAATAAAAGTAAACTACTGTATTTTATTTTAAAAAATCATCAAGAGTTGATTTATCACTAAGAGTAAACATGAAAATTCAAGGAACATGAATATATATATATACACGGCATGATCCTATATAGTAGTATGGCTTACTGGATTAGAACTTACATGACACAATTTCCTGTTTTCAGTATTGGCTGAACAATCCTTAGGCTGTAAATAATGAACAGAACTAGATTCAAAACAAAAATTTAACTTCTTAAAATCATCTAAGAGCTAATGAGATAAAGAATTATTAGTCCAAAACTAAGGAGCAAATGGGAATCCAGAGGATAAATGTGTATGGAAACTGCCTTTGTTCTGAAAGCAATTACTAGTACAGGAAAATATAAGCTGTCCTTTCAATGTCTCATAGGGCAAAGGGAAGAGCAATCATTGCTGGGCCCCCCAAGTAAAGATCCTAACAAAGTCTGCCCCCACACAAAAAGGGCTATATTCTCAGGATGAGGATAAAGTGATGTGAACTCACCCTAATTACAGAACTATACATCTGGTTGGAAAAACGAGGTGACCGAACTATCTGAAGCCTTGAATTTGATTCTAAGGTGGTCCCCGACTGGCAGTAACATCAGAGTATCTGGCAAACATATACATCCTTCTCAGGGGAAGGTACCTTCAAACGGCAAAAAGTTAGTCCTATAAATAAATTTATAGTAAAATGCCCAGCACAGAGCCAACATAAACAGGCACAGAGGTAATCTAAAATGCAGAAACAACAACATCAATACACAACACAAAAAACAGACCCATAAAAACTTCAGATACCAGAAAAGAATTACCAGATGCAATATAAAAAGAACTATGTTTATCGTGTTTAATGAAATAAAAGACAAGCTGAAATACCTAAGTTAGATGAAACTATAAGAACTGATAAGGCAAATTTGTAAAACAACCAAAAAGAACCTCTAGAAATAAAAATACAATTAAATGAAATTAAAAATGAAGGCTTCAATTTCCAGCCAAGATGGAGCAACAGTAGCAGACTAGCCCACTCTTCCTAATGTAAATAATTACGAAACTGGACAAAATATATGAAGCAACTAATTGAAGGCAATGGTCAACAGTTGTGCTAAACTGTGATCTTTGAAAGAAAAGGAAACTCAAAAGGTGGGGACCATAATCACTCAACTCTCCCTGAGACAATTTGGCAACCAGCTGCATACAACTAGAATCAGAGCAGAACATGGTGGTCATGCTGAGCTAAGACAAGAGATCTGAATTCAGAGTCGATAAACTGGTTGGAATCTGCAGGATGGGAAACTGGGGAGGAGGGACTATACAGAGAGCAGAGCTCAGACGTCTTTGTAGAGGTCCCCTGTTGATAACAAGGCTGTGGGCTGGCCTGTATAGTTTGTGTAAGACAAGACCACCTGAGGCTTAACAGGTAGCAGCTGCTATTGGGTTGAGTACATAACAGAGTCAGTTGAGGTCAGAAAGTACTAGGGGGTAAAGTAGTGCTGAGAGAAAGGGGAAGTCTAGCCTTAAGAAAGTACAGAGATCCTAAAAACACCTCCTCAACACAGTTGGTGCAGAGCTGAGAAAACAAAGGGCCATCTTAGTTATGAATAAGCATCACACCCTAGAGCAGAGAGCTGGGGTCTACAATGTCACCAATTTCCTTGTTTCACTATTATTAATAACATTTGCACTGACAGTGCAAAAGTAACAAAACTGCTGGTACCTTAGTATGAAGCAAGGCAGTGGCACCAAACTATACTAGTGACCACTGCGTTCTTCACTACCATGCAATTGACTTAAAAGAAAAAAAAAAAGGCAGTTTCATTTTAGAATGTCCTTAATGACAGTAAAAATTATTAATTTTTAAAATCTTGACCCTTAGATACACATCTTTTTAATGTTCTCTGTTTAGAACTGGAATGTCATAAAGGACCTCTGCCTATCAAAGGAACAAGAGTTGTCTCAGTGAAAGGACTTGTGTGATTACTGAGGTTGCAAGCTGAACTAGCCACTTTTAGTCATGATGCATCATTTTTTTTTTTAACGATTTCATTTATTTATTTGACAGAGATAGAGACAGCCAGCGAGAGAGGGAACACAAGNTTGTCTCAGTGAAAGGACTTGTGTGATTACTGAGGTTGCAAGCTGAACTAGCCACTTTTAGTCATGATGCATCATTTTTTTTTTTAACGATTTCATTTATTTATTTGACAGAGATAGAGACAGCCAGCGAGAGAGGGAACACAAGCAGGGGGAGTGGGGAGAGGAAGAAGCAGGCTCAAAGCGGAGGAGCCTGATGTGGGGCTCGATCCCATAAAGCTGGGATCACGCCCTGAGCCGAAGGCAGATGCCCAACCGCCGTGCCACCCAGGCGCCCCTCATGATGCATCATTTTTAATTAAAAGAAATATGAATAGAAATACTATGGTCATTTAGACTTGGGTATCTGGCAGGCATTTTTTAAATGTCAACGATAAAATTCAAGCGTTCAAGCAAAAATTAGAATTTTGTAAAATTTTTTCTACTTGTATGAACTTGAACTTACTGTAAACACTTACACTTTTCTGCTGACATTGATATAACAAATGTAATTTTTTGATATACTATTTAAAATGTGTCAACATTTTGGAGTTTCTGTCTCACTCAGTGAATCAGTATTTTCAAAGTGACCAATGGAAACTGTTACAAAATCAAGTTTGGGTACAAATTCTTTCAAAGTGAAACACAGACTAATGTACTGTGATGTTACAGAATACAAAAAGTTTTCTGTTACGGCTTGTTTCCTTACTGCAATTTCCCATTTAGAAACTACCACTTGCAATATTTGGATTGGGATATCAAAGAAGAATATTCACAATTATTTGAAAATGTTATTAAATACATTTCCCTCTTCCAACTAAAATCTGAATCTACTTCATCAGAACGTAACTGTACACAGAGGAAGACAGGAGGATCCAGCTGATTCTGATTAAGCCAGATAATAAAGAGAATTTGCATTAATGCCAGTATTTTTACTAACTTTCTGTAGTTTTGATTTCTAATGTTATATATGACCCTTATAAACAAAATCTCTTCAGAATGCAAAAAGACCAAAATATTTGAAAACTGCCCTAGAAAAAGCCCTAATGAATTCTAAAACTAAACCTCAACAAGATCTGCAGAGATAGCAGGAACATTGAGTCCCACTATGATAAAGATTTTAGGAAACACCTTGGGCTTCCCACAGAAATGCACTAATAAAGCATAAACTCAAGTATGCAGAAGTTCAGGGTGACTTGCCAGCAACCAAACTCTCTGCTAAAACAAGAATAAAAATTTTTCAGAGCAAGATAATGAAAATAACATTGCAGCCTCTATAATATCTACTACTGGATAAAAAAAAATTATTAGACATATAAAGAAAAAGGCAAATGTGATCCACAATCAAGAATTTAAAAAAACAGTCAAAAGAAATCATATCCAAGACAGCTTAGATGTTGAACTTGGCAGACAAAGACTCTAAAGCAATGTTATAAATGAGTTCAAAGAATTAAAGGAAAATATGATATGAAAAAGTAAACAGAGAGAGATACTCTTAAGAACCAAGTTGGAAATTCTAGACTTGAAAAATTAAAGGAATCATGTTACCCAATCAAGATTTATTATAAAGCTACAGTAATTATGACAGTGAATTATTGGGATAAAAGCATATTTAGATCAACAGAAAAGAAAACAGACCAACACATGTATGGTCAATTGATTTTTCTATAGAGAAGGCAAGGTAATACAATGATGGAAAAATAATCTTTTGAACAAATTATCCTGGAACAACTGCTATCTACATAGACAAGAAAAAGAAAAACACAAAGTTTAACTCTTACCTCACAGGATACAAATTAACTCCAAATGAGACATATACTTAAATACAAAAGTTAAAATAATAAAACCTATAGGACAAAACACGGAAGAAAATGTTCATGACCCTGAGACAGAAAGATTTTTTAAGATAAAAAGGGCCTAAACCATAAAAAAATATTAATCAATTGTACTGCATCAAAATTAAGATTTTCTGCTTTTCAAACGACACAATTATGAACGTGAAAAGGAAAGCCACAGACTAGAATAAAATATTTGCAACAAATACATGTGATAAAGAACTCAGATCCAAATTATATAATGCTGAGACTGTAGAAATGACTCTGAAGTAAAATAATCAAGAAATAGCTTTCTATTGTGAAAAAGTCCAAGTTTTTACTCATACCTTTTTTAGTCTTTGTCTTTCATACAGAAGTCACCAAAAAATCAGAATTCTGTCAACATATGGGACTAGCATACTTGTGATACATTACTTAATTTCACCTGCCTTTTTGTGTCTAATTAGATGCCTACTTATTACTTTTTTCCATGTACCTCACTGGAAAAAAATAAGACTTCATTTCTTTTTTAAAAAAAGTTCAAAAAGCCAAATTCTCTGTAAGTCTGTTTCACTTACTAATGGCAAAACATCCTAATTAACAAGTTGAAGAACACAGCTGTGGTTAAGAGATGGTCCTCTCAGAACTAGAAGGCAGGGGTTAGAATCCCGGTTCTGGCCCCTCCCAGTTCTGGGGCCCTAGGACACTATTTCACCTCTCTGCTCTTCCGTTTTCTCATCTGTTTAAAAAGAGAGAGAGAGAGAGAGAAACAGTACCCAGCACATGGGGGAATTAGGAGGACAAAAAGATAACAGAAAGAATAAATATTTGAGGAGTCCTTAGAACAGCGCCCAGCATATAGTAGGCATGTGCATAAGGCAAACGAGATTAGGAGGTACAAACTCGCAGTGATAAAATAAATAAGTCACGAGGGTGTAAAGTACAGTGCGGGGTAGATTCTCGATAATATCATAATAACTTTGGTGACAGATTACCATCTGTCTAACTAGACATACCATGGGGATCACTATAATGTATACCTGAGACATGAGAAAATATTTACTCACTCAGAAAANCCATGATACATCTGTGAAATCAGCATTATCTGCTTACACAAGCCACAATTTAAGATAAAGCAGGCCCTGGAATAAATATAAGAAAGATTATAATAAAGGATATCTCCTTCTACCTGGAAACCCCAGAGAGTCAAGTCTAAAAGAAAGTACTGTCCAGGAGTCAGACAAACCTGGGTTTTAGAATACTGCTCTGTCCTTCGCAATTGTCTGACCTTATGCAAGTTACTTCACCTCTGTCAATCTCAATTTCCTCTTTCATACAACACTACCTTCCTCAGAGAACTGCTTGTATGATTAAGTGAGACAATACATATAAACCTAGCTTGGCTCTTGGCGTATAATAGGGACTCAATAAACACCCTGTCCCCTCAATCAGGATCTTTTCATTTGCCTTTCAAAAACAGAATCATGTACACAGGAAGTACTAAAAATGTATCTGCTGGACTGAAATAAAGGCAAGATGGTAACAGCCCCAGGAACAATGAATTCATTTGTGCCAAGTCAATTATTGTTTTATGTTTCCTTTTATTTATAGGGAGATTACTTATTCAAAAACTTGACTAGACTCAGCTAAATGAAACACCAGTAAGGAATAAAGCAGATAACTTCAGTCTAATTATGCAAGTTTATTACAGAATCACAGAATTTTTACAGTTCTAAGGGACAACGACCACATGCAAAAGGTGCTCCCCAATTCATCTCTGGGAGAGAAGGGCAGACCTTACCTACCTTTTTGAAACCTTCCCTAGATTGTCACCCTCATCTCCCCTCTCTCAAAGCCTCAAGGACTTAGTATTCCAGGCAAACTCCCCATTAGTATGAAACATTAAGGCCAATTAAAACTGGTTTTAGTACCACTAGATACAAGGTTTAAAGCAACACATTTAAAAACATTTTTCACAAGGAATATAAGCTTGAACCCATACCATAACATTCGGACTCTGCTTTGGGTGATGGGCATTAAAGAGCGCACATGATCTAATGAGCCCTGGGTGTTATACGCAACTAACGAATCATTGAACACTACATCAAAAACTAATGATGTACTTACTATATGCTGGCTAACTGAACTTAATATAAATAAATAAACAAATAAATAAATAAATATTGTTTTTAAAGAAATTATATCACTACTATTATTTTCCTGTACCTCTGAGAACTGATTCAATAGACTGAACTTCAGTGTACTGTTGTACTTTCAATCTGACAGAGACAAAGAATGTAACTCTTTAAGTTTTCATTCTTTGGGAAATACACCAAATAATTTTTTTAAGATGACTTTTGTTTTTCTATTGGATTTCATAAATTATCCTATTAGCAATATTCTTTCTTCTTCTCTGTTTTTTGCTCTAGTGTTTATTCCCATGGCTTATTGTATAACTGAAGTGTGTACCTCTAATCCCCTTCACCTGTCTTGCCCACACACCTCTCAACCAATATTACAATATTTTTAATAATAGTATTTAATCACACTTTTACACCCCACCTCAGCTCCTTTCCCCATGGTTGAAGAAAAACAACTGATTTCGTGTCTTATAAAACCATAATTCAAGTTTAAGAAATTATACAGGCTATGAAACAAAGGACATAAACTAATTCACACTGATGATAACAAAGAACAGCATATGGTAACTGGTAACTGGCACTCAGTCCATCATTAAGCTTTTACTGAGTGTCAGAACACAAAACCCACCTATGAGAACACCTTACCGTTGCCATCTGAGGGAAGAGAGAATGGACGGGAACCTGCTTTATTATTTCGCTTAACTTCCATTAACAACCCAATGCAATATGCAGGATACTCACTTTATAAACGAGAGACTGAGGCTCATAGCAACTAAATTACTTGTGCAAGACGACAGTTTTTAAGCAGTAAAGCAGAATTCATACCTAATACTAAAGCCAGGCATTTAATTTCTACCTTATCATCGTACACAAGTACAAGGAAAGATCACCCCAGAACTGTAATTCAAGCTTTCTTCTTCTTAGGTGACTTCTGAAAGGCACATCTATACATTTGTCCTAAATACCTTACCTACTACTTCCATGACCAACGACCTCTTTCTCATCCCATCAAACAATTCCCCTGTGGGAATGCATGAAACCAAGACTCAGAAATAACACCCACGACAGCTTGGGTTCCATTTTAGGAGACCCACTAGAATACTTTCTTCTCTTGTTCCCTCAATCCTCATGCTCAAGCATATCCTTTCTAAAGATCAACACTCAAAACTATGTCCCAAAATAGACACAATAAAAGGCAAAATAAAATACATGCCCTCTATCTCCAACCATGATTACTTGTACCACACACAGCTAATTTAGAAATTTTCAGGCTTGACACAAAATAAACATATATTTGGATACCCTGTGGGATTTCTTTTTTCTTAAGATTTTATTTATCCATTTAGAGAGAGAGAGCTCGCGTGTACAAGTGGGGGAGGGGGCAGAGAGAGAAGGAAAGAAGAATCTTAAGCTGACTTCACATTGAGTGCTGAGCCCAACATGGAGCTGGGTCTCACCACCCTGAGCTCATGACCTGAGCTGAAATCAAGAGTCTGACACTTAACGGACTGAGCCACCCAGGCGGTCCATCCCTATGGAATTTCTTAATGGCCTATTTGTAACTGTCGTATGAAAGGGCAAAATATGAAACAACTCACAGTAAGTTTTACCTACTTAATCCTGGATTCTGTTTATGGATGAAAAGTCTAACACCCCTCCATTTTAAAAAGAAAATTAGGGGCACCTGGGTGGCACAGTGGTTAAGTGTCTGCCTTCGGCTCAGGGCGTGATCCCGGCGTTATTGGAATCGAGCCCCACATCAGGCTCCTTGCTATGAGCCTGCTTCTTCCTCTCCCACTCTCCCTGCTTGTGTTCCCTCTCTCACTGGCTGTCTCTATCTCTGTCAAATAAATAAAATCTTTAAATAAATAAATAAATAAAAAGAAAATTAACAGATTCCAATAATTTAAGAACTAAAACAAGAGTACCTAACATTTTAAAGCCTGAAGCTGCAATTATTACACTTAATTTTCTCTGTAGTTTGGTCAGCCAAGAATGAGGAGTGGAAAGGACTCTGTAAGTCTTTCTTTCCCATCTGGACCTGCTTCTGCAATCTCAGTTACCACAGAACTATACAAAGCAAGGCCACAGTTAATATGCACATGTTTCAGATAATACGATAACCATGTAAAGGGAGAACTGGTTACATGAACCATTTGCCTCAAATACCATTTTCATACAACCACAAACTTAAGCCATGCAACATCTCATTGAAATCCAGACTGTTTTGGATCACCATGGTTAATCTAAAAGCAAATGCAAATGTATAATTAATTCCTTTAACAGGCAGACTTGAGTCATATGCAAATCCTTGCATCACTTCAAAAAAAGCATGAGGGCTTTTTTGCTGTTCTTGGTTTTTGACCTTTTTCCCCCTAATTTAAACATCTTTAATACATTTCTTTAGGCCTTAGGAGAATGAAGGCATTCACTCTGGAATTTCTAATAAAATGCAATGAACAAATATAAAACTCTGTATATAAGTATATAAATACATACATATATTTATATACTTACCACCATTAACCAGAATGCCTACCAAAGTAGTCCCAAATTTATCAGGTAAAAGCATAAATACTCTAACTTTCTTGAAAGCAGTTGAACCTAAGTGGGCAAGTTATCAAGACAACAGTGTTCAGTATCAGTGGGGACTTTTTCAGAAGGGAAAAATTACTATCATTCTTGGCCCCTCTTCTCCTTTTTAAGGATATAAGTGTGGAATTTTGCCAACTTTTACTTTTTTATGAAAATGCTATGTTGAGACTTGTTTAAAAGATCCCAATTCAGTTTTTATACAGAAAACTGATGTTAAAAATGCCTATGGGAGGTATTCTGGCAGAAAAAGGGAAAAGAGACAATCATGAAACAAAAGCAAGTGAATCATATTCTCAAGGGCTTCACTGAATTTTCAATGAATTTTTGCAAGAGTAAGGAATATGTGGGAACTGACTTTCCTTAACCCAGCTCATTTATGAATGACATATAAATACATAATGTGACAGACTAAATCAAGAGCCCTAGTGGAGATCTTCAGCAGCTACAATTTCTTTGGTTCTTATTAAGAAGTTGTGGCTTTCCAGGAATTTATGCTACAGTAATTAAGGCTTACACATATATTAATGAAATGGATATTCTCCATAGTACTATTTATAAAACAAAAGTGAAAAATCAGAAATATAAATGGTCTAATATGGGTGAGTGATTTAAAAATAATGGTTATTTTCATATAATTCTTGACAGCCATTAAAAATGATATTAGATAAAATTTAATTTTATTGATTTTAGATAAAATCTAAAATCAGAATTCATTGATAATGAAAATATTGATAATGAAATATATTCACAACACAAAGTGAAAAAATAAGAAAATGGTATGCATGGAATGATCCCATTTTTATTATAAAAAGGACTATATACACAGGTACAGTGGGTCTAACAATATTGTTCAATAAAATTCCTACCGTAATGGAAACTGCTATAATCCACACACTCTGATATGAAAACCAATAGTCATATATGGTTATTAAGAATTTGAAATGTGACTAGTGTAACTGAGGAACTAAATTTTTGATTTGTTAAATTTTAGCTAATTTTCATTTAATGGCTACCATATTGGGCAGAAAACAAGGTGTGACCGTTGTTACGGGTATACTTTCTAACTCTCCTTTAATGAACACCTATTACTTCTAATAATACTCTTTAAGACAAAACCACAAAAGTTGTTAATTTTGAGATACTATGTTTAAAATAACAGGAGGTAAGAATGCCCCCAAGGCAATCCAACACTGATCCCACTCTTCCCACGCCCACCCCGAATGCATGCCATTCCAAGTTCCAGGGCTTCTGACCTCATCAAAGGACACCGTAACCATGGAAGTGATCAGGTAAAACTCCATTCACAATAGAGCTTATACAAGGAAAGTAAATATCTCTTTCTAGACAGCACATAATATAAAATGGAGTTACCTTGATTATGGGAGGGATATTACTTTAGGAGTGAGTTACAATAACAAAAACTTGGTTTTAGTAAATAAATTATCTTGAGATTTTGTTTTTGGGTTTTTTTAAATAAGGCTAGGTAAAGAATACTACTTTAAATCTGCTAAATATTATATGATCTAAAAAGCTAAACTAAAAATAAGAAGAATTTATTTGGCAAATTTAAAGATTGAAATTAATTTTTTATGCTTAAATTATATTCTCAAATAAATCCCACTAAGCAGAGAAAGCTTTCAGTTCTCAATCAAGAAAACATTTCTATTATAACAACTTTATATCAGCTCAACAGACTGTGGGAAAGTAACAACTTTCTGCTTTCTTCACTGATAAAATGGTACGTAATGTGAATCATCTGCCTCATACGTAAGACATAAATATTAGTGAAATTAATTTGGTTAAGTACTTTGAGCTGCTTCAAGGGAAAGCACTTTATTATGTATCACCCATCCACAACAATTTTTGGTACATCTGCCATCATCACCTTTTTCGTTCTTCCCCCCTCCTACCTACCTCAATTCCTCAGTTCCTGACAGCAGCAGTTCAAAGATTTAATATGCAAGTAGCAACAAAAACTGTCTAACTGCCCATTCTTTATAGAAAATCCACTGTAACCAGACGTCAATGCATGACTGGAATCAATACTCAACGACCTCTCCTAATGAAGAATAGCGATGATTTAACAAATGACAGATAATCTAAACATAATTTATACCTGAACACAAAACGTGTTTTGTATTTCTACATGAATATGGGAATGCTGGACATACCGCCAATTCACCTAACTTTAAAATAAAAACACTTCAAAACAGCACCTAATCAAGAAGTGGAAAATTACTTGCCTTCCTTATCCCCATTAACACAGACTTAACGTAAAAAAGGCCAGATAGAATCATGCCATCTTCTTACAAACTGCTTTGTCATTCTGCACACATTTCTTGAGTATATAATTAGTACCAGTGATAGGCAATAAGAATACAAGAAGGAGTAAGAAGATTATTGTTCGTTCCTTTCCACAGAGAACTAACAATCTATCAAGCAAGGAGAACCCAGTAAGATCTAAGTGGCATACTACAGAAGCCTAGGACAAGGCACTACCATATTTGGAGCACACTCAAATTCACACCTTATCCGATTCAGTTTAAGAGACTGTCCCCTGGTCCTACAGTTGCATTACAAAGTAAATACATTTGACTAGAGCAATTTTAATTTAATAATTGTGTTTATGACCCTGGTCTATTTGGAGAACAACTCCAAGATCTTTTTCTCCATAATGGCATTCAGACAAGTCATTCTTCTTAAACTATCATTTCTTTATTATTTATCTTTACTCTGAATTCAATTTCATAAAACAGTGTTTTCAGTCAGGCTAATCTAGGTTACGGTGCAGGAACAAAGCGCTCCAGAATCTCATAGGCTTAGCAAAATAAGTGCATTTCTTACTCATACAAGTTGAGAAAGTGACAGCAGGGAAGTTTCCTTACTGACAGACCTAGGCTGAAGAGAGCTCTATGTTAAAATGTGATACCTACATAACCAAGGTAGAGAAAACAAAACATGGTAAATTGCTCTGGTTCTTAACACTTCTGCTCAGAGGTTATATATTTTGCTCCCACTCACATTTTGTTGGGAGGATAAAGAAGGAAAGTAAATATATTCAGCGTACAGAGGACTGTTTACTTCTAGATGCCAAGAAGAACTGGAAGTTTAGACTACACCAGACTAGAAAGACCAGTGTTTGATATTTAAACTGCTCATATTTTCTGTCTTGATATTGTGGAAATGTGGAAAACTATGCAAATTCTACCAAAGCCAATAACATGAAGAAACAGCTGAAAGGACATCTATGTGTCCTCCGATCTCAAAACAAGCAGAGGGAAAGCACAAACGAAAAAAAATGTTTAACTGTAAGGAATTACTGAGGCTTTCTTTCTAGAAAGGTTTCAGGCAATAAGCTATTACAAATAAGCCATTTCTCTAAATTATAAACATATACTTCCAAATGGCAGGGGCAAACAATGTTATCACAAAAATAAGCATGCATACTTTAGATAATTATTTTCCAATTAAACAAGGTCCACCTGACTTTTACTCTTAAATCTTAAAATTGACCTAGACAATATATTGTTTTCATTATGAAGTGGCTTATTCTTTCATTTTGATTTTTAAAAATGTATCCTAAACAAACTGTTATAATGCAATTCAAGAAGAAACCTTAAACCCAAAACTGCTTTCCCGTATTTCTGTAATGTAATTAAAATTATAATCCTATTTCACCATAAACTATTTTTAACCTAAGAATAATTGTCTAATAGAAACCTTACCTTTTTATTCCAGTGCTGCTGAGACACCAAATACTGTTCTATTTTAATTGACAAACTGGACTTCCCCAAAATTAAAAACCTTTGCTTGGCCAAAGACACCATTAAGAAAATGAAAGGTAAAGCACAGATTGGGAGAAGCATTCACAGTACACACATCTTAAGACCTATATCCATAACACAAAAAAAAAATTCTTACAACTCAATAATAAGAATACCAAAAAAAAAAAGATCTGAACTGAGATCTCACAAAAGAACATACACAAATGACCAATAAGTATATGAAAATATGCTCAACACATTCAGCCAGCAGCAAAATTCAGCTTTTTATAAAGTTCAACAGACACATCATTCCACCTAGCAATCCCACTCATAGGTATCTACCCAAGAGAACTCAAACAATATGTTCACACCAAGACCTATACACCAGAGTCCATAGCAGTCCTCTTTGTAACAGCCACAGACTGGAAAACACCCAAACGTCCACCAACTGTACTACACATCCATGACGGAACACTACACAGCAACAAAAAGGAACTACTGATGAGCACAGTAATATAAACTGCCAAACTTTTAGCTAATTGGACTCACAAAGAAAAAGAAGACTCAAATAGCCAGAATCACACATGAAAGGAGTACATTACTACCAAGCTTACAGAACTAAGGAGGATTATAAAGAAATAATTAGGAACTGAAAGGGAAAACGAGATACCCACGTGCCAAAGAATAAAGTTGGACCTCTTAATCTCACGTCATATACAAATATTAACTCCATATGGATCAAAGACCTAAAAAAAGAACTAAAACTATAAAACACAGATGAAATGCTCCCTATGTTTAGAAGAAAGCATAGGGTTAAATCTTCATAACCTGGGAGTTGGCAAAGAAGTCTTAGATGTGACACCAAAGCACAAACAACAAAAGAAAAAAGTAGACTTTTTAATGTTCATCAAAATTGAAAACTTTTTCACTTTAAAGTACATTATCAAGAAAGTGAAAAGACAGCACAGAAGAGGGAAAATATTTGCAAATCACTTTTCTGTTATGGAACTTGTATCTAGATATATAAAGAACTCTTACAATTCAATAATAAAGAGACAATCCAATTAAAAATGAACAAAGGGAGGTGCCTGGGTGGCACAGCGGTTAAGCATCTGCCTTCGGCTCAGGGCATGATCCCGGCGTTATGGGATCGAGCCCCACATCAGGCTGGAAGCCTGCTTCTTCCTCTCCCACTCCCCCTGTTTGTGTTCCCTCTCTCGCTGGCTGTCTCTATCTCTGTCAAATAAATAAATAAAATATTTAAGAAAAAAATGAACAAAGGACATAAACAGGCATTTCTCCAAAAACTACATACAAATGGCGAAAGGGCACACGAGAAATGCTCAACATTATGCAAAACAAGACCATAACAAAGTTCTGGCACAGAGAAGGCATTTTATGGAGTAGGCACAGAAATACGTAACACTCGGAAACAGTGGAAAATAAAGCAGACAAGGTTCCTGTGTTTCTATCAGGCACAGAGTAGGGAAGAGTACACAGAGATGATAAATTTATGATTAAACAAATATACAACTTCAGGTAATAGGTGGTATTATGTAAAATGATACATGGTTGGTAAAATGAAACATGGTTAGAGAAACCAGACAAGCAGGGCAGGGCAAGAAATTATGAGAGTATCATCGGGCAAAAGTACAAGGAATTAATATTATGTGTGAAAATCTGGGAGGAAAGTGTTCTAGGCAAAAGGAACGAGCACTTAGACTCTGATAAAGAAACAACTTCGGCTCATTCCAGAGACAGTAAGGCCAGTGTAGCTGGAACATGAAAAGAGAGGACAGGCATGAAAAATTCATGATGTAGGTGGAGGTCTGACCTAGATCAAGTAGGGCCCGGATAAGGGATTAAGATGTCATTTAAGAGTAATGAGAATTCTTTGCAGAGCATTTTAACCAGGCCAATGGTGTGATCTGATTAGGGCATATAACCTGTGCAGCTGCACAGGGCCCCACGCTTGGTTTAATGCTTTGCTGTCACCATCTTAAAATTCTTAATCATGGAAACATTCAACATGTATTTTGTTTTTTTTGTTTGTTTGTTTTTAAAGATTTTATTTATTTATTTGACAGAGAGAGAGACAGCCAGCGAGAGAGGGAACACAAGCAGGGGGAGTGGGACAGGAAGAAGCAGGCTCTCAGCAGAGGAGCCTGATGTGGGGCTCGATCCCAGAACCCAGAATGCCGGGATCACACCCTGAGCCGAAGGCAGAAGCTTAATGACTGAGCCACCGAGGCGCCCCCTCAGCATGTATTTTGTAAACAAAGTCCAATGGGACAATGGAGCATGCTGCGAGAGAAGAGAGACACTGGGCGGCACCACATGCACATACAGTAAAATCAGAAGTTTAAAAAAAAAAAAAAAGACGTTTTTGACAGCTGTTGAAAGACATTAGAAGAACATTTGGTTTTTTTCTCCCCCAGAAACAGTATTAGGTATCCTTTAAAGGCATAATGAGATGGCTCAAAGAATGTTAATTGTTATTCAATATTTGAAGGGATCCAAATTCAAAACCCAACCCATGTTTACTTCCTCCTCTCCCTGACTCACCCCACCCTCTGCACCTCCCCACTCAGTACCTCTCGGGGAATGACACCCAGTCGCTGTGGTGAGGCCTAAAGAGCCATGTCCATAGTAGGGAACATCTCTGGTACCAAAGATGACTGATGAAGAGTCAACATCTGACTCAAACTGGGGCAGTGGATTCAATCTCAGGTTTAAAAACCAGAGTACACTTGAAGCCAAGGCACATCTACATGAGTGGAGAATTCTAGAGTGGAGAATTCTAGAGTGAAGGTTCATGGACCTGTGCTGCTCAAGTCCCCAGAGCTGGCTTGGTTCTTCAATTCTGGGTTTTCCTGAATGGTTGAGTCAGAGACTCAACCATCTGACGCGCACTCTGACAATTTTACATTGTTAGAACTTCATAGATTATCTGACCCCTAACAAGGGTCCTCTAAAATGTAAACGATACCAGACTTTTTAGTGTAGCTGATCCTACCACCGCCCATGATCCAGAATTCCTATCCTGCTTCCAGTTTCCTACTTTGGCAATCAAATCTACTCAACACAAAGTGGATTGTGCTTCCTTTAATACAGGTTTGATGGCTTCCATACATCCAAATCATTGGCTACAGAATTTTTTTTTTAAGATCTTATTTATTTATTTGACAGAGATAGAGACAGCCAGCGAGAGAGGGAACACAAGCAGGGGGAGTGGGAGGAAGAAGTAGGCTCATAGTGGAGGAGCCTGACGTGGGGCTCGATCCCACAACTCCAGGATCACGCCCTGAGCCGAAGGCAGACGCCCAGCCCAACCGCTGTGCCACCCAGGCGCCCCTGGCTACAGAATTTTTTATCACATGAACAGAATTCGATAAGAGCAGAGAGGTAATTCTGTGACTTCAATCACTATTCTTAATCAGAAAGTTTTAACCGTAAGATTTAGTATCAGATTAATGATTAATGATATTTAAATAATAAAATTAAATCATTTGGGATAAACTACAAAGATCACGGAAAACTCAACTGTTTTGATTTCCAAAAACGTGACATGGAAAATTTTCTTACTTGAGATAAGAGGAATCTATTCAAGAATTCACATCAATTTTATTACTTAAAATACTCCATCAGTTTATATTAACTTTCAAATCATTATTTTTTTGAACCAAGTATATCACCATCTATTTTGATGCTATAAACATTTTTAAATCCTGTTTTATTCACCAATGTATAAATCTAAATGCCTAGCAAGTGCCTGGAACAAAATAGGCACAAATAATAACTTAGTAAAGGAGTAAATGTTTGAAAACAATAGGAACAGATATCTAACATGCTTGCTATAGAATCCTTCATGGACAAAAAATATTCAGTATGTTATCACAATACAAACATTCAGCAGTCAAAATCTAAGTCTTCTAATATGAGTGTTTTCCTAAAAAAATGGAGACCACACTGGAAACCATAGGCAAAATAGATCACATCATGGCTGTTCATACCTACTGTCACCACAGGGTTCGTATCCACATCAGTCAATCACTCACTCAATATTTATAACCAAATACCTACTATGATGTACAAGGTTTTGTACGTGTAGTTAGAGATTCTAAAAAAAGATACATCTCAAAAAAAATTCAGTTTACTGAGATATATGTGTAAACAGGCCATTTATAATTTAAAATGGTACCTCAGTTTCTTAAGGTATAAAATGATGATAATAATACCTCACAGCATCATTATGAGGATTGAATGAGTTAGTACAGCAGCTCAGAAGAACTATGTGTTTGTACTATTAGACTTAAATATAAAAAAACAGTTAAAAAAACAAAAGTCAATATCTACTTTAGTGGCTAGTGCATTGTAGGTGTTCAATGGTGAAGGTCAAAGTACAGAGAAGGTCCTCAGGCAATGTGCTATTTGATTTGGATCTTGAAAAATAGATAGAAATACTCAAATGAAGAGTGGTAAGGTGTTCTCTAAGTAAAAGTGGAATTTTCAAGTTTTCTAAGGACATAACACATTTGGCAGTATGATAAGAGGTTCAGTTCAGTTATTTCCTCCTTGGATTGTATGTCGCCATTAGATTCATTCCAAAATCTTCCATGGTTCACTGAACACCTGAAATCAAACTATCCAGGCTGATATCAAGATATTCTATAATATGGAACTAACTTTCCAATATTATCTTATTACAATTCACTGTAAGACTTTACTTTCTGGTTAAATTGTACTGTACTGTTTTATTTTTATTATGTTATGTTAGTCACCATATAGAGTACATCATGAGTTTCTGATGAGGTGTTCCATGATTCATTATTTGCATATAACATCCAGTGCTCCTTACAACACGTGTCCTCCTTAATACCCATCACAGGGCTAACCCATCCCCCCATTCTCCTCCCCTCCGAAACCCTCCCTGAGTCCATAGTCTCTCATGGTTCGCCTCCCCCTCTGATTTCCCCCCCTTCAGTTTTCCCTTCTTTCCCCTAAGGTCTACCGTGCTATTCTTTATGTTCCACATATGACTGAAACCATGTAATTGTCTTTCTCTGCTTGACTTATTTCACTTAGCATAATCCCCTCCAGTTCTATCCATGTCGATGCAAATGGTGGGTATTCATCCTTTCTGATGGCTGAGTAATATTCCATTGTATATATGTACCACATCTTCTTTATCCATTCGTCTGTTGAAGGGCATCTTGGCTCCTTCCACAGTTTGGCTATTGCAGACGTTGCTGCTATGAACATTGGGGTGCATGTGGCCCTTCTTTTCACTACATCTGTATCTATGGGGTAAATACCCAGTAGTGCAATTGGGTAGCTCTATTTTTAACTTTTTGAGGAACCTCCATACCGTTTCTTGTTTTTGAAAAGGTACCATCTTCTTGTTTCTCCTAACCTTTATTCCACTCTCCTCACTCAAATATATGAAAATAACTCTCCATCCTTCAAGGCTCATCTCAATTTCCACCCTCTCCATGAAATCTTGGTTCCCTCAAATATGCTCTCTCCTCCTCTACGTCCTTACAGAACTTCAATACGGTATGATCTTGCTGAACCTTCTATCTTACTCATCTTAGCCTCCTGTGCAAACACAGTTGACCATCCACCCAAACTTACTCCCTCTTCTTCCTACTGAAGAAGATCCAATTATATTTGGGAAGCAAGGCGCCCAGACCTAGGCAATAAATTGTGACTGGTCCTAATTCTGATAATCCCATTCCCATTTGCCAGTGATTAATCAAGCGATGAGCATGTAATTTACTTCTGAAAAATGAATTTTTTTAAAATTTGTTTTAGAGAGAGCCTATGAGTGGAGGCAGGGGAGAGGGGCAGAGGGAGAGGGAGAGAAGCAAAGCTCCTGCGGAGTGCAGAGGTCCGACCTGGCTCCATCTCATGACCCTGAGATCATTACCTGAGCTGAAATTAAGAGCTGGATGCTCAACTGACTGAGCCACCCAGGCGCCCCTGAAAAATGGATTCTTAAGAGAAAGTCCTCTGGAAAAGATGTTCCCTCTTAAAAAAAAATCCTAAGAAGAAAAGAGCACCCTTTTGTAACCTCCTTCTTTCCTGTTTTGAGTACTGATGTGAAAATGATTCCTTAGAGCTGCTACAACCACCCTGAAACCAAAAGAGAAAAGCTAACATGTTGGCCTATTCTCTACTTACTGCTGAAACCCTTGAGTCAATCCTGTAACCTCATATAGACTTTCTATTATACGGGTTAATAAGTATTTGTTGTTTAAGTGATTAATGGTAAGGTATTCTGTTATTTGAAAGTGAGTATATCCTAGATAATATAGTATCTTACTCCATTTCTAGAAAAGGGGTAAAAGATATGAAGAGACAATAAGCAGAAGAAAAGACATTCAATATCACTAGCCATTCGGGAAGTATAAATTAAAATCATCCTGAGCTATCCCTACACACCTACTAGAACAGCTAAAATAAAAGAAAGTGACAACACCAAATGCTGGCAAAGATGCAGAGAAATTAGATCTCTCACATACTGCAGTAGGAATGGAAAATGATACAACACTCTGGAAAACAGTATGACAGTTTCTTTAGAAAACTAAACATACTCTTAACATATGACACAGCAATCACACTCCAAAGCATATATCTCAGAGAAATGAAAACTCATACCCACATAAAAACTTGCACATAAATGTTCATAGATGATTTATCTATAAATATCAGAAACTGGAAACAACCAAAATGTCCCTCAATTGGCAAATGGCTAAATCATGGTATATCAACATCAGGAAATACGAATCAGCGATTAAATAAAACAAAAATGAAAACTGAAAGGCATTGTGCAGAGTGGAAAATAGAGCCAGTTAAAAAAAAAAAAAAACACATACTGTATGATTCCAGCGTTCTCAAAATGACAAAACCATACAGACAGAAAACAGATTAGTGGTTGGTAGGGGTTGAGGATGGGTTTCGGGGAGTCGACCATATAAAAGTATACCATAAAGAATGAGAGGGATTTTGTGATAATAGTTCCATATTTTGATTGCAGTGGTAGTTACGTGAACTTCCAAATGTGATAAAATGGCACAGAAATATATACACAATGTACCAATACTAGTTTCCTGTGTTTGGTATTATACTATAAGTCCATAAGGTGTAACCAATGGGGAAAAGATACATGGGATCTTCTTGTACTATTTTTGTGACTTCCTCTGAATCTAAAATTATTTCAAAATAAAAAGTGAAAAAAATATAATAGATGCTTCTTATTATGTAAAGAGTTTTAAAGAGTCAAATATAATAAAGCAATATGATTTTTAAGATCTGTGGTTTACTGGGAAACACAACAATCTAGCAAAGACAACACATTAGAACTTCTTGAGGCACCAATGTAAAAGTTTCATCAACCCATTATGCAAAGATTTATAGATTCAGTAGTATTAGAAAGAGATGAGAATATGTATTTTCTCTTTAATAAACATTTTATAATTTTGTGAATATTTTGTATTATTTAGTCTTGGGGTTCTACAGTACACAACTGATGGATTCCTAGGCCATCCTAGCCAGTGTCAGCTTATAAGAAGTTAAGAGCTAAAAGCTTAACTTCACCTCCTACTCAAATATCAAACACATTTATGTCCCTATAATAAGTCCCACAGCCTTATCAATTGCCACTGACTCATGGTTACCAACTTCACTGCAATCAGTGGAGAGGGAGATAAGATACAACATACTGATTCAGGAGGCAGGAAGTCTCCCGAATCCAAAAACGGGTGAAACAAATCCACATGTCTCCAATGCACCCAACATCAGCAAAGACATATTCTTCTGCAACTTTTAATGATAAAGAGATATTAGTAGAAGTTTTCAGTGGGGGGAAAAACAGTCTTATAATTTCAAGAGACTCTATTAGCATAACATCAGAAAATCATAATCATCAATAAAAATATTCAAAAAAAGAAAATTAATTTTGAACTTAAAAAGTTCTTGGGGCAATAAAGAATGCCTGTGCTGGCCTGTGGAGATTTCCCAGGAACACAAACTAGTGTAGATACAAAGTCGCTGCACTCAACTGGAAAGGTCTAATTCAATTCTGTACATGCAGAAAAATGATCCCGAAGGAGTGTTTATAATACAGTTTTATATTAGGAGTTTGGTTTTATATTCTAATGTTTATCAAGGCATATACCTATATTTTTAGTTATACGACAAATCTTAGTATTTTTATGGTAAGAAATGGATTTTCTGATACAAAGCCTCGTATTATAACTGATACTCAAGGACCAATAAATGAAATAAAGTAACTCAAAAGGGAAGGTAAACTAAGAGCCAGGTTCACGTGGTTGGCCATTTCACCAGCAATTTAGCAATTAACATTTCCTTCCAGAGTTAACATTTAAGGGTTCCCCTACTACATTACAAAATTTCCTTTTTTCAAGGAAAGCTAAGGCAAACTACAGCACACAAATAAAGCTATCAACAAACATTAAAAGGACAAATCCCCGTCCCCATACCAAGAGAGTCTGCCATGCATTCAGTTCTCTGTGACAATAATACCAATGACTACTGATTCTTGTCATCTTTTCCCCATCTCCATTAACCTATTCCCTCACATCCTCACATCTTCCTACTTGAATCTGAAATGAAATGATGAGATTTCAACATTACCTTTCCTTTGCTTTCTGGATCACTGAATAAACTAAAATATCAAACTGCTCATTAGAGTCTGAATGAATGGTCTCAAAGCACTTCACACAGTAAAACTTTACAATGGTTACTTGACTCATTTTAAGAAACACACGGACCGCAAGTGCAGAAAATGAAGATCTGCCCTCAGTAATAACAGTGATTTAGAGGTGGACAAGAATGAAATCTTGAGGCTCTCATTAGTCTTCAATTCAATCTAAATATTTAATTGCGCCTCACATGGAAGACGATAGAATTTCCATTTTTAAACGTAAGAAATAATTTGGCTGTCAAGTTATACACTGTTTTTCAAATTTTTATTATGTAGCACCTGATGACAATGATGACAAAGAAAATGTTCTGTCTAGGGGCGCCTGGGTGGCTCAGTCGTTAAGCATCTGCCTTCGGTTCAGGGCGTGATCCCGGCGTTCTGGGATCGAGCCCCACATCAGGCTCCTCTGCTGGGAGCCTGGCTTCTTCCTCTCCCATTCCCCCTGCTTGTGTTCCCTCTCTCGCTGGCTGTCTCTCTCTGTCAAATAAATAATAAAATCTTTAAAAAAAAAAAAGTTCCTTCTAAATAACTGTCTGTATAAGGACAAGTACTCTTCATGTGAATTTAATGCAAAATCTCTTTTGTTTCAAAATGCTGTCAGTCATATTATTTAACCCAAATCTCGAAATACTCCAAAACAATAATTGATGTACAAATATGAGTCCACTATATATTTATTAATCTACTTATTATAATTATTTTAAGAATACATACAAGTATTATCCTTCTCTACCAACATTGTTACTTACCCTAAGTGGCTGAAACTTTAAGTACTATCAAGAAAGCAGTTAAATTTTATCAAGAAACATTCTACTCCTCCCTTTAGAAAATGCCACATCTTAATAAACTTTGAAAAAGTACCTTCTATTACTGTTACAATAAATTACCACAAGTTCAATGGTTTAAAACAGCAACACAGATTTGTTATTTTAAGTTCTAAAGGTTCAAAGTTGAACACCTGTCTCAGTGGGCTAAAATCAAGGGGTTAGCAGGGCTGCATTCCATACTGGAAACTCTTTTCAAAGAGAATCCATTTCCCTGCTTTTTTCAATCTTCTAAAGACCCCTGCATTCCTGGGCTCATGGCCCCTTTTCCCCATCTTCAAAGTAAAAAATGACTGGGTTGAATCCTTCTTACAATGCATCACTGACTTGCTTCCTGTCTCCCTTCTCCAATTTTAAAGAATCTTGTGATACTGGGGGCCCACCAAGATAATCCAGGATAATCTCTCCATCTCTAGGTTAGCTGACCGGCAACCATAATTCCATCTGTAACCTTAATTTCTGTCTTCATGTAAAATAAAATATTCCTAGGTTCCAGGAACTGAGATGTGGACATCTTTGGGCCATTATTTTGCCTACTATATATAGCATGTCCCTTCTTATAGTTTAAGTTTCAAAAGCACAACTATAACACACATGACCCTCTACCATCTAGTATTATTTCTATAAAATAACAGCAAGCAAGGTAAAAATAAATAGAACAGTTCCATTATTTCCATTTGATAAACGAAGAATTAAGGCACAGAGAGTAATCTGCCCCATAAACTGTCCTAAATCAAACTGCCTGCTAATCAGAGATCCAAGAGTAGTCACCAGGTCCCCTGATTCCTATTTTATTGTTCCTTGCTGCGGACCACAATCGTCTTCACTACTCTAAGAGCAAAATCTTCCCTATTGCTGATAACTCCTTTGTTCATTTTTATCAGGCCACAATTTAACAAGTCATCAATTGGGTTATTTATCACTTAATCTCACACACACACATACTCGTACATACGTGTGTATGTTAATACAAAAATTACATAAACTGTATAATCTAATAATGTCTGCTTTAATTTTTTTCTAAACCAGGATCTTATCCAGGTTAATATGTTACATTTGACTGAATGAACTTGAATTTTATCCAGTTGAATGCTTACCAACTAAGGCATGCCCTTTTCTATGGCAAAGAAAGAGAAGAACAGAGAAAACACAATTATGCAACAAAGACTCTCCAAAGGGTAAATAATGGGGGAAAAAGGCAGAAATCCTATTACATATTAAATAATTAATTGAAATTCTAAATTGGGATAAGAAAAAATGAGAACTGTACCTAAGAATTTTTATTAATTCATTTCAATAGTTAACTTTAATTATGGTATTAAGTGATACTCTGTATAGTTGACCTAATCTCTCCTAATAAACCAATTTGCTTAAAGACTTCTTAAAAAATATCATCACATTTCTATTTTCTCTTGCATTTTTCAATAAATTTAAAAATATCTGAATCAGTATTATGTAATACAATGGGAATATTATTTCTGACCATGTTATTTTTCTTTTTTTTTTTTTAAAGATTTTATTTATTTATTTGACAGAGAGACAGCCAGTGAGAGAGGGAACACAAGCAGGGGGAGTGGGAGAGGAAGAAGCAGGCTCCCAGCAGGGAGCCTGATGTGGGACTCGATCCCAGGACCCTGGGATCACGCCCTGAGTGGAAGGCAGATGCTTAACCATTGAGCCACCCGGGCACCCCAGGTCATGTTATTTTTCTTTTAACATGAGAGTAGCTACCAATTACTGAGCATATACTGCATAGATATTACACAGAGGTACTTTATTTGTATTCTCTCACTTAATCCCCTTAACAACTATATGAAGTACAGTTATTACTGCCACTTTAATAACTAAAAGACAATAAGTAACTTGCTTAAAGACCCACATCTTTTTTTTTTTTTTTTAAGATTTTATTTATTTATGTGACAGAGACAGCCAGAGAGAGGGAACACAAGCAGGGGGAGTGGGAGAGGAAGAAGCAGGCTACCAGCGGAGGAGCCTGATGTGGGACTCCATCCCGGAACACTGGGATCACCCCCTGAGCCGAAGGCAGACGCTTAAGGACTGCGCTACCCAGGCACCCCAAATACCCACATCTTTTTTACTCCAACCGGTATAATATAATGCCATTAAGCCTGAAAATTTTTTTTAAGTAATAATCGTTAGACTTTAAGTAGCAGTTTGAATTTGAGGTTTCCAAGTAAGATATATATATATAGTAAGGATACTCTTAGTCTTTACATGTAAGACAAATGCAGTCAAGCATTATTTGAAAGTACAGAGAGAGAAGAAAAAAAGCAAGTGACAGGAGCTTTGGTTCTTTAAAATAACGTCACTTGTTCCATTTAGCCTCTCATACTGCCAGAAAGCTGAAGAACTCCTCTTTATCAAGAGAATTTCAGTTTCTTTTCTTCCAGTAGTCTTTAGAAGGTATTCCACTGACTTCAAGCTTTAAGTGTTGTAAATGTAAAGTCCTTTGCTTAATCTCCGCCCCCAACCCCCCCCCACCCCCTGCCTTGTAGGCAACTTATTCTTTCTGCCTGAAAAACTTCAGTATATATACACATATCTTCCTCAGTGTGTCTTTTCTCATCAATACAGCATGGAACTCTGTGAGCCTCTTCAATCTCAAGACTTGGGTTTTTCCAGCTTATCATTTGTTTAATTATTACTGATCTCTTTTATCAGTTTTTTTTTCTTTCTTTTTTTTTCCCTACTGAAACTCCAATCACATGTAAGGTTTTAAAAGAATGTTGACTTCCTGGGTCTATTTACCTTTTTCTTCAAGACTTCCTGATGCTAACATTTTGCTCTGTATTTGCAGTTATTTCTCACGTGATCTTCTAAGCTACTAATGTGGTTTTTCTTTAATTCATCTATTGAAGTTCTTACTTTGGAAAAATATTAGATTGTTTTGGCCTCAGGAAGCTTCTTCCATATTACACTTTAATTTCCCCGAGGGAATCTTTTTATTTTTTCATTCAGGTGTTTATCCAACCCCTACAGAAGTTCTGGGCATATATTCTGATTGTTCAATCTTCCCCTCTTCGAGAATTTTTCATTTTGTTTACTGGGCTTTCAGACCTAAACACTGGGTATTCCAATCAGTGAGAATCCCACAGGTGTTACAAAACCACACACCTCCATTATCATTGAAATTGTTTGCTTGGAAGTCAGCATGCTGTCTCATGCCTGCTGAGGAACCCAGAAGTCTCCAAAGGGAACATGCTCTGTCCCCTTCTTCCTTGAGAATCACAGAGTATAAGAAGAGATGGGAGTGTGGTATAAATGCTAATAGTGTGGATCATGGGAATTATATAAAGATTTAAGAGATTTCTTTATTGGGGCGCCTGGGTGGCACAGCGGTTAAGCGTCTGCCTTCAGCTCAGGGCGTGATACTGGTGTTATGGGATCGAGCCCCACATCAGGCTCCTCTGCTATGAGCCTGCTTCTTCCTCTCCCACTCCCCCTGCTTGTGTTCCCTCTCTCGCTGGCTGTCTCTATCTCTGTCGAATAAATAAATAAAATCTTAAAAAAAAAAAAAAAAGATTTCTTTATTATCTTAGAGGCCCCATACCAGAACTTCCACCTACCAATCTTCTCAAGATCTCTGTATCAGTTATATTCATTGGGAATGACAGAACCCAATTCTGTCTACCTTAATGGGGCGGGGCCACTACCAACACTGCAGGAAAAAAACTGCTGTTATGAATGATTCCTTTATATCTCCAAGTCTCTGTACTCAAAATTCTACAGTATAGAAGGGGGTGTCCGATTGACCAAAACAAGGCCATCCCTGTCTGCCAGGGTAGAAAGAAGAAAGATCTGACTCCATAAGCTTCTGTATTTCTCCCTAAAATGATAACTCATTGTTTTAAATCTCCAAAATCAGAAAAGCAGTTGGATACTAGCTACCCAAAATTCAAAAAAAAAAAAAAAAGACAAATGTCCATTATGACTTCCAGACTTTATGTCCGTTAACTTTGTGAAAGATGTGTCTACAACTTGTTTTAAAATGGAATTTCAAAGCACTAACACTTGGATAGTCTCAAAAAAAATCACATGACATATATTCAAAAAAGATGTCATTTTTTAAATTTTTGGTGACTTTATATCTGGGAGTAGAGCGAAGCAGGGAGAAATGAATAAGTTCTGAAGGTAGAAAAAGTGTTAATTTCTAAAGTAAATTGGATTTGTTAAATATAATATAAAAATTATATCATCAGCATTAATATAATGAACCATGACCTCTCTTCAGTAGTTGGTTTAATTATACAAGCATTTAAAGTTGATTTTTTAAAATAATCTCAGGCTGTATTTTGTTCTTTTTGATGGTAGGTACACAGCATCTAAGAAAACATGGAATAGACTTTTTGTTTTTTTAACTGGAAAGCTGTACCTCTTAATCCACTTCACCTGTTTCACCCATACCCCTAGACCCCTTACTTCCCCTCTGGCAACCACTAGTTTATTCTTGTATTTATTGTCTGTTTATTTTTATTTGTTTGCTTTGTTGGGATAGACTTTTAAATTGTCTTTTTATAAAAAGTCAATAAAGGGTAAACAGAAGAAACCAGGAAATCTACATTACACAGTCAGAATTCAGGTTGAGATCTTTTTTTTTTTTTTAAAGATTTTATTTATTTATTCGACAGAGATAGAGACAGCCAGCGAGAGAGGGAACACAAGGGGGGAATGGGAGAGGAAGAAGCAGGCTCATAGCAGAAGAGCCTGATGTGGGGCTTGATCCCATAACGGGACCACGCCCTGAGCCAAAGGCAGATGCTTAACTGCTGTGCCACCCAGGCGCCCCTCAGGTTGAGATCTTAGCAATAATAATAGCAATTAATAAGAGCTATTACACCTGTCAGAATGGCTAGACTCAAAAAGACAGAAAATAACAAGTGTCGGTGAGGATGTGGAAAAAAAGGAACCCTCAGGCCCTGTTGGTGGGAATGTTAAGTTGGTGTAGCTACTATGGAAATCAGTATGGAGGTTCCTCAAAAAATTAAAAATAGAGGGGTGCCTGGGTGGCTCAGTTGGTTAAAAGTCCAGCTCTTGATTTCGGCTCAGGTCATGGTCTCAGGATATGAGACTGAGCCCCACGCTGGGCTCTGTGCTCAGTGGGGAATCTGCTTCTCTCTCTCTCTCTTTCCCTATCTCTCTCCCACTGTCCCTCCCCCTGCTCGCATGTGCTCTCTCTCAAATAAATCTTAAAAAAAAATTTAAAAATAGAAATATCAACATGATTCTATAATTCTACCACTGGGTATTTATCCAAAGAAAATGAAAACACCACTTCAAAAAGATATATGCACCCTATGTTTATTGCAGCATTATTTACAATGGCCAAGATATGAAAGATATGCTAGATGAATGGGTAAAAAGATGTAGTATACATATATATATAAAATTGACTATCACTCAGCCATAAATAAGGATGAGATCTTGCCATTTACAACAATATGGATGAACCTAGAGGGTATTATGCTAAGGGAAATAATCAGACAGAGAAAGATGAATACCAGATGATTTCACTTATATGCACAATCTAAAAAACAAAGCAAACAAAAAGCAGAAACAGACCCATAAATACAGAGAACAAACTGATGGTTGCCAAAGAGGAAGGTGGTGGGGGGATGGGAAAAATGGGTGAAGGGGAGTGGGAGATACAGGCTTTCAGTTATGGAATGAATAAGTCATGGGGATAAAAAGTACAGCACAGGGAATATAGTCAATGGTATTGTGATAAACAGCATTGTATGGTGACAGATGGTACCTATACTTGTGGTGAGCACAGCATAAAGTATAAACTTGCCTAATCACGGTTGTACACCTGAAGCTAATGTAACATAAGTCAATTATATTTCAATTTAAAACGACAGCAATTAATATTTATTATTTAACATTCACTGTATCAAATACTCTAAGTACTTTACATGTGTCATCAGCTAATCCTCCCAAGAACCCAAGTATTTCTATTTCACATGTAACAAAACATGGTAGTTAAGTGGCCCCTAGTCTCATATACAGCTGGTAACTGGTCAGGTCAGGTTATAAGCCCAGAAGATGTGCTTTGAAGCAACCACCCTGCTGCTGCCCTTAAGTCAGGGATAACGTGCCTTGGCTCTACCTTTATAAATATCAAAAGCATTGATTATTCTACCACACATACAGAGATAGAATTAATATGAAAATAATCAGGGAAGCATTTCATCAACTAGGCAAAAACCTTTCAGAAATTAATTCTGCACACTAATCTCTCAAAACCATCAGACTCAAACTTTAAACCATTTGTCTCAAAGTGGAAATTCGCCTAATAGTAAAATTTCAGAATCCCTTAACTATACTCAAATTCAGAAAGTATGATACATAAACTATCAGAGGTTTTTGTATATCTGGTTTCTTAATAGGTTCCTGAAAGCTAATTAAATGTACAAAAGGGTCTACAACCAATCTTGTTTCCCATAATAACTACTTTAATAGCAGTTGTATCCTCAATTATATTTTGATTATAGTTTGAAGGTGCCCTTTCCCTTCCCTCAACTTTTATAAGACACAAGAAGTTAAACAGAAGGAAAGCAATATGTGCCAAAGTACACTGAGGATCGTGGGGCTGGGGGACAATGGGGATCCATTCTTTAAAAATTCAGGTACTATATCTAGTCTTCTATTTCAACAGAACCTACATAAAAGGAGTATTTTCACTATGTACTTTTGGGAGGGGGATTAGGAGGAGAAGGAAAGAATATTAATTTCCATAACACATTAAAAGCATTGATAGAATGAAAAATTCAGAGGGGTACAGGTAAGAAAATAGAACACTGAAGCCTAGAAAGGATAATAATTCAAGAAGGTGAAAACCATATAAAATTCTACAACTAATGACAAAAGAATCCAACATATATGACAAGGTAAAGCAAGAAGGAATGAAGATAGAGAAGTTGTAAGTCTAGATTAGGTAAGAATACATATCGAGTTCAATAATAATTATCACATGGTAACTTACCACAACTTAAGAGGTTTTGTGTTCAAGAGAGGGTATTTTTTCAAGCTTTTCAGGTAGTTTTAGGTAATGACTTAGTCCAGGATGTGGTATTTTAGTGAAAGACTTAGGAAATGGGAGAATCAACTGAAAAGGGAAGATCTCAAAGATCGAAAAGGACCAGGGTATCCAAAGGCTCATGTCAACGGATGTGGAAGTGACAAAAGATAATAACAGAGAATGTGATAAAGAAGTTGTAGGTCAGGCACTGCAATAATTTGAGGGAAAATGAAAAATATACTGGAGGCTGGAATAGATAGCTATGAAGAGAGAGAAAATCTTAATAACCACACCACCATATATCTTTAAAAATGACACATATATTTGAGTTTTATGATAAAGATAAACGTGAAAGATTAAACTTGAAACGGATGTCATCCCAGAAGACAACAGTTATGTAAATCAACCTGCCAGGGGCTAAACAAACACCCACCATCTTGAAGGTCAAGAAATAGATACACTCAGAAGAAACTATGCTGGTCTTCTGGAAGCTTGTTTTAGATTTAAGAATGAAAGGTATACAATAAAGCAAAATCTAATGTGTGTGTATATAATATTGTGTGTATATAATACATACATACACATTTAGATAAATATGAAAGAAAAAGAAATGTTGATTGAATACAATTTCATATCATCTCAAAATTTAAAATGGCTGAAAAGTTCAATTTTACTTGAAATTGCTTTTTTCCTAGCCTATGGCACATGTTGAACATATTAAGCTTTGTACTACCATATTTGAGCCACTCGCTCAAAGCTTTCCGGTGCTAATAGCTGGTGTTCACTTTTAGCAACATAAAGAAAAAGATTTTGCCTTCGTGCTAGATGACTTCCCTTGAATCAGCCTAAAGCATCCAAATATGTCATCCAATTCAGTAAGAACTTGTATTTTATAATGGCTCTCATTTGATGCTAGGATGGAAAACTGCAGTCTTTTTCAAAGAGACTGTAAATTAACTAAATTTGTAATAGTAATCCATCAAAATTTAGTTCTACATCAGTTAGCATTTGACTTGCATTTGGAGAATTAATGTTGTGAATCCTGTTCTTAACCAACTTTACATTGCCATCTCCCTACTTCCCTTTGATGGAAAAAAATTGCTTCTAAGAATAAGAAGTAATGAAGCCTTCTTTACTTATTCTGAGAGAACACTATTCCCACCACAATAAAAAAAGAAAAAATGGTAAACCTTTATTTAAAATGTTATACCTGTCAGACTGATCTTACAGCTTAGATATCATCAAATAATACTTACCAATACATACGTCGATTTTCCCTTTAATAGCAGCTTCATGCAGAGGGGTATAGTTCCAGTTATCCCGAGCATTTGGATCAGCTCCTTGACACAGTAACAGACTCACAACCTCAGCATGGCCAAAAGAACAGGCATTATGAAGTGGGATGAGACCTCCATCATCACGAGCATGGACATTAGCACCCATCTGTAGTAAGTGTTCTACGACATCCTTCCTTCCAAACCCTAAAAAGAAGGATAATATACATTGAAGCAATTTTGCAAAAAGAAACATTAATACTTCTTTAATAATATTAACCAATATGAATGCTTGCAGTACTGTCTTCTATAGCAAAAAGGGTTAAAAAAAATTGGCTACCATTCAAATGGATTCTCTCCTCTTATAGAACTCAGAACTAAGAAAGGTCTTCCTTAAGTCTTTGTGCAGTTCATTCAAGAGACATTTCTTTCTTTTTTTTTTTTCAAAAGACATTTCTTCAACACCTTTTATGTGCCGGGCAACTCTGCTAGAAATACAAGATGAATAAGACTCCAGTCCAAGGCATTCATTCCCCCTCATGCTTCACAAGAAAAAATTTTATGTATAAAATCCATCTATTTTAAGAAATGAAGGTTATTTAAATACTACTGACAACCAAATCTAAAACAAATTACAACACTCAACATTATACCAGAAAAACTAGAGAAGAATGTATGGATACCAGAAATATGTGGTAATAGTTTGGTTATAAGAACTACGAAAAGGAAGAACTAAAAATAATGCCAAAATATCTACTCTTGGGACTGATGGCCAAACTAAAAGCAAAACAACGTAAGGTTGGATTTAGTGAGTCTGAGGAAACAATATGACAAACAAGTGGGAATACAGGCATTTAGAAAGAACTAGAAAACTGATAAGAAGTATCACAATTTTCAGACAGAAAAAGCGGGGGGAAAGAACGGATCTGAATCAGTGTAAGGACTAGCACACACTGAGAAAGGTAAAAATTACCAAGAAAGTACATTAGGGAAGTCAAAGAGCAACAACAGCATGCAAAGTCCAGCATGATGAGGATTTAGAAGGGAAAAAAGCCATTGACAATTTTAAATTATAACACAGTGATGAAATTACAAGTTACGCTGTAATGGATTAAGAAGAAGATTATAAGCATTAGTATTTTTATCTTTATAAGCTAATATCTTTCTTAATGATTCTTTCTCTCCTACTTTAAATTTTATTTGGTCTTACTGTCTAAGTATCACTACCTCCATGCTAGTATTTACTGTGTAATGCAGTTAGAAAGTGGCATCATAAATAAAACTAAAAGCATAAAATGGTCCTATCTTCCTTCATTTTATGCATATAAACTGAGAACTATGAGGAAAACGAAAAAAAAAAAGATTTATTTCAAGATATGTTCTCCATACTATCTACATTTATAATTCATTCAATCCAGGAAAACAGGCTCTAAGAAAAAGTCTCCAAAACAAAAGACGTGTTTCCACAGATGCATATTACAAAGTCAGAAATGGGTTTCCATAGAAAATACCCTTCAAATTAAGCTGAAAATTTTGGGTGAAAAGAGGTGAATACTGTATTACTAACTGAAATACCAAAAGTATAGGATACATGCTAATAGAACTATCACCGTCTTGCTGTTGGTTCCTTAATACCTACACAACTTCACAGATGTTAGGTTCTGTTTATTTCTCTAACTTCAGCATTCTTCACCCTACTATCACAGCCTTACTCTTCATCAGGCCATAGCTGCTTTCCTTACTCATGAAGATTTCATGATTTTCCTTTTACGGATTTGAATAAAGTCTGCATGGCAAACTCACATTCCCTAATCAATGCACTGATAATATCTGAGAATGAATTTCCTTTCTTCACTAATAAACAAGTAAGTTAAAATAAGATACTTTTTAAAACTTATCAAGTGGCATTTTAAAAAGTATCCATTGTAACTTTGAAGCAAAACGGAAAGTGTGTGTTTACTTTTTACTAATACTTTTAGACCTAAAATATAAAAAGCAAACCAAAAAATGCTTGGTATCAAACTGAGTGTGGGGAAATGGAATTGTGCTCACACACTGATAATTTGAGCGTAAACTGGTATCACATTTTAGAAAAAAATATAGATTTATATGAGCAAAGACTCTGTATCAAGATGTTTATCAAAGCATTATTTATAGAAAACCATGGAAACAATTCGAGATGTCCAAAAATAATGGCTCTGTTAAGTAAATGATGGTTTTTCATATATCATCCTGTACTAAAAAGATGCTATAGAACACTGAGAATATACTTAATGCCACTGAATTATACACTAAAAAATGGCTAAAAAGGTAAATTTTATTTTTTAAGTTTTAAGATAGAAAAAAAGATTAAATCACTAAGAATTTCCTTTTCTTCTCTTTATCTGTTTTCCTATTATAAAAAAACACAGTTTTGTATAAAATTTATCTAAGTGTGCACACATACATTTATAAAAGAAGGTGGAAGTAAACAGTCAAAATCAGTAGACAATGAAGAAATTATCTCTCTTAACTTGGTCTTGTGTTAATAAAACATATTATTAAATCAAAGGTTTTGTTATTCACAACAGTCCCCCATTTAAACTTAGGAATTTAGCACTTAGTAATTTAGAAAAGTTCATTTAAAATGTAAAGTTTACCTACAACATAAATTTTACCTGTTCCATTGAGTAAAATCAGAATTGGTCATCATTCTATAATGTTAAACGCTCAAACATTATTTTTACACATAAAGAGGATTCATTATATCTCTGATGGTTATACAAGGCCTCTGTTTCACAAACAAGGTTTGTAGTCATAATTATCCCTATAATTGAATTGCTTATTTGGGTCTAAAGAACCAAAATAAAAATAGTAATTAGGTTCACAAAGAACTGCATAGAATTTGAAGTAACTTATCACTAATTAACTGTTCGGAAAATAGTCCCTAAGTGAAAGCATTACAGACACATACTGCAGACAAGATTTTTAGTGTCTCATTTCATTAAGCTAGCACATGTTTAAAAAACAGCTAAATCACAATTTTTTAATGTAGCTGCTTATACACAGTTGCTACTTGTACATGTATTTATGGCTTGGTGTTATGAAGTACAGAAGGAAAACCAACACACCTTCTCTCTCTGATCCAGCAAGACTGTAATCCTCTGATCTTTACCAACACACATGTGCTGTTGAGTTATACTAGAGGTGTAATTCAACGTTTACAGAAAAAAACTTTTTGCTCGAAGTACGTGCCCNAGAAGGAAAACCAACACACCTTCTCTCTCTGATCCAGCAAGACTGTAATCCTCTGATCTTTACCAACACACAACATGTGCTGTTGAGTTATACTAGAGGTGTAATTCAACGTTTACAGAAAAAAACTCTTTTTGCTCGAAGTACATGCCTTATTCTTGACAACACTAAAAATAACAGTAATGGTTAAGTAACTAACATTTAGTAAGCTCGGATGTGTCAGAAAGTATGCCAAATACTTGACATGCATCAGCTCCTTATGATAACGCCCTGTGGGAGATACCATTATCCTCATTTTGTTAAGTCATTCTTTTCCTCAGTGCTGATTTCATGAGCTGTGCTTCTAAATACACATCTCAATTCTGTCTACTCCCCAGTGCCACCATCTCGGTTTATAGTCCCATGATCTCTTGTCTAGACTTCAGCATACAGCCTTCTAACAGCATATAACCTAACTGGTCTCTCTGGGGTCACATCNTATTCTTGACAACACTAAAAATAACAGTAATGGTTAAGTAACTAACATTTAGTAAGCTCGGATGTGTCAGAAAGTATGCCAAATACTTGACATGCATCAGCTCCTTATGATAACACCCTGTGGGAGATACCATTATCCTCATTTTGTTAAGTCATTCTTTTCCTCAGTGCTGATTTCATGAGCTGTGCTTCTAAATACACATCTCAATTCTGTCTACTCCCCAGTGCCACCATCTCGGTTTATAGTCCCATGATCTCTTGTCTAGACTTCAGCATACAGCCTTCTAACAGCATATAACCTAACTGGTCTCTCTGCTGTCACAGNTCTCTCTGGGGTCACATCTGCTGCCCTACAATTCACTGTTAACACAGTAGGCAGACTGATCTTTTCAAGGCATATATCAGATTAGGTCATTTTCCTGCTTAAAATCCTGCAGTGGGTTCATATTAATACATGCAATAAAATATTGCTACAAATTCCTTAGGACCTACAAGGCTTTATGTGAGCTGACCCCTCTCACCTTTCCCATGTCATTGAGTTTTATTTGCCCTGTCTCTCACTTTTGGTTCCCTGAATATGACAAACTCCTTTCAGCCTAGGGGACTTTGAACTGTTCTGAGAACTTGCACCCGGATCTTCACATGCCTAGCTCCTTCTGCCATCCAACTATCAGCCCAAAGATAAGCAACTCAGAGGACTCTGACTGACCACTCAATTTAAAGTCACCTATGCATGCACACATACATTATTTTCAATAGCACTCAGTTTTACTTTCTTTCTGCATTTAATCACTACCTGAAATTACCTTGTTCATTTACCTATTTGCCTTTTATATATCTCACCGCTCAAAGATGTGTCATAAACAGAGGTACTCTTGAGCTAGGAGCTATCTCATGAACTGGTGTGTCTCAAACATTTAAAATAGTGCCTGATACACAGTATGGCTTCAGTAAAATATTTGCTGATTACATGAATATACATGATGTTGCTTACTTCGTCATAATTAAAGAGCAAGTAAGTAGCTTTTAATTTTATATTTTTAACTTACAGAAAGAAAACAACTAAAGGCCTTTCCAGCTACAAAAATATCAGAAATATTTTTAAATATTTACAAAAAACCAAATTTTCACAAAGGAAAATCATCTGTAATGCCATCATCACCCAGAGATAACCAATTGAACATTTTGATGATTAAACTACCAGATTTCTTTTTTTGCATGTGTGTATATGTCTTTGCTCTGCCATACATCTTTGCTCTGCCTTTTCACTTTTCAACTACCTTAGATATTTTTTCAGGTAAAAATTTTAAAAGTATACATCATTTTCTTATGAATTACTTAGCCTTCTACTACATAAATATGTCATAAGTTATTTAGTTGGGTGGTTTCACCATTATAAAAAGGAGATTTTGCCATTATAAAAAAATTAAAATAAATATCCTTATATACACGTCTTCATACATCCGTCCAGCTCTTTATGATAAATTGCTTAAAGTAGAAGGACTAGGTCAAATGATATGTGTTTAAAATTTCATATGTTGCCAAACTGTCCTCTAATTCAGTGTATCAATTTTCATTTTTAACCAAAATGCTTGAGTACACCCATTTCCCCATCTTGTGTACGTGAACACATATTTATAATCTTTACAAAGAGGCAAAAATAGAAAATGCACTCCTTAATTTACATTTTCTGGGCTTAGACATTTGCTCTTTTTTTAGAAAATTAAATATATGAATACAGTTGAAATCTCTCTTAATCCTACTCTTCTCCTTTCTTCCCCGAAGATCCCATTACATAAGCACAATGTTTGTTATATTTGCCTGTATTTTTATACTTCTTATATATGTGTGTTTTTAAACGCTATTTCACATTAATATATTTACATATTATGTATTTCATATTCCATGTTATTCGATTATCTATATTCATATTATATTGTCAATATCACATGGTCTTCAATCTCTATTAGTAAGATTGATAGTTGTGACAATTATCCCCTCTTCTTGCTGACCCACAGAAACTCATATTGCTCAGGAATTGGTCGGAATGTAATATATTAGCTAAGAGAAGGTAAACCTTTCCCCAGTCCAAGGAGTGAATCCTGATTACTCTAAGCCAGAAAGGCGATTCTATTCCTCTTTGGCAGTGACTGGCAAGGAGACAGAATGGAGAATCTAGAAGCTTCTGGAAAGACTTTTCTCCCTGCTAATAGAAGATATGTAGAAGAAAAAGGACCCTTTCTCCTCTCTCCCTTCCTCTCTATTTCTAGAAAATTCTCACATAAAGTTGTGACATTCAGAGCCGCTCATACCATGATGGGAAGGTCAAAAGAATTATGAAAATCCTAGCACAGAACCCTGCTGTGCTCACAAAGTGTTCAACCAATTCTTGAACTTCCTACCTCTAGACTTGTCAAGCAGGAAATAAATGTCCTTAGGCTTAAGTTTCTGTTAGTTGAATTTTGGAATTTTTGGAGCTGAACCCATGCTAACTGATACAAACATTTGTTTATATGTTTACTGATCATTCAAGTTTCATTTGTCACCCTTCAGTTCATGGTCTAGACCGAATTTTTTGTCTTTTCTTATTATTTTATACATCTTTATATATTCTAAACACTAATCTTGTATTGGTTACATTTATTAAAAATACACTAGTTTGTTTATCTTGTCTTTACACTCTATTTACAGTGTTTGATTTCAGACAAGTTTTAAGCTTTAACATAATAAAATATGTCAATCTTCCCCTACACTGTGCTTTCTACATAATCTGTATGAAATCCTTCCTATTCCTACACTGTTCGTACATTTTCTTCTAGATTACTTTTATAATTCTGCTTTCCACATTTTTAAAGAAGATTTTATTTATTTATTTGAGCCAGAGAGAGCCAGAGAGCATGAACAGAGAGGGGCAGAGGGAGAGGGAGAAGAAGACTCCCCGCTGAGCGGGGAGTCCAGGCTCTATCCCAGGACCCTGGGATCATGACCTGAGCCAAAGGCAGACACTTAATCAACTGAGCCCCCCACGGTTTCCACATTTAGATCTTTAATCTTCCTGTATATATGCTATCGGTTACAGATCTAATTTTATGTTTTCCACAACTCTTCTCTTTGGTTGATCAGTTTGTTTAATAGTTTAACTTCAAAAAAAAGTCTAAAATTCCAAATAGGGCAGTATCAATCCCCCTTGTTCCTCTTAAAAAATTATCCTGGCTATTACTGCTTTTTGATGTTCAATGGAATTATCTTTAAGTACCATGAAGAAATGTGTTAGAAAAAAGTTTTTAAAGATTATTGATTAGAATTAATTCTGTAAAGTTGACAAATTTACAATACTGAGTCTTCTAATCCATGGATAGGATATACCATGTTATCATGTATATCCATGTGTATCATATACATACCTCCCCTCAAATTCACACCTTTCGTTTTGTGTTTTTTCTCTATTAATATCTTGTACATATTTGTCAAGGATTTGGGGGTATTTTAAGATTTTTGTTGATACCGGGACAGAGAAGGCAGTGGTACATTAGGGACCGTCAATAAAACCAGATCAGACAGAGCCTCTGAGTCATAACGAGCTTGGATCCAAGTAGGAGTTTGTCAGCCAAGATTTGTCTGCTAGCTGATGTGACCAGAGATAGTTACGACAAAATGAGGTCGGAAGACGGGCAAGAGCTAGATCATGTAGGGCCTTTATCAGTGACGAACACATCCAGCTACAAATAATGGAATACTTAACTAGTGATACCTCAAAAAAAAAAAAAAGTAGAGATTTCACATGTCTCACTAAACTTGTCCACTCAGAGGCAATTCAGGCTCATACAGCAGTTTAACAAGAGCTCTTTAAAAATGTTTCCACTCTGGCATGCTTAGCATGCATAAGCTACCTTCTCCTCGTGTGGCACCTCATGGTCACAAAAGAGTGCTACACCTNCAGAAGAGCCTGATGTGGGGCTCGATCCCATAACGCCGGGATCACGCCCTGAGCTGAAGGCAGACGCTTAACCGCTGTGCCACCCAGGCGCCCCATCAATTTTCATTTTTAACCAAAATGCTTGAGTACACCCATTTCCCCATCTTGTGTACGTGAACACATATTTATAATCTTTACAAAGAGGCAAAAATAGAAAATGCACTCCTTAATTTACATTTTCTGGGCTTAGACATTTGCTCTTTTTTTAGAAAATTAAATATATGAATACAGTTGAAATCTCTCTTAATCCTACTCTTCTCCTTTCTTCCCCGAAGATCCCATTACATAAGCTCAATGTTTGTTATACTTGCCTGTATTTTTATACTTCTTATATATGTGTGTTTTTAAACGCTATTTCACATTAATATATTTACATATTATGTATTTCATATTCCATGTTATTCGATTATCTATATTCATATTATATTGTCAATATCACATGGTCTTCAATCTCTATTAGTAAGATTGATAGTTGTGACAATTATCCCCTCTTCTTGCTGACCCACAGAAACTCATATTGCTCAGGAATTGGTCGGAATGTAATATATTAGCTAAGAGAAGGTAAACCTTTCCCCAGTCCAAGGAGTGAATCCTGATTACTCTAAGCCAGAAAGGCGATTCTATTCCTCTTTGGCAGTGACTGGCAAGGAGACAGAATGGAGAATCTAGAAGCTTCTGGAAAGACTTTTCTCCCTGCTAATAGAAGATATGTAGAAGAAAAAGGACCCTTTCTCCTCTCTCCCTTCCTCTCTATTTCTAGAAAATTCTCACATAAAGTTGTGACATTCAGAGCCGCTCATACCATGATGGGAAGGTCAAAAGAATTATGAAAATCCTAGCACAGAACCCTGCTGTGCTCACAAAGTGTTCAACCAATTCTTGAACTTCCTACCTCTAGACTTGTCAAGCAGGAAATAAATGTCCTTAGGCTTAAGTTTCTGTTAGTTGAATTTTGGAATTTTTGGAGCTGAACCCATGCTAACTGATACAAACATTTGTTTATATGTTTACTGATCATTCAAGTTTCATTTGTCACCCTTCAGTTCATGGTCTAGACCGAATTTTTTGTCTTTTCTTATTATTTTATACATCTTTATATATTCTAAACACTAATCTTGTATTGGTTACATTTATTAAAAATACACTAGTTTGTTTATCTTGTCTTTACACTCTATTTACAGTGTTTGATTTCAGACAAGTTTTAAGCTTTAACATAATAAAATATGTCAATCTTCCCCTACACTGTGCTTTCTACATAATCTGTATGAAATCCTTCCTATTCCTACACTGTTCGTACATTTTCTTCTAGATTACTTTTATAATTCTGCTTTCCACATTTTTAAAGAAGATTTTATTTATTTATTTGAGCCAGAGAGAGCCAGAGAGCATGAACAGAGAGGGGCAGAGGGAGAGGGAGAAGAAGACTCCCCGCTGAGCGGGGAGTCCAGGCTCTATCCCAGGACCCTGGGATCATGACCTGAGCCAAAGGCAGACACTTAATCAACTGAGCCCCCCACGGTTTCCACATTTAGATCTTTAATCTTCCTGTATATATGCTATCGGTTACAGATCTAATTTTATGTTTTCCACAACTCTTCTCTTTGGTTGATCAGTTTGTTTAATAGTTTAACTTCAAAAAAAAGTCTAAAATTCCAAATAGGGCAGTATCAATCCCCCTTGTTCCTCTTAAAAAATTATCCTGGCTACTACTGCTTTTTGATGTTCAATGGAATTATCTTTAAGTACCATGAAGAAATGTGTTAGAAAAAAGTTTTTAAAGATTATTGATTAGAATTAATTCTGTAAAGTTGACAAATTTACAATACTGAGTCTTCTAATCCATGGATAGGATATACCATGTTATCATGTATATCCATGTGTATCATATACATACCTCCCCTCAAATTCACACCTTTCGTTTTGTGTTTTTTCTCTATTAATATCTTGTACATATTTGTCAAGGATTTGGGGGTATTTTAAGGTTTTTGTTGATACCGGGACAGAGAAGGCAGTGGTACATTAGGGACCGTCAATAAAACCAGATCAGACAGAGCCTCTGAGTCATAACGAGCTTGGATCCAAGTAGGAGTTTGTCAGCCAAGATTTGTCTGCTAGCTGATGTGACCAGAGATAGTTACGACAAAATGAGGTCGGAAGACGGGCAAGAGCTAGATCATGTAGGGCCTTTATCAGTGACGAACACATCCAGCTACAAATAATGGAATACTTAACTAGTGATACCTCAAAAAAAAAAAAAAGTAGAGATTTCACATGTCTCACTAAACTTGTCCACTCAGAGGCAATTCAGGCTCATACAGCAGTTTAACAAGAGCTCTTTAAAAATGTTTCCACTCTGGCATGCTTAGCATGCATAAGCTACCTTCTCCTCGTGTGGCACCTCATGGTCACAAAAGAGTGCTACACCTCGGGGTGCCTGGGTAGCACAGTCGTTAAGCG
This sequence comes from Ailuropoda melanoleuca, assembly GCF_002007445.2. NCBI lineage: Eukaryota > Metazoa > Chordata > Mammalia > Carnivora > Ursidae > Ailuropoda > Ailuropoda melanoleuca. The sequence continues at coordinate 24,163,187 of NC_048235.1, read as the reverse complement.
TCTGCCTTCGGCTCAGGGTGTGATCCCAGAGTCCTGGGATCGANGGCTACACCTTGGGGTGCCTGGGTAGCACAGTCGTTAAGTGTCTGCCTTCGGCTCAGGGTGTGATCCCAGAGTTCTGGGATCGAGCCCCACATCAGGCTCCTCCGCTGGGAGCCTGCTTCTTCCTCTCCCACTCCCCCTGCTTGTGTTCCCTCTCTCACTGGCTGTCTCTCTGTCAAATAAATAAATAAAATCTTTAAAAAAGAAAAAAAAAAAGAGTGCTACACCTCAAAGCCTGGTATTCAGGTCCCCACACAAGAAAGAAGCGGGCAAAGCGAAAAAAGGGTTTCTCTTAGTCTTTATTATTAAGGAAGCCTCTCTAAGATACTTCCACTTATATCTCATCAGCCAAAAACTAGTCACCTGTCCAGCTCCCCAAAAAGTCTGGCAAGTCAGGTTTTTTATAGCTGGGCACACTGCTGCCTTCTACAAAATAACCAACAGTATCTGTCGCAGCCTCTAAGTCATGAGTAAGAAGTTTGAATTTTATTTTATTTCCCTTTATAAGAGAAATTACTTGATTGTACTCAAGTCTTAAAAAGATTATCAGTTGGCTATGTGAAAAGTAGAATGAAGAAGGTCAAGAGCAAAATCAGAGAAATAGGCTAAGAAAAATCTGCCATAGTTTGGGCAAGAATTGATGGTGGTTTGGAGTAAGACAGTAGCAGTACAGACGGGTCAAAAAGGAAAGGCAAGAAAGACTGGCTCCCAGGTTTCTAGCCTGAAGAACTCAGTTTATGGAGGTGCCATTTGGGGAAGGGTCAGGGCAAGCAGGTAGCAATAAAAAGTTCACCCAGATGAACTGTTCTTCTCTAACTACTAAACTAAGTAATGTGAACCTGTTTTGTAAACTGCAGTACACGCTTTCCCCTAAACAGTGTGTGAGAAACAATTACATTATTTTACATATTCTAAGAAGTTTTAAAATATACTATGTGGAAATCATTGTGCTGGAATTGTGAGAAAAACCTAAATTCTTAACCCAAAGCCTAACCTCAATATGTCACCAGTTAAACCCCAAGACCTGACCTTTACTGCCTACTTGCTTGTACTGACTAACCTTTGTCTTACATTTTCCTTAAGCTCGTCTTCCTGGCTTACCTCTTAACTCAGACAAATGAAACCCAAAACCACCACTCAGAAAATGGCGACTACCCAGACCACCCAAAGCCCTGACATGCGTCTGTGCAGATGGACTGTGGAATGACCCCTGGAATGACCAGAAATTACCTTTACCTCATTATAATACTAAAATCTCCCACCACGGAAGAACCTCAGCCTCATTTACATACATACAACGTATCTGTAGGCATGTTTCCTTAAGGCCTGTGCTTAACCTTATACCAACCTCCACATATATGACAAGTCTTCCCTATCTAAACATTCATCCTAACCCTAAACAAAAGGTACCCATTCACCCTCTCTTGGGGAGTCACGACTTTGGAAGCTATTCCACGTCATCTCCTCATTTGCTGCAAATATAGTTTTTCTTTGTGCAACAACGCACCTGATGTAGTTTCTTTGACTCACCAAGGGGAAACTCATGTTGGTTCGCTTACAAGTATACTTAACTATTTTCCTTATTCTAATGTTAGAGTTTAAATTAAGGCCATTCAAAAACATTTCAACGCCAAATGTAAGGTCATTTGGCATCTACTCACCAAGTCCGAGTTTAGAGATAGATAATTGTTTCACTTATGTTCAATATTTTAAGCCTACCTAAACTTAAAGCTTCAAAGGAACAACCCTGACCAATAAGAAATCTTATAACTAACAACTGTGACTTCTGAAACATAATAAAAGAAAAGAAACCTCAGGTGTTTGGAATATTTTAAAGTGATGTTTTTATTTATGGTAGCAAAGCCATAGCCTAAAGATATTTTTCACCCTAATTAGACTGTCAGCAAAGCAACAACCACTGTACATCATTTGAACTATGAAATCCATTGACCTACACTTATATACTCAATGAGAAAATTTATATTACATCTCTCATATTTATTTATTTTTTTCCTTAAGGGTAGAAAGATCTAATTATACTCAAAAGATACTCAAACTAAGAGCAAAATAAGTTTGAGATTATCTAGGAAATAACTCATGAACTCTCACATACATCATTGTTTTTCCTGATATAAAGGAAACCACAAAAGCTAAGCTTGGATGGATAAAAAGGTACTTGATGACAGATGCGAATTGTTCATTATTCTAAGAACATTAGAAAAGTTTAGACTCTAAAATAGAAGAACCTACTTACTTTCTTAAGCATTATCTATCTACTTCCATCCAAATAAAAAAAAAAAACAAAAACTCTTACCAATGACAATAAAATTACTTTCAATGAAACAAATTCAGCTGTGACACATTTATACAATACATATAACGTTTTTAAATAACTTTTCCTTCCTGGTCAACAGACTCATCATTTACCTATTTAACACTGGTAGGTAGTTTCAGGTATCTGCTAAGCACCTCTAAAGGTCCATAATAAACACAGTAAGTAATGTATAATTTCACTGAATTAAAAATCTGAATCACACCTGTATCTTGGCTGATGTGCAGGAGGCAGCCTCAAAGTTACGGGGGGCGGGGCAGTTAGCAGAGCAGCCCCATCTCTACATGATTTTCTAATTTTGTTCACTTTCTTATAAAGGCCTACCTTCTAAAGTCTTTTAAAGTTTCCAGTTTTACTACATTTTCTGAAGAAAATTACATGCTATAATGGTATCCTCTCATCTGGGGAGTGGGGAAAGTCTTGTGACATATTCTTTAAAAATGTCAAGGGTTTTCTATATACTAGGTTAAAGTCATGCAGTCCAGTATACACAGAACCACAGACACCCAGTAACAGATTCCTGGTTACTTTATAATAAATATTCTATGACAAAGAAACAAATTTTCTATTTAATATTCAAAGCCATCATTGCTTCCTCTTCTAATTTCAATTCTAACTATATTAGCTTTTAAATAAAGAACTATTCTACACTTCATTAGATCAGAAGTCACTGTTAAGCAACAGGGAGTATGTATATTCCCTGTTGTTTCTAAAATAACAATTTAGGAAACAAACTACAAAATGACTTCAATGTCAATGAAGCTGCATGTTTTTCATCTGTCAAAGGCAGAATCTCACCAATTAATTATTCCACTTTGTAGAACCTGAGTTAGAAAAGCATTTATGCTTAGATAAAATCGTATTTAATTAGCAAGTATAGTCAAGAATGTGTGCCTTCCCCAAACCCAACTGAAAAGCAAAAGGGAAGAGATGAATCCCAGATTCTGGCTTAAAACGATAACAAAAACAACAACAAAACAGTGTAAGAAATCATCCCTTGAGGAAGAAAAAGAAAATGTTTGGGTACCGCTGTGAGAAGAAACATCAGCTTAAGAGATAGATCAGGTATCCTGGACAGAGGAGAGGCCAGAGGAAAATGTCCTAATTGTGTTCTTTCACTCCCAACACAGTCACATTGTCCCCTATGCTACTGTGGAGTATAAAGCAGTATTTTCAGCCTGGGTCTAGCCAGCAAAAAAGGAGTAACATCAAGGTAAAATATTAGAACTTGGCTGAGGGGGGAAGAAAAGTACAGGTGGATTCCCAATTAGGCAATTACAATGAAGATGACAACACTTTGAGAAGATAAGGGTCAGAGAAATTCTGTGCAACCAGGGTGGAACTGAGCAAAAATGTCCATCCAGAGCCTCTCTACCTTGAGGCATGTCCGTCCCTATTTAGCCCAAACCACCTGGAGGACCAAAACAGAACACAGGCTTTCACAAGCCCTAATCCTGACCCCCATCAAACTCATTCTCCCATAATAATGCAATATTGGCCCAACTAGCTGTTAGTTTCAAGGGAATATAAGCTCACAGCGGAAAATAACATGTCTGAGGAGTGCAAGCACCATAAAACAACAATAAACCAAAAGGAGAATTAATAGACAAAAAAAAAAAAAAAAGACATTTAGAACGGCAAATTAAGTGCTTCAGGAGAAAATAATGGAGAATACCAAAAGCATGACCTGAGAACAAAAACCAATCGGGTAAAACCAACTGGAAATATTGTCATGAAAAATGTAAGTGGAAAAATAAAAATATATTATTAATTGATTGAATAGTAATGAAAATAAAGAATAAATTCCCGATAAAAGCAGGTTGAAGAACTATCCCACTAAGTATCTGATAGGGATACACAGAAGAAGAAAGGAGAGGTAGAGGATGGGAAGAGAAGATATACACATACATAGAAATAATGACAGCACTTTTCCTAATTAAAGGAAAATGTAAAGTTTCAGATTAATAAGAGTTCATAAAGCACTAAACAGAATGGGCAGACACGTTATGTGCAATCTGGCAATATTAAAGGCTATGAAATTTCTAAATCCTTCAGCAAGAAAACAGAAATTTTTTGACTTCAGACTAAACTCAACCTTCTCAATTTTAAGGAAAAGCATTTTGATGCTTAATTTCATATGTAGCTAGCTTTTTATTTACATGAAAGAGTAAAATTAATCTGAGATATGTAAAATCTCAAAGCTGAACACAGAAAGATATTAGTTGAAAGTACTCTCATCAGAATACTTCAGCATGATGAAAAATGGATTTAGGGATATGTGTGTGTGTGTGTGTATGTGTGTGTGTGTCTTCAGGAACACTGAAAATTAACCTTCTGGCAAATAACTGCAATGTGTGGGTTACAAAGAGCACACAGCCATACAAACTTAACTGAGCCTGGGGTAGGAAAGCTTCCCCAATGAAGTGATATTCTGAGCTAAGGTCTAAAGAATAAGTAGTTAACCAGAAAAAAGGATTGGAATAAATATCCCAAGGAGGACAAGGTACAGTATATCCAAAGCTCAAGAGGTGGGAAATGCTTTATACATTCAAGTACCTAAGAGAAGCTCAGAATGGTTCAGAGGCAGTAATAAAGACTCTGAAACAGGCAACAACATGGAATCAACTAATTTTCTACCACGAAAATCATGGAGAAGCAGGATCATCCTTCAAAACCAATGTACCAGAAATAAAAATCCTTTAAATTCTGTACGTCAGGGGGAAGAGTATGACTGTTCCCTACCAAAGTAGCATAATTCAAAATTTCTGCAACGCAAATTTAAGTATCAGAAAACTGCAAAATATATCTATATATACACCAATCTTAGAAGACAGAAAAGCTGAAGACTCTTGAAATTCCACAGAGTTTTCAGTCTTCCTCCATGTATTTCAGTATATTATTATAGATATTATATTACATAAAATGGAAGAAAACAAAAAGAAAAAATTTAAAGTCAACAAGTTTGAAAAGGTTGTAAATAAAATTAAAAACACAAACTAGGCAAATTTTGCAATGATAAGAAAAACATCAAAAGGTAGAAGAAAAAAGCATAAGGGAAAAAATAATTCACTAAAAAGGAAATATCAATTATTTTAAAAAGTAAAATCAGTTACTCCAAGATATAATCAAAGAAATGCATACTAAAACATGATGTTTGGAAACATGTACAAAAATAATCACAGGAGCAATATTCACAAGAACATATTCATCACCAGAACAGATAAATAGCGGTATATTCACACCATGGCATTTCTTATAACAATGAAAATGAACAAACTACAACTATGCAAGAGAGGAGTCGCGCACAATATATAATATATACTATCTAATATCATTCTTAAGAAGTTCAAAAGCAGACAAAACTAATCTATGGGTAGTTTAGGGGTAGTGACTCAGATGACACAAGACAGGGGATTCACCTGGCAAAAACTAAGCAAAGAATCAAAGGCTTTGAATGCCATACTCGACGAGTTGGACCTCATAGATATATATAGAACACTACACCCCAGAACCAAAGAATACTCATTCTATTCTAATGCCCATGGAACATTCTCAAGAATAGATCATGCTCTGGGACACAAAACANATTCACCTGGCAAAAACTAAGAAAAGAATCAAAGGCTTTGAATGCCATACTCGACGAGTTGGACCTCATAGATATA